>NC_056440.1:24030783-24330783 GCF_018296145.1 Oncorhynchus tshawytscha | reverse complement strand
ACTCCAGAGAACGCATTTCCACTGCTCCAGAGTCAAATGGAGGCGAGCTTTACACCACTCCAGCCGATGCTTGGTATTGCGCATGGTGATCTTAGGCTTGTGTGCGGCTGCTCGGTCATGGAAGCCCATTTCATGAAGCTCCCGACGAACAGTTATTGTGCTAACATTGCTTCCAGAGGCAGTTTGAAACTCGGCAGTGAGTGTTACAACCGAGGACAGGCGATTTTTTTTTTTTTTTTTTTTTTTTTACGCGCTTCTGGCTTCAGCACTCGGCCACCCCGTTCTGTGAGCTTGTGTGGCCTACCACTTCATGGCTGATCCGTTGTTGCTCCTCAACATTTCCACGTCACAATAACAGCACTTACAGTTGTCCGGAGCAGCACTAGCAGGGCAGAAATTTGACGAACTGACTTCTACGTGGAAAGTCACTAAGCTCTTCAGTAAGGCCATTCTTCTGCCAATGTTTGTCTATGGAGATTGCATGGCTGCATGCTCTATTTTATACACCTGGCAGCAACGGGTGTGGCTGAAATATCCAAATCCACTAATTTGAAAGGGTTTACATATTATTTTGCATAGTGTATTATTTTATATAGTGTATGAACACACACAACAGAGGTTCTGATTGAAAAGACAGTGTAGGAAAAAGGAATAGTTTGAATTCTACCAGCCCAGGCCATCCATCTGCCATCCATGGTTGTCATGGTAATCCCTATGAAAAATGGTTACATGTGGTTTAAAACAATGAGTCATACATCAGTGAGTGTTAATATGATAAATATTGATTTTGACTTAGCTGGGCTGAACAGATGTTTTTCAGATGGAGATATGCATCTGTCTCACATCCCAGCCTTGGACCAGTCTCCCCCCCCCCACACACACACACAGCCTTGAGTGCTGCTGGTTGTAGTCACAGATGGAACCCCCTCCCTATCCTCCCTCGTGGAGAACAGCTGCTAGGCTTGGATAGACTTGCCGGGTGGGGTAGGGGACATGCAGGGGGCAGGCATTTAAACAGCGGAACCCCTTGGGGGTCTTGATCGGTATTGGTAAGAGTGTAGAATCATCTCTTTAGCACTGCTTAAAGGACATTATTAGAGGGGAAATGTTGCCCACTCTTCATGTAACAAGCACCAACCCTACCTTCAATACCATGTTCATACCAGCACTCTGTACATGGTGCATACCATTATTATGTATCTGCGTCCAGTTTGAAGGAAGTTACTAATTAGCGTTAGCTCAATGACTGACTATCTATAGGAACAGCTAGCATGCTTACTGTTCTTGTAGACTTCAAGTCATTGCGCTAACTCTAGTTAGCATTGGCTTGCGAAACTACCTCTAACTTTCTTCATACTGGACGCAGATACATAAACATGGTATCCACGAGTTCATCTGAGCTATCCCTTTAGTACAGAAGGATACTACATAATCAGTTTATGGTTGTTTACAGAAAATTGTCTGGTAGCTACATGTTCAACTATCTCTCTCACATGTTCTGAGTGTTTGTCTTTGTTCTTTATCTGAACTGAAATTAGTATTTTTCTCTGTCACCTTATGTCATGCTGCAAACATGCAATGCCAAACATGCAGTGTGTTTGTGTGCGTTTGTGTGTGTGTGAGAGAGAGAGTTCACAAACAACACACGTGAATAGAAAGTTTATATTTTATCTCTATCCCTAGGTTTCCCTCTCTCCCTGTACAGCTAGCCATGTCTCAGCCTTTGCGTAGGCGTTTAAAAAGCTTTTGCAAATAACCCATGCCTGACCCAGATAGGATTCCAAACCCCTTTTTAAGAGGGAAGAGTTTGGGTGACCTTGATAAGTTAGAGATTATATGATGTTTGAGAGGAGGAATCAGAGACTTGGGAACTAAAATCCAATGAAAATTGTAAGGAGAATTAGAGGACTCCTTTCGCCTAATGTGGGGAGAAAAGCTCCCTTTTGGAATGTTAAAAGATGTGAGGAATCTTTTAAAATGAAGGAATTCCTCCTTGAGGAATTTTAAAAGATTAGCTGAGAATGGTATGATGCATGAAATACTTTTTAATGTTAAATTATTTTGTCTAACTTTTTTACATACAGTGCCTTCATAAAGTATTCACACCACTTTACTTTATCCACATTTTGTTGTGTTACAGCCCGAATAAGATATTTATTAAATTGGGATTTTGTGTAACTGATCTACACACAATACCCCATAATGTCAAAGTAGAATTTTGACACATTATTAACAAATACAAATAATTATTCAACCCCTTTGTTATGGCAAGCCTAAATAAGTTCAGCGGTAAAAAATATACTTAACAAATGAATACCGTGTTCAATAATAGTGGTTAACATGATTTTTGAATAACTACCCCATCTCTGTACTCCACACATAGAATTATCTGTAAGGTCCCTCAATCGAGTAGTGAATTTCAAGCACAGATTCACCCACAAAGACCAGAGGGGACACCGATTGGACGATGTGTAAAAAAACAGACGTGAATATCCCTTTGAGAATGGTGAAGTTATTAATTAGGCTTTGGATTGTGTATCAATACACCCAGTCACTACAAAAATACAGGTGTCCTTCCTTACTCAGGGATTTCACTATGAGGCCAATGGTGATTTTAAAACAGTTACTGATTTTAATGGTTGTGTTATGAGAAAACTGAGGATAGATCAACAACATTGTAGTTACTTTAAAATACTAACCTAAATGGCAAAGAGAAAAGAAGGAAGCCTGTACAGAATAAAAACTATTCCAAAATATGCATACTGTTTGCAACAAGGCACTTAAGTAATACTGCAAAATAGGTGGCAAAGAAATTAACTTTATGTCCTGAATACAAAGCATTATGTTTCGGGAAAATCCAACAAAACACATCATTGAGTACCACTCTTCATATTTTTAAGCTTGGTAGTGGCTGCATCATGTTATGGGTATGCTTGTCATCGGCAAGGACTAGGGAGTTTTTTTTGTTTTTTTAATAAAATGAAATGGAATACAGCTTAGGCACAGGCAAAATCCTAGAGGAAAACCTGGTTCAGTCTGCTTTCCAACAGACACTTGGAGACAAATTCACATATATCCTAAAACATACACTGAATGTTCCTGAGTGGCCTAGTTAAAGTTAGAACTTAAATTAGAACTTAAGTTTTCACTTTGTTATTATGGGGTATTGTGTGTTAATGGATGAGAATGAATTGAATTCAGGCTGTAACACACCAAAATGTGGAATAAATCAAAAATACCAAAATAATGTAATAAATGGCATAATAATGTGGCTACTTTATCTCCACTTCGTATTGCGCATTGATGTTTTCACGGTTACAATTAAATATTCAAAATGCCCCTTGACTCACAGGAGGTGTCGTCATTACAGTATTACATAATGGCACACCCAGTTAAACCACAATAATGGCCAACAGTGTGTGTTTTCTTCCACTCGGATGCAGGAATGTCTTGTTCCCAGCTCCTTTGACGCAACAGCTCTTTACTTATCACTGTATTGTAACCTGGGGGACTCCCTGGTGACCAACCCCTTGCTGCTGAATGGGTAGACGCTTAATGCTAGTGTTAGGATACGCTAGTCAAGTGTCCCTCTATTTCCCTATTTCCAAACCCCTGACCCTACCGCAACTTGGCAATTCATGTAGCTCTGAAAGGATTGGATTGATATAGACGTTAAGGTGGCTAACAGTTCCACCTTGTGCCCTGATAGGTTATGAACTACTTCTACAATATTTACTAATCTTTACAGATCTACTCAAGCCACTTATAGGGAAAGGGCTATAGGTCAATTTGTAGCTAGGCTGTGGAAGAGCCTATTGTTGCTGAATGGTTAGACGTGAATGCTAGGCTACGCTAGCCAAGTGTCCTTTAGAAGGACTATTGTTGCCAGGCCAATTACGTGCTGTTAGATTAGCATGGAAAAGAGCCTAGCACTTAGAGGCTCATGTCTCCAAGGAGAGCAAACACCACAGGGATGGGGGATGGGGGTCCAAAGAGCCTTTCTATCTCACCCTCTCTCATTCTCATCCTCTTTCTCTCTATCTATCCCTATCTTCCATCTACCTCCCTTCTCTATCTTCCCCCTTTCCCCCTCTTTTCCCTTCACCCTCTCTTTCTCCTCCTCTTTTCTCGATCTATCCCTATCTTCCATCTACCTCCCTTCTCTATCTTCCCCCTTTCCCCCCCTTTTCCTTTCACCCTCTCTTTTGCCTCCTCTTTTCTCAATCTATCCCTGTCTTCCATCTACCTCCCTTCTCTATCTTTCCCCCTTTCCCCTTCTCTTTCTCCTTCCCTTTCTCTGTACGCATATTTGGCCCAACACACAGCAGCCATTTGTTGCTGCATTTAGACTTAATTGTGTGTAAAGGCAAGGTTGGACAGGACTGAGATGACATCAGGAAAGGTCACCTCTCTTTATATCTACATCACAGAATGTATCCTCTCCACATCACCTGGCTCAGGAGCTGCTTTACAGCTTGTGTGCATGGTTGTGTCTATCTGCCTTACTTTGTGTGTGTGTGTGTGTGTGTGTGGTATGAGTGTCTGTCTTTGTGTATTTAATATGTGTGTAGTTTACTGCTGTGGCCTTTTGAAAAGAGCTTTCTGAAAGGCTACAACAGTAAACAAGAAGACCAATGCATCTGTGTGATTGACTGAATGACTGATCTCTGGATCATTGCCTCTGTATCCAGCAGGCATGCAGGTTCTAAAGGGAAGGATGTCACTGGACCTCTAGTTGCTGTCAGCTGGAAAGGGAAGTGTCTCTGAAGTTTGATTCTGATAATCAGTGATTATCTAAAGGGAGGATGGAAGGAAGGATGTGGGTTAAAAGTGTTGGAACATGGACCTTAGCTTCAACACCATGGCTCCCATAGAGCTCTCTTTCTTTCTTTCTTTCTTTCATTTATTTATATATATATATATATATATATTTTTTTACACCTGCCGTAGGTCCAGCTCTCACACTCTCCTCCTGTCCAGTATTTGGTCAGCTGGAGGTGTGGATTGTGAAGGGTTTAGATCTGTGTGTGTGTCACTGTCACCAGCAGCACTGGGCTTGGCTTCAGATGTCTCAATGTTTCATCTTCAGCCTTTCACATTATGTAGCATTGTTATGGTTAGCCGCTAATAACCACACTGGTTTCCATGCAGGCAGAGCGCAAGAATTGTGAATTTTTCATACACCATAAACAGCTTTTTTCTTGCAATCTAGAGCAAAAATCATCATGCTTAATTTTCTGTATTTTTTAAATTTTTTATCTCAGCATACTTCTTGAGTGGTCTGTATCCTTCCGACTCAAATCATAATCAAATCAAATGTTATTAGTCACATGCGCCGAATACACTTCCAGTGCTTACTTACAAGCACTGTAAGTGGTGGTGAAAAGAAAATAAACAAAATATGCTTTTCTGCTTCTCTGCTCAAATCTGGGTAAAACATTGAAAGGAATGAATGTGAGTCTTATTCGGTACATTTAGTTGTTGTTTGCTTTTCTAAACTCTCCCAACCTTGCCAGCAAGCATGCCAGCTAAGGTAGTTAGACAAGATAGCTACTCTAACTAGATTGATAGGCTGAAATTACTTCATGGTAGCTAGTTACATCAACAGCATTCTCCCGGACACCCTAGACCCACTCCAATTCTCATACCGCCCCAACAGATCCACAAATGACGCAAACTCAATCGCACACCACACTGTCCTTTTCACACCTGGACAAAAGGAACACCTATGTGAGAATGCTATTCATTGACTACAGCTCAGTGTTCAACACCATAGTGCCCACGAAGCTCATCACTAAGCTAAGGACTCTGGGACTAAACACCTCCCTCTGCAACTGGATCCTGGACTTCCTGACGGGCCGCCCCAAGGTGGTAACAGTAGGCAACAATACGTCTGCCACGCTGATCCTTAACACTGGGGCCCTCAGGGGTGTGTACTCCTGTATTCCCTCCTGTATTCCCTGTTCACCCACGACTGCGTGGCCAAACACGACTTCAACACCATCATTAAGTTTGCTGACGACACAACAGTGGTAGGCCTGATGACCGACAACGATGAGACGGCCTATAAGGAGGAGGTCAGAGAACTGGCAGTGTGGTGTAAGGACATCAACCTCTCCCTCAATGTGAGCAAGACAAAGGAGCTGACCGTGGACTACAGGAAAAGTCGGACCGAACAGGCCCCCATTAACATCGACGTGGCTGTAGTGGAGCGGGTCGACAGTTTCAAGTTCCTTGGTGTCCACATCACCAAGGAACTATCATGGTTCAAACATACCAAGACAGTTGTGAAGAGGGCACAACAAAATCTTTTCCCCCTCAGGAGACAAAAGATTCGGCATGGGTGCCCAGATCCTCAAAAGGTTCTACAGCTGCACCATCGAGAGCATCCTGACCGGTTATATCACCGCCTGGTATGGCAACTGCTCGGCATCTGACTGTAAGCCGCTACAGAGGGTAGTGCGAACGGCCCAATACATCACTGGGGCCAAGCTTCCTGCCATCCAGGACCTATATAATAGGCGGTGTCAGAGGAAAGCCCATAAAATTGTCAGAGACTCCAGTCACCCAAGTTATAGACTGTTTTCTCTGCTCCCGCATGGAAAGCGGTACCGGAGCGCCAAGTCTAGGACTAAAAGGCTCCTCAACAGCTTCTCCCCCCAAGCTATATGACTGCTGAACAATTCATAAAATCGCCACCGGACAATTTACAATGACCTTGACCAATGTACACCTTTTGTACACTGTTTGTGTGCCCCTGTATATAGCCTCGTTATTGTTATTCTTATTGTGTTACTTTTATTATTACTTTTTATTTGATTCTCCTTGGTAAATATGTTCTTCTTCTTGAACTGCACTGTTGGTTAAGGGCTTGTTGTAATTCAGCAAATAAAATGCACGTGTAAAGTTTCATGTGACAAATAAAATTTGATTTGATTAGATTTATGAGGTTGGGAGATTGGGAACCTATCTGGGCCAGCTAAAGCCAACTTCCTAAAATTGCTAAGGGGCGAGTAGTATTGTTTTTAACAAAAAAAGTATATAGTGCCTTCTGAAATTATTCAGACTCCTTGACTTCTTCCACATTTTGTTACATTACTGCCTCATTTTGAAATTGATTAAATGTTTTTTTCCCTCATAAATAAAGACCATTTACTTACTACTTTGTTGAAGAACCTTTGGCAGCGATTACAGCCTCAAGGCTTCTTGGGTATGACGCTACAAGCTTGGCACACTTGTATTTGGGACGTTTCTCCGATTCTCCTCTGCAGATTCTGTCAGGTCTGACTGGGCCACTCAATGACATTCAGAGACTTGTCTCGAAGCCACTCCTGTGCTGTCTGAGGTCCTGACCGCTCTGGAGCAAGTTTTCATCACAGATCTCTCTGTTCTTTTCTCCGTAAATCTTCCCTCGATCCTGACTAGTCTCCCAGTCCCTGCCACTGAAAAACATCCCCACAGCATGATGCTGCCACCACCATGCTTCACCGTAGTGATGGTACCAGATTTACTCCAGATGTGACACTTGGCATTCAGGCCAAAGAGTTCAATCTTGGTTTCATCAGACCAGAGAATCTTGTTTCTCATAGTATGTGTCCTTCAGGTGCCTTTGGGCAAACTCCAGGCATTCTGTCTTGTGCCTTTTACTGAGTAGTGGCTTCTGTCTGTCCACTCTACCATAAAGGCCTTATTGGTGGAGTGCTGCAGAGATGGTTGTTCTTCTGGAAGGTTCTCCCATCTCCACAGAGGAACTCTAAGCAAGAGTGACCATCGGGTTCTTGGTCACCTCCCTGACCAAGCCCCCCCCCCCCCGGGCGGCAAGCTCTAAATTGATTTGGAGGTGGTTCCAAACTTCTTCAATTTAGGAATGATGGAGGCCACTGTGTTCTTGGGGACCTTCAATGCTGCAGAAATATGTTGGTATCCTTCCCCAGATCTGTGCCTCGACACAATCCTGTCTCAGCGCTCTATGGATGATTTCTTCGACCTCATGGCTTGGTTTTTGCTCTGACATGCACTGTCAACTGTGGGACCTTATATAGACAGGTGTGTGCCTTTTTAAAAAAAAACATGTCCAATCAATTGAATTTACCACAGGTGGACTCCAATCAAGTTGCCTAAATATCAAGGGTGATCAATGGATACAGGATGCACCTGAGTCTCATAGCAAAGGGTCTGAATACTTATGTAAATAAGGTATTTCTGTTTATTATATTTAATACAATTGAAAAAATGTCTAAACTGTTTTCACTTTGTCATTGTGTAGATTGATAGGGGGAAAAATACATTTAATCCAGTTTAGAATAAGGCTGTAACATAACAAAATGGAAAAGTCAAGGGATCTGACTACTTTCCGAATGCACTGTATACTGTATATATGCAATACCGTTCAAAAGTTTGGGGTCAATTAGAAATGTCCTTGTTTTTTAAAGAATATCAATTCAACAGTGAAGAGGCGACTCTGGGATGCTGGCCTTCCTCTGTCCAGTGTCTGTGTTCTTTTGCCTATCTTAAATCTTTTGTTTTTGTTGGCCAGTCTGAGATATGGCTTTTTCTTTGTACCTCTACCTAGAAGGCTAGCATCCCAGAGTCACCTCTTCCCTGTTGACGTTGAGACTGGTGTTTTGCGGGTACTATTTAATGAAGCTGCCAGTTGAGGACTTGTGAGGTGTCTGTTTCTCAAACTAGACACTCTAATGTACTTGTCCTCATGCTCAGTTGTGCACTGGGGCCGCCCACTCCTCTTTCTATTCTGGTTAGAGCCAGTTTGCACTGTTCTGTGAATGGAGTAGTACACAGCGTTGTACGAGATCTTCAGTTTCTTGGCAATTTCTCGCATGGAATAGCCTCCATTTCTCAGAACAAGAATAGACTGACGAGTTTCAGAAGAAAGGTCTTTGTTTCTGGCCATTTTCAGCCTGTAATCGAACCCACAAATTCTGATGCTCCAGATACCCAACTAGTCTAAAGAAGGACAGTTTTATTGCTTCTTTAATCAGAACAGCAGTTTTCAGCTGTGCTAACATAATTACATAAGGGTTTTCTAATAATCAATTAGCCTTTTAAAATGCTAAATTTGGATTAGCTAACACAACGTGCCTTTGGATCACAGGAGTGATGGTTGCTGATAATGGGCCTCTGTATGCCTATGTAGATATTCCATTAAAAATCAGCCGTTTCCAGCGACAATAGTCATTTGCAACATTAACAATGTCTATACTGTATTTCGGATCAATTTGATGTTATTTTAATGGACAAGAAATGTGTTTTTCTTTCAAAAACAAGGATATTTCTAAGTGACCCCAAACTTTTGAACAGTATAGTCGTGGCCAAAAGTTTTGAGAATGACACAAATATTAATTTCCACAAAGTTTGCTGCTTCAGTGTCTTTAGATATTTTTGTCAGATGTTACTATGGAATACTGAAGTATAATTACAAGCATTTCATATGTGTCAAAAGGCTTTTATTAACAATTACATGAAGTTGATGCAAAGAGTCAATATTTGCAGTGTTGACCCTTCTTTTTCAAGACCTCTGATATCCGCCCTGGAATGCTGTCAGTTAACTTCTGGGCCACGTCCTGACTGATGGCAGCCCATTCTTGCATAATCAATGATTGGAGTTTGTCAGAATTTGAGTTTTTGTTTGTCCACCTACCTCTTGAGGATTGACCACAAGTTCTCAATGGAATCCAGGTCTGGGGAGTTTCCTGGCCATGGACCCAAAATATCGACGTTTTGTTCCCCGAGCCACTTAGTTATCACTTTTGCCTTATTTCAAGGTGCTCCATCATGCTGGAAAAGGCATTGTTCGTCACCAAACTGTTCCTGGATGGTTGGGAGAAGTTGCTCTCGGAGGATGTGTTGGTACCATTCTTTATTAATGGCTGTGTTCTTAGGCAAAATTGTGAGTGAGCCCACTCCCTTGGCTGAGAAGCAACCCCACACATGAATTGTCTCAGGATGCTTTACTGTTGGCATGACACAGGATTGATGGTAGCGCTTATCTTGTCTTCTCTGGACAAGCTTTTTTCCGGATGCCCCAAACAATCGGAAAGGGGATTCATCAGAGAAAATGACTTTACCCCAGTCCTCAGCAGTCCAATCCCTGTACCTTTAGCAGAATATCAGTCTGTCCTTTGTTTTTCCTAGAGAGAAGTGGCTTCTTTGCTGCCCTTCTTAACACCAGGCCATCCTCAAAGTCTTCGCCTCACTGTGGGTGCAGATGCACTCACACCTGCCTGCTGCCATTCCTGAGCAAGCTCTGTACTGGTGGTGCCCCGATACCGCAGCTGAATCAACTTTAGGAGACGGTCCTGGCGCTTGCTGGACTTTCTTGGGCACCCTGAAGCCTTCTTCACAATTGAACCGCTCTCCTTGAAGTTCTTGATGATCCGATAAATGGTTGATTTAGGTGCAATCTTACTGGCAGCAATATCCTTGCCTGTGATGCCCATTTTGTGCAAAGCAATGATGGCGGCACGTGTTTCCTTGCAGGTAACCATGGTTGACAGAGGAAGAACAATGATTCCAAGCACCACCCTACTTTTGAAGCTTCCAGTCTGTTATTTGAACTCAATCAGCATGACAGAGTGATCTCCAGCCTTGTCCTTGTCAACACTCACACCTGTATTAACGAGAGAATCACTGACATGATGTCAGCTGGTCCTTTTTTGGCAGGGCTGAAATACAGTGGAAATGTTTTTGGGGGATTCAGTTCATTTGCATGGCAAAGAGGGACTTTGCAATTAATTATTTAACTAGGCAAGTCAGATAAGAACAAATTCTTATTTACAATGACGACCTACACTGGCCAAACCCGGACAACACTGGGCCAATTGTACACCGCCCTATGGGACTCCCAATCACGGCCGGTTGTGACACAGCCTGGAATTGAGCAAGGGTGTCTGTAGTGACGCCTCTAGCACTGAGATGCAGTGCCTTAGACCGCTTCCCCACTCGGGAGCCCAAATGTACATGAGTATCTCTGCCTGACTGTGTCCCTGATAAGTGGCTTTCACAGTGGCCTCCTAAACACTGTTCACAAGATGTACTTTTTCACTTTGTCCAGCTGATGATGTCGGCTGTATCCATGTGTGTATGTTTACATGTGTATGCACGTGCATCAGGCCGTGCGTGTGTGTGAAGGTGAGAGAGAACTCCCTGTGCTGTGTCCTACCAGAGGCCAGCGGGACAGCTGGCCAGTGAGAGAGAGGGAGGGGCCTGAAGAGGGCTATTGTGATGTCACTCTAGGACATCTGTTCTATTCAGAGGACACCAACCCCATCTCCCCCACAGACACACACACACACACACACACACACACACACACACACACACAAAAACTCTCTCGCCCTGCCCCTGCTATCTGGATCCTCAGTCCCTAACACCAGGGTTTCCCAAACTCGGTCCTGCCCCCCCGCGGTTGTCTTGTGTCAGTTTACTGAGAGGTAAACACATAAGGAACATGAGTACAGACTCACACAAGGGCAATATTAATAAACACAACTTAAGATAAAAAATAGCTGAACAGTGGACCCCATCACATCCCTACCCTCTGCCTTTGACCCCCTGCGCTCCTACTTCATCTTCTCACCCCCCCACAACAGACACACACACACACCAGAGCAGCAGTAGCTTCCGTTCAGTCACACACCCTGACAAATCTGCTGCTCATGTTGTCTCTTTTTTCATTCAATCCTGAGAGCCAGTCAAGTTCTTTCAAATGCTGGTATCTGATGTGTGTTCTTATATCTTATATCTTACTTTAAATGGTAGCTTAGCTACATAGCACAATACATTTCTGTTGATAACTGCCTTCATCATGTTACTTGTTCTGTTTTGATCTGTCTCCCTCGTGTGATGTAGATTGGTATTACAGCTTCGGAGCAATCCAATGAAGAGAGGTCCTAGGGAGCCACAGCTTTTCAGGCTTTTGTTCCAACCCAGCACTAATACATCTGATGCAGCTATTCAAGGGCTTGATTAGTAGTTAAAATAACATACCATAGATCAGTGGTCACCTTTTCTGAGTCAAGATCACTTTCTGAGTCAAAATGCAAGCTGAGATCTACCGCTCAGATTTTTAAAAAACATGCAACATTAACCAATTAAAAACAGTTCTGTAGCAATGAGATTTGTGCAGTAGGCTATAGGCCCAATACATTATCACTGCATATTGGCTGTGCTTGAATTTCCCTGTCAATGTTGTTCATTTCAGACCATTTTGAAATGATATTTAAAAAATGTAGGTATATGATCATGCTGGTAATACATCATGTATTGTATTACTTGAGGCACAGCGGAGTGAGCATAATAATTATCTTATTTTTTTACTGGACTGATGGCCTTCATCTGATGGTCAGTCTGAGGGGAGGGAGCAGTGGTGAGGCTGTCTATCACCCAACTCACCGTCCCTCCAGTCCCCCCGCTGAGAAAAGGGGACAGTCTTCCATCTGATGGTCAGTCTGAGGGGAGGGAGCAGTGGTGAGGCTGTCTATCACCCAACTCACCGTCCCTCCAGTCCCCCAGTCCCCCGCTGAGAAAAGGGGACAGTCTTCCATCTGATGGTCAGTCTGAGGGGAGGGAGCAGTGGTGAGGCTGTCTATCACCCAACTCACCGTCCCTCCAGTCCCCCGCTGAGAAAAGGGGACAGTCTTCCATCTGATGGTCAGTCTGAGGGGAGGGAGCAGTGGTGAGGCTGTCTATCACCCAACTCACCGTCCCTCCAGTCCCCCTGAGAAAAGGGGACAGTCTTCCATCTGAGAAAAGGGGACAGTCTTCCATCTGATGGTCAGTCTGAGGGGAGGGAGCAGTGGTGAGGCTGTCTATCACCCAACTCACCGTCCCTCCAGTCCCCCCGCTGAGAAAAGGGGACACAGTCTTCCAGCTGACGGCAAAACTCAAGTTACAATGCATTATTTCTGCCTGTTACTCCTATGACCAGAAAAAATGAAATATTCTCTGATATTAAAAGACACAAGCTGCTAATAATACCGTGCATTTGGAAACTATTTAGGCCCCTTGACTTTTTCCACATTTTGTTACGTTACAGCCTTATTCTAAAATGGATTAAATAGTTTTTTCCCCTCATCAATCTATACACAATACCCCATAATGACAAACCCCAGTCTGAGGTCCGAAGCGCTCTCGAGCAGGTTTTCATCAAGGATCTTCTCTGTACTTTGCTCCGTTCATCTTTGCCTCGATCCTGACTAGTCTCCCAGTCCCTGCAGCTGAAAAATGTCCCGAAAGCATGATGTTTCCACCACCATGCTTCACCGTAGGGATGGTGCCAGGTTTTCTCCAGACATGACCCTTAGCATTCAGGCTAAAGAGTACAATCTTGATTTCATCAGACCAGAGAATCGTATTTCTCATGGTCTGAGTCTTTAGATGCCTTTTGGCAAACTCCAAGTGGGCTGTCATGTGCCCTTTACTGAGGACTGGCTTCCGTCTGGCCACTCTGCCATAAAGGCCTGATTGGTGGAGTGCTGCAGAGATGGTTGTCCTTCTGGAAGTTTCTCCCATCTCCACATAGGAACGCTAGGGCTCTGTCAGAGTGACCATCGGGTTCTTGGTCACCATCCTGACCAAGGCCCTTCTCCCCCGATTGCTCAGCTTGGCCGGGCGGCCAGCTCTAGGAAGAGCCATAGTGGTTCCAAACTTCTTCCATTTAAGAATGATGGAGGGCACTGTGTTCTTGGGGACCTTCAATCCTGTAGAAATGTTTTGGTACCCTTCCCCAGATCTGTGCCTCGACACAATCCTGTCTGTGAGCTCTACGGACAATTCCTTCGACCTCATGGCTTGTTTTTACCTTATATAGACAGGTGTGTGCCTTTCCAAATCATTTCCAATCAATTGAATTTACCACAGGTGGACTCCAATCAAGTTGTAGAATCATCTCAACAATTATTTTTGGAAACAGGATGCACCTGAGTCTCATAGCAAAGGGTCTGAATACTTATGTAAATAAGGTATTTCTGTTTATTATTTTTAATACATTTGCAAATGAAACAAAAAACAGTGACTGTTTTCGCTTTATCATTATGGGCAATTGTGTGTAGATAGCTGAGGATTTAAAAAAATCAATTTTAGAATAAGGTTGTAACAAAATGTGGAAAAAATCAAGGGGTCTGTATACTTTCCGGAGGCACTGTAACAACGCAAGCTTATCGGAACACTTTGCTATATTCATTCATTGCAGCTGCAGTGTTGGTTGTAGCGTGAATGGAAGAAGGAAGAATGTGCATTTTATGGCTTATAAAAGTGTTGACTGCTGAATACCAACTTTAACATGAACTTACTCTTAAAAACAGGAGCTCTTTGCTGTTTTCGTTGAGTCTCTCTCTAGTCATGGTTTTAAAAGTTTTGAAATCTCACAGTATCAACTTTGCTATGTGTTCAAGGCTTCTTTTTACAGTCTATGGCTCGAGGAAGCTCAGATCACCATGTCTGCAGTTATCTGATTGGCCAACGGAAGGCCTATATGTACACTTGATTTGCTCTCTGGGCCTGCCGGGTAGGCAGGGTTTTACCTTCAGACACATGAAATGGTTCAAAATGGGAACACTTTGCCTTCCCAGCGCTAGGACTGCTGAGTCAAGTGCACCTACCACCTACAGCGTGAAACAAATCAAAAAGAGGAATGCAAGGCTGTATCGTTTTTTTTTTAAAGAAATGTTTGGTAATCGATTAGGAATGCCTTGGAGATAGACCAATTGATGTTGCCCACTCTGTCTGGGGTACCATAGCTTTCTTAGCTCCATTTGTCTTGAACCCCATGTCTGTCCTCCAGTGGTAGCTTAGCTGAGATATCACCACTGAACCCAGACACACACACACACACACTCACACTCCATGGGCCCACATCTGGCAACAATTGTCCCCCACACCCTGTCCTGTTTCACAGTGTGTGGAGTGCATGTTGGTCTCACGGCGGTCTACATCCCCCAATAAGCCAACACCGCAAGGAATTACACAGGACTTTTAACAAATTGGAAACAACATATCCCGAGGCCTCATTTCTTGTAGCCAGGAAACTTCTCCCGAATTTCGAACATCTTTTGCCTCACTCACAGGAAAAATACATTGGATCCTTGTTATTCTCCATTCCGAGATGGATACAAACCCCTCCTTTGACAAATCAGACCACATCTCCATTCTGATCCTCCCCGCCTATAGGCAGAAGTTAAAACAGGAAGCACCTGTGTTAAGGTCTGTACAACGCTGGTCTGACCAATCGGAATCCATGCTGCAGGACTGTCTTGATCACGTGGCCACCTCTGGGAATAAATTAGACAAATTTAATTACTTTCTATCTGGGTTCATCAGGAAGTGGATCGAGGATGTTGTTCCTACAGTGATGATTAAAACATACGCAAATAGCGCAAACCACCGCATTTAACCACGGTAGAGTGTCTGGAAATATGAGCAGACCACCTATGACCACCGCAAGAAAATCAAAGAGGCAAAAAGACAGTACAGGTACAGAGTCGCAATTCAACGCCTCAGACACGAGACGCATGTGGCAGGAACTTCAGACAATACGGATTATAAAAGTAAAACTAGCCACGTCACGGCCTCACTCCCAGACATGCTAAACACAGCCCCCGCTGCCTGCCAATCTGTGTAGCCGAAGTGAGTAGGACCTTCAAACGTGTAAACCGTCATAAGGCTGCTGGCCCGGATGGCATTCCAAGCTGCGTCCCCAGAGCATCCGCAGACCAGCCGGCTGGAGTGTTTACAGACATTTTCAACCTCTCACTATTTTTTTATATATTTTTTTAACCTTTTATTTTACTAGGCAAGTCAGTTAAGAACAAATTCTTATTTTCAATGACGGCCTAGGAACAGTGGGTTAACTGTTGTTAACTGCTGTTATATCTCAAAGTGCTGTACAGAAACCCAGCCAAAACCCCAAACAGCAAGCAATGCAGGTGTAGAAGCACGGTGGCTAGGAAAAACTCCCTAGAAAGGCCAAAACCTAGGAAGAAACCTAGAGAGGAACCAGGCTATGTGGGGTGGCCAGTCCTCTTCTGGCTGTGCCGGGTGGAGATTATAACAGAACATGGCCAAGATGTTCAAATGTTCAGCATGGTCGTATAATAATAAGGCAGAACAGTTGAAACTGGAGCAAGCAGCATGCCCCGACACATTAACTACTGCAGCATAAATACTGGAGGCTGAGACAGGAGGGGTCCTCACTTGCTTAAAGATGGCCACCATTCTTCCTGTACCCAAGCAAGCCAAGTTAACTGAATAAATTACTATTGCCTCGTAGCACTCACTTCTGTCATCATGAAGTGCTTTGAAAGGATAGTCAAGGATTGTATTACCTCTACCATACCCGACACCCTTAACCACTACAATTTGCATACTGCGCCAACAGATCTATGAACAATGCAATCGCCATTGCACTACACACCACCCTATCCCACTTGGACAAGTGGAACACCTATGTCAGAATGCTGTTCATAGACTACAACTCAGCTTTTAACACCATACTGCCCTTCAAGCTCGTCATTAAGCTCAGGGCCTTCTGTCTGAACTCCTCTCTATGCAAGTGGATCCTAGATTTCCTGAGGGTCGGCAACAACACCTCCGCCATGCTGATACTCAACACGGGGGCTCCCCAGGAGTGTGTGCTCAGCCCCCTTCTGTACTCCCTGTTCACCCATGACTGCGTGGCCACGCACGACTCCAAGTCAATCATCAAGTTTACTGATGACACAACAGTGGTCAGCCTACAGGGAGGAGGTTAGAGCCCTGGTGGAGTGGTGCCAGGAAAATAACCTCTCCCTCAACGTCAACCAAACAAAGGGGCAGATCGTGAACTACAGGAGACAGAAGAGGGAGCACGCCCCCATCCTCATCGACGGGCCGCAGTGGATAAGGTCAAAATCTTCAAGTTCCTCAACGTGCACATCACTGAGGACTTGAAATGGTCTCGCCACACCGCCATTGTGGTGAAGAAGGCGCAACAGCGCCTCTACAACCTCAGGTGGCAGAAGAAATTCGGCATAGCCCCTAAGACCCTCACAAACTTCTACAGATGCACCATTGAGAGCATTCTGTTGGGCTGCATTCAGCACCCGGGTGAATACTGTATCCCCGACACAGTTTATTAAAATTTTTCTACTAATGTACATTGTATTTTAGTTATACTGTTTATACAAACTGCTTATGTCACGCCCTGACCTTAGAGAGCCTTTTTATGTCTCTATTTTGGTTTGGTCAGGGTGTGATTTGGGTGGGCATTCTATGTTCTTTATTTCTTTGTTTCTGGCCGAGTGTGGTTCCCAATAAGAGGCAGCTGTCTATCGTTGTCTCTGATTGGGGATCATACTTAGGCAGCCCTTTTTCCCTCCTTCTGTGTGGGATCTTGTTCTTTGTTTGTGTGCAGGTAGTTTGCACAACGAAGCTGTTCGGTCGTTGTATTTTTATTGTTTTGTCTTTTCTAATGTTTCACTTCGTTAATAAATTATGTGAAACTCAAAGAACGCTGCGCCTTGGTCTCATCCTTCCGACGACACTCGTTACAGCATATTTATTTATATACTGGATTCACGACATACTGTAGCTCACACTTTATTAAATCTACATGAGCTTATCTTGTGTAAATTCCCCCGGTGTACATATGTCTAGATTGCATTTTGATACAGCTACAGTGCTATTTGGGTTGAACATCCAGGATTCGTCCCTCCGTTCTTTTAATTGACATTTGACTGCATTCTTAGGAGCAAGCAACATAAGCACCACTATAACACCTGCTAAACTGTTTATGTGACCAATGAACTTTGATTTAACTTAATGAGAGAACGTTTCCTTTGATACTTTTAGTGTAATTTCCACAGCAGGAGCCTTTTGTTGTATGGCTGATGTCCAGTCTAGACGTCGGCTCGTCTCTTCATATAGCCATTGAGTCACACATCTCTCGCTAATGTCATCCCAGGGCTGGGTTAAGAGGTCCTTTAAGCTTCACTCAGCTCTGTGTGACAGGTTACTGTCTTTTACAAGTCCACACTTGAATCACACAAAGAGTTTGTGTCTCTGCTATAGGACACTGTGTTGTTCTTTGACAACTTATCACTATTAGGGTCAGATATGGGCTAGATTATTTAGCCCTCTCTTGTCTGTCTGCTTCTCTCTTTTGTGCTCTTTCTGCTCTGGGCTGCTATACTATAGGTCATTACTGTAGCAGTGAATGCTTTATTTTTCTAATGGTGGAAAAGGGGGAGGGACTATGTGGTGAATGAATGAGTGTATTTTATTCCTTCAGTTTCCCCCTCCGTCCCCCTCTTCCTCCACTAAATTGCTACCTCTTACTACCTCTCTCACTCTGTCCTACCATTTTATTTCCTCCTGTCTACCCCCCTAGCTCTCGCTCTCTCCCTTCCTCCCTCTCAGAATTCCCCCCTACCTGTCTGAACAGGGAGCAGTAGAGCGCTGTGGGACAGAGGAGAGAGAGGAGAAAGAAAGAGAGAGGAGGAGAGTAGGAGGAACAAAGACATAGTGAGGGAGAACAGGAAAGTGGTGTGTGTATTGAGAAGAGAGTGGACTGACTGAGAGGTAGAGAGTAGAGGGGTGCATAAGAGAAGCGTTGTGAGGAGGTTGCTCTGTTTTTGTCCTTTGGAAAACCTTTTCCCTGTTGGTGTCGTGCTGGCTTGTTATGGATGCTATCATGCTGCAGGAGAAACTAGTGGAACGCTTGCTGTGCCCTCGAGTCAGAACCGCGAGGCGGAAGGTAAAGAACTGGAAGGTGACAGGCGAGAGGGGATAGGGAATGAGAGGAGAGAGGGGATAGGGAATGAGAGGAGAGAGGGGATAGGGAATGAGAGGAGAGAGGGGATAGGGAATGAGAGGAGAGAGGGGATAGGGAATGAGAGGAGAGAGGGGATAGGGAATGAGAGGAGAGAGGGGATAGGGAATGAGAGGAGAGAGGGGATAGGGAATGAGAGGAGAGAGGGGATAGGGAATGAGAGGGGATAGGGAATGAGAGGAGAGAGGGGATAGGGAATGAGAGGAGAGAGAAAGGAGAGGAAAGAGAAGGGAGAGGGGGGGTCAATGTCAAAGAGAAATTGACATTTAACACACACACACACACACAGGTCAGTAAACTCTCATAGAAACACCATCTTTCTCTCTCTAACATGTCATATTAGTATGGAATATAGAACACACTGTTTTCTTAAGTTATGTCCTGATGCGTGTTCATGACAGATTTCTGGGTAGTTTGTTTGTTCTGACTGTGGCATATTTGATCCCACACACACCCTAGAAGTAAGTCAGATGTTTGTATGATTACTCACTGATATAGATTTCCCAATTCTCTGTGTGTGTGACTTCAGCACGAGCTCTCTTCCATGTCTATGTATGCTGTGACCGTGTGTATGCGTGTTTGTGTATGTAAGCCTTGCCCCAGGAGCTGTCGAGAATGCACATGACAAATTATGACAACTTGTTATAGACCCTGACTGAGTATTTCTTTGGCATGTTTGTGTTTGTTTGGGGTTTAAAATAGGCCATTTATGTCTGGTCAATACAGCCTTTGTCACCCTCCGTTGGCTGCCAGACTCTGGCCTTGGTAGACTGGTAAGGCTGTTAGTGTGTGTGTATGGGGTCTTCAGTACTGTAGATTCTGAGTAAAGAGAAGCTTTGGATGATGTGTGAATGGTGTCAGAAGGGGATGAGGAGAGCTGCAAGATAGACAGCCATTGTGTGGTGGAAATGTTATAGATCAGTCATACTTTTCTCTCTCATTCTCTCACTGTGTCTGTGTGTTTTTTATGTGTCTGTTGGTGTGTGTGGAAAAAGTGCAGCGCCAGGTCTTAGAGACTTTCTCCCCTGCTATTGTCAAGGGATTTGTGGGTTGACTGTGAGTTGAGTTTGAATTTGAGCTGTATTTTAATTTAAATGGCAATTTTTCTCTAATTTATTTAGGTCTTAGGAATGTTGCTTTGAATAGATATCCGACTGAGGATATTGTATGTTCGTTTACCTATTGTGTGACTGAGTCTCTCTCTCCCCCTCTCTCTGTCTCGCTCGCTGTCTCTCTCTCTGTCTCGCTCTCTGTCTCTCTTTCTCTCTCTCTCTCAGGAGAAGCAGTATGTGGGCTTTGCCACCCTCCCTAACCAGGTGCACAGGAAGTCAGTGAAAAAGGGTTTTGACTTCACTCTCATGGTCGCCGGTCAGTGAAAGTATTGTTTGTAGCATTTACTGTAGTAAAAGTAAAACAACCCAGTGATATTAAGTACTTAATGTGTTTTCATGAATGTTGACTCAGTGTTAGCGTTGATGGCCGTGTGTGTCTGTGTGTGTTGGTGGTTGTTTAGAAACATGTTATACTGAACAAAAATAGAAACGCAACATGTAAAGTGTTGGTCCCATGTTTCATGAGCTGAAATAAAAGATCCCAGAAATGTTTTCATATGCACAAAGAGCTTATTTCTCTCACATTTTGTGCACAAATTTGTTTTCTTACCTCACTGTTAGTAAGCATTTCTCCTTTGCCAAGATAATCCATCCACCTGACACGTTTGGCATATCAAGAAGCTGATTAAACAGCATGACCATTAAACAGGTGCACCTTGTGCTGGGGACATTAAAAGGCCACTCTAAAATGTGCAGTTTTGTCAAACAACACAATTCCAAAGCTGTCTCAAGTTTTGTGGAGGCGTTCAATTGGCATGCTGACTGCAGGAATGTCCACGAGCTGTTGCCAAATAATGAAATGCTAATTTCTTTACCATAAGCCGCCTCCAACGTCATCTTAGAGAATTTGTCAGTACGTCCAACCGGGCTCACAACCGAAGACCACGTAACAACCTCCACATCCGGTGTCTTCACCTGTGGGATCGTCTGAGACCAGCCACTTGGACAGCTGATGAAACTGTGGGTTTGCACAACAATTTCTGCACAAACTGTCAGAAACTGTCTCAGGGAAGCTCATCTGCCTGCTAGTTGTCCTCACCAGGGTCTTGACCTGACTGCAGTTTGGCGTCGTAACCGACTTCAGTGGGCAAATGCTCCCCTTCAATGGCCACTGGCACACTGGAGGTGTGTGCTCTTCACAAATTCATTCAGATTTCAACTGTGCAGCCGGGCAGATGGCAGATGTTGTAAACAGAGTGCCCCATGGTGGCAGCGGGGTTATGGTATGGGCAGCATAAGCTACGGACAATAAACACAATTGCATTTTATTGATGGCAATTTGAATGCAGAGATACAGTGATGAGATCCTGAGGCCCATTGTTGTACCATTCATCCACCTCCATCACCTCATGTTTCAGCATGATGATGCACGGCTCCATGTTGAAAGGATCTGTACACAATTCCTGAAAGCGTAAAATGTCCCAGTTCTTCCATGGCCTGCATACTCACTAGACATGTCTCCCATTGAGCACGACAGCGTGTTCCATTTCCTGCCAATATCCAGCAACTTTGCACATTAAAGAGGAGTGGGACAACATTTCACAGGCCACAATCAACTCTATGTGAAGGAGATTTGTCACGTTGCAAGAGGCAAAAGGTGGTTACACCAGATACTGACTGGTTTTCTGATCCACGCCCCTACCTTTTTTCTTTAAGGTATCTGTGACCAACAGATGCATATCTGTATTCCCAGTCATGTAAAATCCATAGATTAGGGCCTAATGAATTTATTTCAATTGATTTATTTCCTTATATGAACTGTAACACAGTAAAATCTTTGAAATTGTTGCTCTTATATTTTTGTTCAGTGTATGTAATATGTATATCATGTTACAGGGGAGTCTGGTATGGGTAAATCTACTCTTGTCAACAGCCTGTTCCTCACAGACCTGTACAAGGACAGGAAACTACTCAACGCTGAGGGTGAGTAACACACACACATTCAAATGTAAACTAGAGCAATTTTAAAATGCCATCTAATTAGAGGTTCTCTTCCCTTTCTCTGTCCATCCCTCCCTCTCTCAGAGCGTATCAACCAGACAGTGGAAATCATTAAGCATACAGTGGACATTGAGGAGAAAGGAGTGAAGCTCAAATTGACCATTGTAGACACGCCAGGGTTTGGAGATGCTGTCAACAACAATGAATGGTGAGCTAAATCTCTTTGAGGCTTCTTTACAGGTGAGAACAGTGTTTCCCGACTCCAGTCTTGAGTTACCCAAACAGAACACATTATTATTGTAGTTCCAGACAAACTCACCTGATTCAACTCAATAAGGGCTTGATGATTAGTTGACAAGTTGAATCAGGTGTGCTTGTCTGGGACTACAACAAAAATGTGTGCTGTTGGGGAACTCTAGGACTGTAGTTGGGAAACACTGGGTTAGAAGATTGACCTAAAATAGGAATGATAGCGGAAATTCATCTTGTACAGTGGGGCAAAAAAGTATTTAGTCATCCACCAATTGTGCAAGTTCTCCCACTTAAAAAGATGAGAGAGGCCTGTAATTTTCATCATTGGTACACTTCAACTATGACAGACAAAATTAGAAATAAAATCCAGAAAATCACATTGTGGGATTTTTAATGAATTTATTTGCAAATTATGGTGGAAAATAAGTACTGGATTTTTTTCTTCTCATTTTGTCTGTCATAGTTGAAGTGTACATATGATGAAAATCACAGGCCTCATCTTTTTAAGTGGGAGAACTTGCACAATTGGTGGCTGACTAAATACTTTTTTGCCCCACTGTATGTCGCTCCTGTAAACATGAGCTGGCGCACACCCAAAAATATTAGTAGAGATGCTGACTAATCGAAAGTAAACTGTAGGCTATGAAAAATAAATAAAGAGTCACAATATAAAAACCACCAACGTTTCAGCATCGCATTGCCTACTTCAGGGTTATGAATTACTGGGAACTTGTATATAGTGTGCAACTCTATTTTGATAGTTCCTGTAAGCCTTGACTGATTGTGGCGTGTGTATGTGTGTGTATATATATATATATATATATAGCTGGAAGCCGATCACAGACTACATCGACCAGCAGTTTGAGCAGTACTTCAGAGATGAGAGTGGACTGAACAGGAAGAATATACAGGACAACAGAGTCCACTGCTGCCTCTACTTTATTCCTCCGTTCGGACACGGGTAACACAAACGCACACATACACAGGAATGTGATAGTGTAATGACAGGTATAAATATTAATAACACATCCTGAGTGTGATGACAGGAGGATACTATGTAAACAGCACCAATACAACTCAACCAGCAAACACTGTTATTACTGTCCACCTCAGTCAGAATGCACTTAGTCTCCATGAAAACTCACACGTGCATGCAGGTACACACGCACATACTCTGACCAGGCGGGGTATCTCCTCTCCCTTGCAGACTGCGTCCAGTAGATGTTGAGTTTATGAAGGCTCTCCATGAGAAGGTGAACGTGGTTCCTCTCATTGCCAAGGCTGACTGTCTCACTCCCAATGAGATCAAGAAACTCAAAGACAGGGTGAGTCCAACACAACAGACAGACTAAAACTGCTGAAGCAGGTGTCACATTATGATTGGAAGTTGCTCACCCAGCACAATGTGTGGTGCCACGTGTGTGTGTTTGTGTGTGTGCATGTAGGTCCGTGAGGAAATTGAGAGGTTTGGCATTAAGGTGTACCAGTTCCCAGAGTGTGACTCTGATGAGGACGAGGAGTTCAAACAACTGGACAAAGAACTGAAGGTGAGAGACACAACTGGAGACCGAACATTAAGAATAGAGTTCTGAGCTGAACAAGAACTCTAAACTCAACCATGCCTTCTAACATGTCAATCTATCATGCCAAATCCTAACCTGTGTGTGTGTGTGTGTGTGCGCACGTGTGTGTGTGTGTGTGTGTGTGTGTGTGTGTGTAGGAGTGCTGTCCGTTAGCAGTAATTGGCAGTAACACAGTGGTTGAGGCCAGGGGCCAGAGAGTGAGAGGGAGACTCTATCCATGGGGTATTGTGGAAGGTGGGTGACAACAATGGAGGACACAGATCAATATTACTCAGGGCTTTGACTCTTTAAGTTGCATGGTGAACATTCCTCACATATTATTAACATTTTTGAAAGAAAAATGACTGAAACTCAAACTATGAAAAACAACCTCTATGTACCCTTATGTCTCAACCAATGCATTATGATTAGGCTCAGTTTTCTTGCTCAGAAAACGCCCTGTTCCTAATAGGATACAGTGCATCACTGCTGGTGGATACAACAGAGAGGAATGTTTTATCTAAGCAAATCATGTCAGTGTAAAATGACCCAGTCTTTCTGTCTGTTTGTGTTTGTGTTTCAGTGGAGAACCAGTCTCACTGTGACTTTGTGAAGCTGAGGAACATGTTGATTCGCTCTCACATGCATGACCTCAAAGACGTGACATGTGATGTGCACTATGAGAACTATAGAGCCCAGTGTATACAGGACATGACCAGGTATGTGCGTCTGTGTGTATACTGTAGAGCAGGGTTTCCCAAACTCTGTCCCGGGGCCCCCCCCTGGGTGCACTTTTTTTTTTTTGCCCTAGCATTACACAGTAGCTTTAAATAATCAAAGCTAGGGCAAAGCCAGAATGTGCACCCAGAGAGGGCCTCAGGAACGAGTTTGGGAAACCCTGTTGTAGAGGTCAGACAGAGTGCAAGACCGAAAGTATGAGGTGCTTGGTTTATAGTTTATATCTGAAGTGTTTATTAATATTGCCCTTGTGTGAGTCTGTATTCATGTTCCTTATGTTTTTTCCCCTCAGTAAACTGACGCAGGACAACCGCATGGAAAGCCCGATCCCCATCCTGCCCCTATCCACCCCAGATGTGGAAACAGACAGACTCATCAAGATGAAAGATGAAGAGGTAAACTGCTATGTCATCATGGGTAACATCACCTATATAGGATAGTCTCCCGTTTATAGAGAGATCCTAGAAAGGACAAAAATGGCATTACCACTCGTACTCTCTCTCTACCTCCTCTCTAACTTCTCACTTTCTCTGTGTCTTTCTCGCACACTTTCTCTCTACCACACCCCCCTTCTTTCTCTTTCTCTGTGTCTTTCTCACACACTTTCTCTCTACCCCACCCGCCTTCTTTCTCTCTCTCTCTGTGTGTCTTTCTCTCTACCCCACCCCCTTCTTTCTTTCTCTCTCTCTCTCTCTCTCTCTCTCTGTGTCTTTCTCTCTACCCCACCCCCTTCTTTCTCTCTCTCTGTGTCTTTCTCTCTACCCCACCCCCTTCTTTCTCTCTCTCTCTCTGTGTCTTTCTCTCTACCCCACCCCCTTCTTTCTCTCTCTCTCTCTCTCTCTCTGTGTCTTTCTCTCTACCCCACCCCCTTCTTTCTCTCTCTCTCTCTGTGTCTTTCTCTCTACCCCACCCCCTTCTTTCTCTCTCTCTCTCTGTGTCTTTCTCTCTACCCCACCCCTTTCTTTCTCTCTCTCTCTCTGTGTCTTTCTCTCTACCCCACCCCTTCTTTCTCTCTCTGTGTCTTTCTCTCTACCCCACCCCCTTCTTTCTCTCTCTCTCTCTCTCTCTCTGTGTCTTTCTCTCTACCCCACCCCCTTCTTTCTCTCTCTCTCTCTGTGTCTTTCTCTCTACCCCACCCCCTTCTTTCTCTCTCTCTGTGTCTTTCTCTCTACCCCACCCCCTTCTTTCTCTCTCTCTCTGTGTCTTTCTCTCTACCCCACCCCCTTCTTTCTCTCTCTCTCGCTCTGTGTCTTTCTCTCTACCCCACCCCCTTCTTTCTCTCTGTGTCTTTCTCTCTACCCCACCCCCTTCTCTCTCTCTGTGTCTTTCTCTCTACCCCA
Source organism: Oncorhynchus tshawytscha (assembly GCF_018296145.1). Taxonomy (NCBI): domain Eukaryota; kingdom Metazoa; phylum Chordata; class Actinopteri; order Salmoniformes; family Salmonidae; genus Oncorhynchus; species Oncorhynchus tshawytscha. The sequence goes on along the minus strand of NC_056440.1, from coordinate 24,305,015 downwards.
CCCCCTTCTTTCTCTCTCTCTGTGTCTTTCTCTCTAACCCACCCCCTTCTTTCTCTCTCTCTGTGTCTTTCTCTCTAACCCACCCCCTTCTTTCTCTCTCTCTGTGTCTTTCTCTCTACCCCACCCCCTTCTTCTCTCTCTCTCTCTGTGTCTTTCTCTCTACCCCACCCCCTTCTTTCTCTCTCTGTGTCTTTCTCTCTACCCCACCCCCTTCTTTCTCTCTCTCTCTCTGTGTCTTTCTCTCTACCCCACCCCCTTCTTTCTCTCTCTCTCTCTGTGTTTTCTCTCTACCCCACCCCCTTCTTTCTCTCTCTCTGTGTCTTTCTCTCTACCCCACCCCCTTCTTTCTCTCTCTCTCTGTGTGTCTTTCTCTCTACCCCACCCCCTTCTTTCTTTCTCTCTCTCTCTCTCTCTCTCTCTCTCTCTCTCTCTCTCTCTCTCTCTCTCTCTCTCTGTGTCTTTCTCTTTACCCCACCCCCTTCTTTCTCTCTCTCTCTCTCTCTGTGTCTTTCTCTCTACCCCACCCCCTTCTTTCTCTCTCTCTCTCTGTGTCTTTCTCTCTACCCCACCCCCTTCTTTCTCTCTCTCTCTCTCTCTCTCTCTCTGTGTCCTTCTCTTTACCCCACCCCCTTCTTTCTCTCTCTCTCTCTCTCTCTCTGTGTCTTTCTCTCTACCCCACCCCCTTCTCTTCTCTCTCTGTGTCTTTCTCTCTACCCCACCCCCTTCTTTCTCTCTCTCTCTCTGTGTCTTTCTCTCTACCCCACCCCCTTCTTTCTCTCTCTCTCTCTCTCTCTCTGTGTCTTTCTCTCTACCCCACCCCCTTCTTTCTCTCTCTCTCTCTGTGTCTTTCTCTCTACCCCACCCCCTTCTTTCTCTCTCTCTCTCTGTGTCTTTCTCTCTACCCCACCCCCTTCTTTCTCTCTCTCTCTCTGTGTCTTTCTCTCTACCCCACCCCCTTCTTTCTCTCTCTCTCTCTCTCGCTCTGTGTCTTTCTCTCTACCCCACCCCCTTCTTTCTCTCTCTCGCTCTGTGTCTTTCTCTCTACCCCACCCCCCTTTCTCTCTCTCTGTGTGTCTTTCTCTCTACCCCACCCCCTTCTTTCTCTCTCTCTGTGTCTTTCTCTCTACCCCACCCCCTTCTTTCTCTCTCTCTCGCTCTGTGTCTTTCTCTCTACCCCACCCCCTTCTTTCTCTCTGTGTCTTTCTCTCTACCCCACCCCCTTCTCTCTCTCTGTGTCTTTCTCTCTACCCCACCCCCTTCTTTCTCTCTCTCTGTGTGTCTTTCTCTCTAACCCACCCCCTTCTTTCTCTCTCTCTGTGTCTTTCTCTCTAACCCACCCCCTTCTTTCTCTCTCTCTGTGTCTTTCTCTCTACCCCACCCCCTTCTTTCTCTCTCTCTCTCTCTGTGTCTTTCTCTCTACCCCACCCCCTTCTTTCTCTCTCTGTGTCTTTCTCTCTACCCCACCCCCTTCTTTCTCTCTCTCTCTCTGTGTCTTTCTCTCTACCCCACCCCCTTCTTTCTCTCTCTCTCTCTGTGTTTTTCTCTCTACCCCACCCCCTTCTTTCTCTCTCTCTGTGTCTTTCTCTCTACCCCACCCCCTTCTTTCTCTCTCTCTCTGTGTCTTTCTCTCTACCCCACCCCCTTCTTTCTTTCTCTCTCTCTCTCTCTCTCTCTCTCTCTGTGTCCTTCTCTTTACCCCACCCCCTTCTTTCTCTCTCTCTCTCTCTCTGTGTCTTTCTCTCTACCCCACCCCCTTCTTTCTCTCTCTCGCTCTGTGTCTTTCTCTCTACCCCACCCCCTTCTTTCTCTCTCTCTGTGTCTTTCTCTCTACCCCACCCCCTTCTTTCTCTCTCTCTGTGTGTCTTTCTCTCTACCCCACCCCCTTCTTTCTCTCTCTCTCGCTCTGTGTCTTTCTCTCTACCCCACCCCCTTCTTTCTCTCTGTGTCTTTCTCTCTACCCCACCCCCTTCTCTCTCTCTGTGTCTTTCTCTCTACCCCACCCCCTTCTTTCTCTCTCTCTGTGTGTCTTTCTCTCTAACCCACCCCCTTCTTTCTCTCTCTCTGTGTCTTTCTCTCTAACCCACCCCCTTCTTTCTCTCTCTCTGTGTCTTTCTCTCTACCCCACCCCCTTCTTTCTTCTCTCTCTCTCTCTCTGTGTCTTTCTCTCTACCCCACCCCCTTCTTTCTCTCTCTGTGTCTTTCTCTCTACCCCACCCCCTTCTTTCTCTCTCTGTGTCTTTCTCTCTACCCCACCCCCTTCTTTCTCTCTCTCTCTCTGTGTTTTTCTCTCTACCCCACCCCCTTCTTTCTCTCTCTCTGTGTCTTTCTCTCTACCCCACCCCCTTCTTTCTCTCTCTCTCTGTGTGTCTTTCTCTCTACCCCACCCCCTTCTTTCTTTCTCTCTCTCTCTCTCTCTCTCTCTCTCTCTCTGTGTCCTTCTCTTTACCCCACCCCCTTCTTTCTCTCTCTCTCTCTCTGTGTCTTTCTCTCTACCCCACCCCCTTCTTTCTCTCTCTCTCTGTGTCTTTCTCTCTACCCCACCCCCTTCTTTCTTTCTCTCTCTCTCTCTCTGTCTCTCTCTTTCTCTCTCTGTGTCCTTCTCTTTACCCCACCCCCTTCTTTCTCTCTCTCTCTCTCTCTGTGTCTTTCTCTCTACCCCACCCCCTTCTTTCTCTCTCTCTCTCTGTGTCTTTCTCTCTACCCCACCCCCTTCTTTCTCTCTCTCTCTGTGTCTTTCCTTCTCTTTACCCCACCCCCTTCTTTCTCTCTCTCTCTCTCTGTGTCTTTCTCTCTACCCCACCCCCTTCTTTCTCTCTCTCTGTGTCTTTCTCTCTACCCCACCCCCCTTCTTTCTCTCTCTCTCTCTCTGTGTCTTTCTCTCTACCCCACCCCCTTCTTTCTCTCTCTCTCTCTCTCTCTCTGTGTCTTTCTCTCTACCCCACCCCCTTCTTTCTCTCTCTCTCTCTGTGTCCTTCTCTTTACCCCACCCCCCTTCTTTCTCTGTGTCTTTCTCTCTACCCCACCCCCTTCTTTCTCTCTCTCTGTGTCTTTCTCTCTACCCCACCCCCTTCTTTCTCTCTCTCTCTCTGTGTCTTTCTCTCTACCCCACCCCCTTCTTTCTCTCTCTCTCTGTGTCTTTCTCTCTACCCCACCCCCTTCTTTCTTTCTCTCTCTCTCTGTGTCTTTCTCTCTACCCCACCCCCTTCTTTCTCTCTCTCTCTCTGTGTCTTTCTCTCTACCCCACCCCTTTCTTTCTCTCTCTCTCTCTGTGTCTTTCTCTCTACCCCACCCCTTCTTTCTTCTCTCTCTCTGTGTCTTTCTCTCTACCCCACCCCCTTCTTTCTCTCTCTCTCTCTCTGTGTCTTTCTTTCTCTACCCCACCCCCTTCTTTCTCTCTCTCTCTGTGTCTTTCTCTCTACCCACCCCCTTCTTTCTCTCTCTCTGTGTGTCTTTCTCTCTACCCCACCCCCTTCTTTCTCTCTCTCTCTGTGTGTCTTTCTCTCTACCCCACCCCCTTCTTTTTCTCTCTCTCTCTCTGTGTCTTTCTCTCTACCCCACCCCCTTCTTTCTCTCTGTGTCTTTCTCTCTACCCCACCCCCTTCTCTCTCTCTGTGTCTTTCTCTCTACCCCACCCCCTTCTTTCTCTCTCTCTGTGTGTCTTTCTCTCTACCCACCCCCTTCTTTCTCTCTCTCTGTGTCTTTCTCTCTAACCCACCCCCTTCTTTCTCTCTCTCTGTGTCTTTCTCTCTACCCCACCCCCTTCTTTCTCTCTCTCTCTCTCTGTGTCTTTCTCTCTACCCCACCCCCTTCTTTCTCTCTCTGTGTCTTTCTCTCTACCCCACCCCCTTCTTTCTCTCTCTCTCTCTGTGTCTTTCTCTCTACCCCACCCCCTTCTTTCTCTCTCTCTCTCTGTGTTTTTCTCTCTACCCCACCCCCTTCTTTCTCTCTCTCTGTGTCTTTCTCTCTACCCCACCCCCTTCTTTCTCTCTCTCTGTGTCTTTCTCTCTACCCCACCCCCTTCTTTCTCTCTCTCTCTGTGTCTTTCTCTCTACCCCACCCCCTTCTTTCTCTCTCTCTCTGTGTCTTTCTCTCTACCCCACCCCCTTCTTTCTCTCTCTCTCTGTGTCTTTCTCTCTACCCCACCCCCTTCTTTCTCTCTCTGTGTCTTTCTCTCTACCCCACCCCCTTCTTTCTCTCTCTCTCTCTGTGTCTTTCTCTCTACCCCACCCCCTTTCTTTCTCTCTCTCTGTGTCTTTCTCTCTACCCCACCCCCTTTCTTTCTCTCTCTCTGTGTGTCTTTCTCTCTACCCCACCCCCTTCTTTCTTTCTCTGTGTGTCTTTCTCTCTCCCCACCCCCTTCTTTCTCTCTCTGTGTGTCTTTCTCTCTACCCCACCCCCTTCTTTCTCTCTCTCTGTGTCTTTCTCTCTACCCCACCCCCTTCTTTCTCTCTCTCTGTGTGTCTTTCTCTCTACCCCACCCCCTTCTTTCTCTCTCTCTCTGTGTCTTTCTCTCTACCCCACCCCCTTCTTTCTCTCTCTCTGTGTGTCTTTCTCTCTACCCCACCCCCTTCTTTCTCTCTCTCTCTGCAGTTGGCGAGGATGCAAGAGATGCTAAATAAGATGCAGCAGCAGATCCATGATGGGAAGGACCAGTGAGCTACAACCCCATCTGCTGGCCACTGAACTACAACTTCAGACATGTTACTTACATACCAACTATAATGTAATCAGGGGTGAAAGTATATTCAATGAGGACCTCCTATGAGTGCACGTGCACGCCATTTTGTTATGGGCCTAATAATATAATTAGTTATAGAATCCCTATTCATTTAATAGGATCTCTGTGACCTAATAGTAAAGATTACTGTTAACTTTTAAAATGTATTGGCCGACCTATTAATGTATCATAAACACAACCAGTCATAATGTTTTCATCTGATTGTCAAACAATTACTCCAAAAGGCTACTATAGGCTTCCCGCGCACATTATTCACTAAATAATTCCCGCATCCGTGCACTGTGCACCTGCCATTTGATAAATGCTAAGAGACATCAGTTGCAAAACACCAAAACCTTTAGTGAATGACATTCTGTGATGGTCATTCACTAGGCCTACAAAAGTTTTGTAACCTGAATTGATGTGTCCTCTGCTGTCCACGCCCATCTCTGCCACTTATCTCTGCCTTGGCAAAATGTATGTGTTACTGTCGAACCACGCTGCATTTTCGAGCGTAACCCAATCGTTTTTGTCTGTTCGCTCATTCTTCATGCGGTAATGATAAGTAATAGTATATAAGCCTACAGTTTTCTTGGAATCACTATGTTTTAATTATTGTGACAGGCTCATGCTTTACCGGTACAGTGTACCCCCACTATTTATTTTGCCGGTACGCCGTACAGGACCTGCTTACTTTCACCCCTGGATATAATCAGCACTGTGTTGGGAGAACAGTAGCTGCATGTTCATTGGTCATTTGTTTTTTGGTGCTTGCATATTTGGTCTGTCCTGCAACGAGAAATGTGGTGTTTTAACTGTATCTTGTGTCCATTTGAACCCCATTAATATTATTGACGGTCCTAGTAACATATGACATAACATAAACATGTAATATAAATGACCTGTTAAATGTATCCAATTTATAAATATGGTGAATACTTTTGGGATATTTTGTCAGGTAATGAAGACGCATTACAAAATGTTTTGTAAAACAGCGATATTACTGATGTTAAAGTTTGAATCCTTGTTGATGTTGAACGCGTGTGAGTGTGTGTGTGTGTGTTTCCATATGTATCACCCTCTATTACGAGAACCTTGTTCTGCTTTGAAACTGTGAGAATCCGCTTTCCCTTTCTTAGTGGCATTTCTTGTATGTTCTAGCTACAGACTAATGAACAATAGGCTACCTAAGAATCTGAACATAAATGTAACGTATGAACTTTTTACTGCTGGTCTCTACTTCGACTTGTTGAGAGGTTGAGAAGACCTTTCTCATGTTTTGGTGCTTGTGAATTAGATTGAACATGTCTCTAGCGCCAGTTGCTTACCTTACAGTGAATTGAGCCCCTCTGACATACAGTACATAGCAAATGAAAGGGTAGGGACAGAACAGTGAAGGGTGCATGTGCAAGCATGCCGAAGTTACTCAAATCTGCTTACAGCTGGATTTCCACTCTCTCATATGATGCAATGTGTTTGTTCTGAAATGCATTATGACCTATGCCACAGTACCACTATGGGATGGTAAAAAGAGGCCAAATTTTAAGAGGAGCTACTGTATATGCTTCTGTCCAATATGGCATATCCGTGTGTGTGTGAAGTTTATGCTGCCCTCTGGCTGTGTCATACAGGATGGTGATTGTGGCTTTTTATAGTGCTAGCGCTCAGAGGACGTGGTGGAACTACTGACCAGGTTATGAGGACGAATAAACAGTCTTGATTCATATCAGTGTTTCTTCATTACATCTTCATCTGAAAATAAGTATATAAATACACTATTGTTTCTAGTACGATCTTACTGACACTAATATTTCTACAAGGAAGGTCTTGACTGGTTCTCAAATGACACCCTATCCCTTATAATATATTGCGTTACTTTTGACCAGAGCCTTAGGGCAGTAAGGGCACTAAATAGGGAATAGGGTACCATTTGAGACACAGCCCCTGAGACATCCTGTAGGCCCCATGCAGGCAGGCCTGTTGTGGGGGAAGTCTGGCTACTGGAGCTGAATAAAGTGCTGAGTCACAACGTATCTCCTTGGACCTCACTTCCCCTCTGGCCCACAGTCAGATCCATCACTAACCCAACTCTGTTTGGAGCTGAATGATGAGGACTTTGCTGCAGCTACAGTATAGTTACTGTAGACGGTGAACCTACGAGCCATTGTGGGGAAGGTTTATTTAGGGTTGCACCCAGAGAAGTAGGAAGCTTAGCTGCTAAGCTAGTGTACTGTGGTCCGCCACATACAGTATGGTAAAATACTGTTGATCTGTGGATAGTTTGTAGAGATGTATCAATAGGGGCCAGTAGTGTTAGTATTAACTGTATTCATACACCCCCCTGAAGCTTAAATAAGGCTTCCCTGACAGGAGCCTCTATGGCAGTGATAAGGAGTAAAATGCTGCTGACATTAAATACATATATTCTTCCTGTGTCCGATCAGTAGTGTGTGTCAACCATATGTGAGTGTCAGGGTGCTTTATCAGTGCAGGCCAGCTTGGACTTTTATACACTCTCATGCCTCTGAGTGATGAGTTGCAAACCACGCCTGCTATGAACACATGCAACAGCTACGACCACACACTCCTGCTACGACCACACACTCCTGCTACGACCACACACAACAGGGAAGGTAAGGCACCCTCTCCTGACCATAACAAGACCATAACACCTTTCACTATGACTGTAACCTAATTAACTGTTTAATTAGGCTTTCTCTGTGTATGATATCACAAGCATGATAAATATGTGTACGCAACCAATCAAATTTGATTTGATTGGAGAATGGTCTAAGATGTCAGAAAAACCTGTCAAAGATAAATTCCAGTGGTAGTTATAAAAATGTCTGACAACTGTTTCCTCTTTAGAAAACAACTACTATGGAGTATAACTGAATTGTTATTAAGATCAAAGGTTAGATATAATTTTCAAATCCTCATATACACTCTATGACCAAAGGTATGTGGACACCTGCTCGTCGAACATCTCATTCCAAAATGATCTGCATTAATATGGAGTTGGTCCCCCGTTGCTTCTATAACAGCCTCCACTCTTCTGGGAAGGCTTTCCACTAGATGTTGGAACATTGCTGTGGGGACTTGCTTCCGTTCAGCCACAAGAGCATTAGTGAGGTCGGTACTAATGTTGGGCGACTAGGCCTGGCTTGCAGTTGGCATTCCAATTTTTATTATTATTTATTTAACCAGGTAGGCTAGTTGAGAACAAGTTCTCATTTACAACTGCGACCTGGCCAAGATAAAGCACAGCAGTTCGACACATACAACAACACAGAGTTACACATGGAATAAACAAACATACAGTCAATAATACAGTAGAAAAAGTATATATACAGTGTGTTAATTAAACACTGGAGTGATTGATGTGCAGAAGATGAATGTGCAAGTAGAGATACTGGGGTGCAAAGGGGCAAGATAAAAAAATACATTCAGTAAGGGGATGAGGTAGTTGGATGGGCTATTTACAGATGGGCTATGTACAGGTGCAGTGATCTGTGAGCTGCTCTGACAGCTGGTGCTTAAAGCTAGTGAGGGAAATATGAGTCTCCAGCTTCAGTGATTTTTGCAGGTCGTTCCAGTCATTGGCAGCAGAGAACTGGAAGGAAAGGCGACCAAAGGTGGAATTGAGATATACCTGCTGGAGCGCATGGTACGGGTGGGTGCTGCTATGGTGACCAGTGAGGTTAGATAAGGCGGGACTTTACCTAGCAAAGACTTGTAGATGACCTGGAGCCAGTGGGTTTGGCAATGAGTATGAAGCGAGGGCCAGCCAACGAGAGCGTACAGGTCGCAGTGGTGGGTAGTATATGGGGCTTTGGTGACAAAACGAATGGCACTGTGATAGACTGCGTCCAATTTGTTGAGTAGTGTTGGAGGCTATTTTGTAAATGACATTGCCGAAGTCGAGGATCGGAAGGATGTTCAGTTTTACAAGGGTATGTTTGGCAGCATGAGTGAAGGATGCTTTGTTGCGAAATAGGAAGCCGATTCTAGATTTCATTTTGGATTGTAGATGCTTAATGTGAGTCTGGAAGGAGATTTTACAGTCTAACCAGACACCTAGGTATTGGTAGTTGTCCACATATTCTAAGTCAGAACCGTCCAGATAAGTGATGCTGGACAGGCGGATAGGTGCAGGCAGCGATCAGTTGAAGAGCTTGCATTTAGTTTTACTTGCATTTAAGAGCAGTTGGAGGCCACGGAAGGAGAGTTGTACGGCATTGAAGCTCGTCTGGAGGTTAGTTAACACAGTGTCCAAAGAAAGGCCAGAAGTATACAGAATGGTGTCGTCTGCGTAGAGGTGGATCAGAGAATCACCAGCAACAAGAGCGACATCATTGATGTATACAGAGAAGCGAGTCGGCCCGAGAATTGAACCCTGTGGCACCCCCATAGGGATTGCCAGAGGTCCAGACAACAGGCCATCTGATTTGACACACTGAACTCTATCAGAGAAGTAGGAGGTGAACCAGGCGCGGCAGTCATTTGGGAAACCAAGACTGTTGAGTCTGCCGATAAGAATGTGGTGATTAACAGAGTCGAAAGCCTTAAACAGATCAATGAATACGGCTGCACAGTAATGTATCTTATCGATGGCGGTTATGATATCGTTTAGGACCTTGAGCGTGGCTGAAGTGCACCCATGACCAGCTTTGAAACCAGATTGCATAGTGGAGAAGGTACGGTGAGATTCGAAATGGTGAGTAATCTGTTTGATCACTTTCTTTCGTAGACCTTATAAAGGCAGGGTAGCATAGATATAGGTCTGTAGCAATTTGGGTCTAGAGTGTCTCCCCCTTTGAAGAGGGGGATGATCGAGGCAGCTTTCTAATCTTTGGGAATCTCAGACGATACGAAAGAGGTTGAACAGGCTAGTAATAGGGGTTGCAACAATTTCGGCAGATTATTTTAGAAAGAGAGGGTCCAGATTGTCTAGCCCGGCTGATTTGTAGGGGTCCAGAGTTTGCAGCTCTTTCAGAACATCAGCTATCTGGATTTGGTTGAAGGAGAAATGGGGGAGGCTTGGGCATGTTGTTGTGGGGGGTGCAGGGCAGTTGACCGGGGTAGGGGTAGCCAGGTGGAAAGCATTGCCAGCCATAAAAAAATGCTGATTGAAATTGTCAATTGGATTTATCGGTGATGACAGTGTTTCCTAGTCTCAGTGCAGTGGGCAGCTGGGAGGAGGTGCTCTCATTCTCCATGGACTTTATAGTGTCCCAGAACTTTTTTGAGTTTGTGCTACAGGATGCAAATTTCTGTTTGAAAAAGCTAGCCTTAGCTTTCTTCACTGCCTGTGTATATTGGTTCCTAACTTCCCTGAAAAGTTGCATATCACAGGGGCTATTCGATGCTAATGCAGTACGCCACAGAATGTTTTTGTGCTGGTCAATGGCAGTCAGGTCTGGAGTGAACCAAGGGATATATCTGTTCCTGGATGGGGCCTGCTTATTTAAGATGGTGAGGAAGGCACTTTCAAAGAATAACCAGGCATCCTCTACTGAAGGGATGAGGTCAATATCCTTCCTGGATACCCGGGCCAGTTCGATTAGAAAGGCCTGCTCGCTGAAGTGTTTTAGGGAGCGTTTGACAGTGATGAGGGGTGGTCGTTTGACCGCAGACCCTTTACGGATGCAGGCAATGAGGCAGTGATCACTGAGAGGTGTATTTGGAGTGCAAGTTGGTTAGGATGATATCTATGAAGGTGCCCGTGTTTACGGATTTGGGGTTCTACCTGGTAGGTTCATTGACAATTTGTGTGAGATTGACGGTATCAAGCTTAGATTGTAGGATGGCCGGGGTGTTAAGCATGTCCCAGTTTAGGTCTGCTAGCAGCACGAGCTCTGAAGATAGATGGGGGGCAATCAATTCACATATGAAGTCCAGGGCACAGCTGGGGGCAGAGGGTGGTCTATGGCAAGCGGCAACGGTAAGAGACTTGTTTCTGGAAAGGTGGATTTTTAAAAGTAGAAGCTTGAATTGTTTGGGTACAGACCTGGAATGTAAGACAGAACTCTGCAGGCTATATCTGCAGTAGATTGCAACTCCACCACCTTTGGCAGTTCTATCTTGTCGGAAAATGTTATAGTTAGGGATGGACATTTCAGAGTTTTTGGTGGTCTTCCTAAGCCAGGATTCAGACACGGCTAAAACATCAGAGTTGGCAGAGTGTGATAAAGCAGTGAATAAATCAAACTTAGGGAGGCGGCTTCTAATGTTAACATTCATGAAACCAGGGTTTTTACGGTTACAGAAGTCAAGAAATGAGAGCACCTGGGGAATAGGAGTGGAGCAAGGCACTGCAGGTCCTGGATTAACCTCTACATCACCAGAGGATCAGAAGAGGAGTAGGATAAGGGTACGGCTAAAGGCTATAAGAACTGGTTGTCTAGTACATTTGGAACAGAGAGTAAAAGGAGCAGGTTTCTGGGCGCGATAGAATAGATTCAAGGCATAATGTACAGACAAAGGTATGGTAGGATGTAAATACATTGGAGGTAAACCTAGGCATTCAGTGATGATGAGAGAGATATTGTCTCTAGACACATTTAAACCAGGTGATGTCACTGTATGTGTGGGAGGTGGAACAAATTGGTTGGCTAAGGCATATTGAGCAGGGCTAGAGCCTCTACAGTGAAATAAGATAATAATCACTAACCAGAACAGCAATGGACAAGGCATATTGACATTAGGGAGAGGCATGCGTAGCCAAGTGATCATAGGGGTCCAGTGAGTAGATTAGGTTAGCTGGAGACCAGGCGTTTCAGAGAGCTAGCAGGCCGGGGCTAGCAAGCTAGCAGAAGGGCCTTAGAGGAACATTGCGATGGAGGAAGTCTGTTATAGCCTCCTCGTGCGGTTACTTCGGGTATACCAGTCGTGGCGTATGAGGAGGGTTTCATCCCTAAGGTGTTCAATGGGGTTGAGGTCAGGGCTCTGTGCAGGCCAGTCAAGTTCTTCCACACCGATCTCGACAAACCATTTCTGTATGGACCTCGCTTTGTGCACAGGGGCATTGTCATGCTGAAACAGGAAAGGGCCTTCCCCAAACTGTTGCCACAAAGTTTGGAGCACAGAATCGTCTAGAATGTAATTTTTATTGTGTAGCATTAATATTTGCCTTCACTGGAACTAAAGGGCCTAGCCCGAACCAAGAAAAACAGCCCTAGACCATTATTCCTCCTCCACCAAACGTTAAAGTTGGCACTATGCATTTGGACAGGTAGCTCCTCCTGGCACCCGTCAAACCCAGATTCATCCATCGGACTGCCAGATAATTTCCATTGCTCCAGAGTCCGATGGCACCGAGCTTTACACCACTCCAGCATTGCATATATCCATAATAATAATATTGTTGCATGATTTCCCCTGGATCAGGAAAGTTGATATCTTGTTCGCTGACAGCATTCTCTGCACAGCAGCAAGATCGAATTTCAAAAGTGAAACATTGTTTCTTGATGTCTGACAGGCAGACAGCAAGGTTTATACAAACCATCACTGTTGGAAATCAAATGCAAGCCCATAAGCAAGAGGCAATTAAATGCTAGCCCAGAAGCAAGAGGAAATGAAATGCTAGCCCAGAAGCAAGAGGAAATGAAATGCTAGCCCAGAAGCAAGAGGAAATGAAATGCTAGCCCAGAAGCAAGAGGAAATTAAATGCTAGCCCAGAAGCAAGAGGAAATGAAATGCTAGCCCAGAAGCAAGAGGAAATTAAATGCTAGCCCAGAAGCAAGAGGAAATCAAATGTTAGCCCAGAAGCAAGAGGAATTAGTGGATTAATAAATGTCTTAGCGTTTATAACATTGGGCGCGAGTCAGAGATAGAATGTTGGTCCAAATTGTCCGTTAGCTCGGGGCTTTGGAGTACAAGTGTGTGAATCCTTCAGTGGTGGAAAAAGTACCCAATCATCATAATTACTAAAGTATATTTAAAACCAAATACTTTTAGACTTTTACTGGGTGACTTTCACTTTTACTCAAGTATTAAAAGTAAATGTAATTGCTAAAATATACTTAAGTATCAAAAGTAAAGGTATTAATAATTTCAAATTCCTTATATTAAGTAAACCAGAAAACACAATTTGTGTGTTTTATAAACTTACAGATAGCCAGGGGTACACTCCAACACTCAAGACATAATTTACTAACAAAGCATTTGTGGTTAGTGAGTCCGTCAGATCAGAGGCAGTAGGGATGACCAGGGATGTTCTCTTGATAAGTGTGTGAATTGGACCATTTTCCTGTCCTGTTAAGCATTCAAAATGTAAGGAGCGCATTTGGATATAAGGGGAAATATACACTGTATGGAGTAAAAAGTACATTTCTCTTAGGGAATGTATTGAAGTTAAAGTAAAAGTAGTCAAAAATATAAATAGTAAAGTAAAGTACAGATACCTCCAAAAACAACATACGTGGTACGATAAAGTATTTTTACTTAAGTACTTTACACCAGCGGAATCCTTAGCCCAGGGCTAATCCTTAGCCCAGGTTAACAAATGTTTGTGTGAACACTGGCTAAGCTAGCCGGGTCATTCCTACAATGCGGTGCCTTTTGTGGACCTCATAACTCCAGAAAAAAAGGCACATATTTTTGGGGTGGTGCATTTTCCCAACTTGTTAGGTTCCACCCTGTTGGGTTTATGCACCTAACAGGCTGGACATTTGAAGCCCAAATGAGCCATAGTGAGTGAACAACGAACAAAAGGGATATCAGTCACACATAAAAATATCAAATAAAATAATAATAAATACAATAATTATGAAAAACTACTTTTATCAGAGAGAATTTAACTAGGACTATAAAATAATGAAGTAAGATGGTAGTTTAAGGCTTATATTTATTGTGGAAGTTGATGAATAACACCCAGGAACATAGCAAAAACACTATCCATTGAAAAAAAGTGTTCAAGATCCATATTTTTGTGTTCTTGAGGTAAAGGACATCTGACCTTATATTTAAAGCATTTTGGAATCCACATTTAAAAAATAATAATAATTGTACCCCCTTTTTCTCCTCAATTTCGTGGTATCCAATTGTTTAGTAGCTACTATCTTGTCTCATCGCTACAACTCCCGTACGGGCTCGGGAGAGACGAAGCTTGAAAGTCATGCGTCCTCCGATACACAACCCAACCAAGCCCTACTGCTTAGCGCGCATCCAGAGTCTCTGGTGGCACAGCTGGCGCTGCAGTACAGTGCCCTTAACCACTGCGCCACCCGGGAGGCCTGGAATCCACATTTAACACTAAATAAGAAGTGATATTTCCTGTGGACAGAAAAAGGTACCACAGTGTAGGAATGACCCCGCACAGGGCCAGTCTAGCCTGGTGCTAAGAACAATGCAGTGTGAAAAGGTCTTTTGGGTTGCTATCTCCCTTGCTTGGAATGATACATATTCTATTTTAATGACTAATTTCACACTCACACTAAAATTATATCTGCATCCCTCACATGGCAGAGACATCCACAGACATGAGTTGGTATTGTTTCTCCTCCACCCTTCCAGTATGACATATGTCTCCCTACCTCTCTCTCTCTCCATCCTTTCACCCTCCCTCTCCAGAGTTGGCAGTGATGATGAGGGGGTTCCTGCCATGTGTAACCCAACTCCTGGGTCTGCTCCTCCTCTTGCTAACCCCAGGGAGGGTTGAAGGGTCATCAGGCTGTCCCTTGTCCTGCTCCTGTCATGGTGGTCAGGTAGACTGCAGCAGCCGCTCCCTCACCACCTCCTCTTTACCCTCCCACTTCCCTCCTGCCAGCATCGAGCTCCGTCTCCACGACAACCAGCTGACCACACTCCCCAACGGCCTGCTGGACTCCCTTTCCTCCCTCCGCTCTGTCTCTCTCCATGGCAACCCCTGGGCGTGTGATTGCGGCGTGCTCTACCTGCGTTCCTGGCTGCTCAAACAGCCTGTCGACTACGTGGGACACAGCAATGTCACCTGCAGTTCCCCTCCCGGCCTGCGGGGAAGGCTGGTGGTCTACCTGGCTGAGGAGGAGGTTTTGGAGTCCTGTCACTACTGGTACTGTGACCTAGCACTGGCCTCCCAGGTCTTTCTGTTTGTGTTTGTGGCGGTGCAGGTGGGGCTGCTGGGTGCCATGGTCGTGTTCCTGAGGAGGTTTGAAAGGCTGTCCCGTGAGGCACGAAGGACCACAGAGGAGAGCTTTGCTGGGGGGGTAGGGGCTTATGAGTAATAGTGAGTATGAGCCCCTGAAGGCCAGCAGCATCTGAAGAGGGGAGGGAGGGGCCAGGTAGGCAAGGAGGGAGAAGAGGGAGAGGAAACAGCAAAAGGCAGAGTAGAGAGACAACCTTAAAGGGGTCAAGCTGGTGAGCTTGAAAGGGGACTCACAGGACAAGAAACATGGGCAAATACAAGTGGTTATGCATTTATTTTCTGATTCTTTCAATATGTTTCATTGCTTGCATCACTCAATAAAGCTGTTAAAATAATACATCAAGCTTTGAATACATTGCAGATAGAGATAACATTTAATTTACAATAATACTGTATTGTGTTATCATTTCTTAAATGGGTGTATTTTTAAAGGTTTGGGATGTACATTACCAGTCAAAAGTTTAGACACACCTACTACTCAAGGGTTATTCTTTATTTGTACTATTTTATACATTGTAGAATAATAGTGAAGACATGGGAACTATGAAATAACACATTTGGAATCATGTAGTAAGCAAAAAAGTGTTAAACAAATACAAATTTATTTTATATTTGATATTCTTCAAAGTAGCCACCCTTTGCCTTAATGGCAGCTTTCTTCACGTTTGGCATTATCTCAACCAGCTTCCGTTTTTTTTATTCGACGGCTCGCCATTAAAGCTAGTTAAAAGAGTAAAATTATGCTTTTTCAGCATGAATGGAGGATGCTTTGTGTAGGACCCAGTCCACGGACGACACAGAGTTGGTACTGTCTTTGGTATTACTACTAGGCACATCAACCCTAGACGACAGTGCAGATCTGGCGCCCGCTATCGTCTGCCTAGGCTACTTTAGACCTAGGCTATTCCATACACTTCCACACAGAACAGTTTAGCACATCATCATACACATGTGTCATATTAGCTATTGTACGTCTGTTTCATCGAATAAAAATGCGTTATTCACTGGAACGTTCAGAGATATTGTAATACATAAATACATAACCATAGCGTTCTGAAAAAGAGGGCGGAACTTTCACACCGATCATGTATCAGTATCGGAACATAATGTGTGACGGACCCAGGCTTAATGTTGTATACACGTGAGATTCTGGAAAAGTTTCAACAGCGAGCTGGACGGCATTTCGTTTTTAACGTTTATGCGCCATACATTACCATCATTTCTACGTATTGACACGGTGAGTGTTGTTGTTCGTGTTTTGTATTAGCTAGCCAATGGAGTAAACGTTAGCGTTACAAGAATAGTTTTGCTAGCATCAGTAACGTTAGCTACCGTAGCTGTTTAGGCTCTTTCTACCAGCGGCTACATTTGTTTTCAAAACCGCTTAACAACGCATTAGTACCGATATATTTAAATGTGAACTTGTAGCACCTCCCTGTCAATGCGATGCTCTCCTTGTGCGATCCACAGAGCTCCTGTCTGTTACGTGCCGTAAGATGGGGCGACTGAGGAAGAGGCACAACTGGAAGGGACGGGAGCAGAACGAGAGACCTCCACCTCCAGAGGCCAAGGAGGAGGGGAAGACTGTTGTAGTGGAACTCAAAGGTACAGCACTCAAGCGCCTGTGGCCCGATGGCTCTCAAAATTTGTAGGTACACACGAGGGTGGTGAAGGGGAGAGATACATGGTAACTAAGTATGAACATTTTTGCACTCTACTGTTGAGTCGCTCTGGATAAGAGCGTCTGCTACTAAAATTTACGACTACTGTTCGTGAGGTTGGTGTTGTAATGGGTGTGATTCTTGTGTACTCATGATACTCTGTTCCCTGTCCCACAGACGGGGCCAACCTAAAGGGGGTGGACAAGAGCAATGCCCTGGTCCTCCCAGCCACCAAACCCAAGAAGAAGAGGGGCATTGAGAAGGCCCTTACTAAGAAACAGCCCCTTACCAAGAAACAGAGGAAACATCTACAAAAAGTCCTGGAGGTCAAAGAGAAGAAAGCTAAGGTAACATTCTCAATCTGCCTTCTCTGAGTCAGACCAGACCAGTTTCAGTCAAGTATAATTATGAAGTGTGTCATTTGAAATAGTTCTGCACAAAAACATGAAACTACACTATTCATCATCTTCCTCCTTTGACTTCCAGAGAGTAGACATCCTGGCCAAACTGGCCGAAGTGCAGCTGCCTGACTCTGAACTGAAGCTGCTCTACACCACCTCCAAATTGGGCACAGGAGACAAGCAGTACCAGACCAAACAGTAAGGCAGTGGGACTGTCACACCATTGTAGCAGCATTTGGTTTAGTTATGCTTTCCATAAGCTCAGGTTGACTGATGAACAATGATATTCAGTTGGAGTGATTAGTGTCCTGGTCAACTGAAGGCTTGTGTGTGATCTTCTGTGGTGACTTTCTCAGGACTCCTGATGAGGTAGATGATGGAGCCTCAGGGCCCAGGATCAGCAGCCTGAGTGGAGCCAACAGGAAGAGGAATCGAAGAGCACGAGAGGAAGAGAAGGCAGAAGAGGAGAGTAGTGATTTGGACTCATCTGATGAAGAGATGGATGATGGCAGGATGGGGTATAGAAGGGTGGAGGTCACTAATGTCTCAGAATCTAAAGAGCCAGCCTCCTCCTGTCAGGAGAAAGAGGTGGAAGAGATGGAGAAGAAAGAAGTTAAAAAGGAGACGAGCGAGGAGTCAGGCCCTGCTCGGGCCTCCAGTAAAAAACCATCCGAGCCAGCAATCTTCATCTCCGTGGACAGACTGCCAGAGATACAGGTGTGTGTTTATTGTGGTGTGTGTTTGTTTCTCATGCACATTCTCTTTTTCAAGCCGTGTGCATTTGTCTTTATTTCTCCTGCTGTGTGCGCGCATGTGTTTTTGTGTGTTTGTCCTGCAATGTGTGTAGGATTCCCGTCTGAGGCTGCCAGTGCTGGCTGAAGAGCAAGTAATCATGGAGGCGGTGAGAGAGAACAGTTTTGTGGTTCTCTGTGGAGAGACGGGAAGTGGTAAAACCACCCAGGTACCCCAGTTCTTGTACGAGGCTGGATATGCCAGGTAACGCACACACCCTGCTCTTCTTTTTCTCTGCTTCACTCTATCTTATTCACCACTTATCTTGTTGTATGTTTATTTGATGCCTTTTTTCAATCCACTAATACCATCATATCTCTGTTTTACCCCTCTCCCTCCTGTTTCTCTCCAGTGGCACTGGAATCATTGGTGTGACAGAGCCTAGGAGAGTGGCAGCTGTCAGTATGTCCCACAGAGTGGCCAAAGAGATGAACCTGTCTACACGGTACACACACACACAATGGTTAGTGTTTGGATTTCGTTTCCAGTTGTGTCTGAGGCTCTCTGTGTGTTTGGTTGTCTGTTGTTAGGGTGGTGTCGTACCAGATCCGTTATGAGGGGAATGTGACCAGTGACACCAAGATCAAGTTCATGACAGACGGAGTCCTGCTGAAGGAGATTCAGAAGGTAATCCTCCCACCCCCTCTCCTTATTCTCTATCATTCTCTCTTTACTTGTTCCATCCTTCCCCCTCCCTACCTATCTGCCCCCCCATGTTTTTCCATATTTATTGTATGACTCCATTCTCAGTCTATTTGCCTCAGTCACCCAAATGGCACCCTAGTCCCTTTGTTGCACTACTTTTGACCAGAGCCCGTAGTGCGCTACTGTATAGGGAATGGGGTGCTATTTGAAATGCAATCTAAGTTTGTCGCTCTCTGCCGTAGGACTTCCTGCTCCAGAGGTACAGTGTGATCATCATAGATGAGGCCCATGAGAGGAGTGTGTACACAGACATCCTGATTGGCCTGCTGTCACGCATCGTACCACTCAGAAACAAGGTCAGACAGATGGGGTTCATTTTTTTTTGTTATTAAAAAAAGAACATCAACAAGTGACTGGGGGTTCCTGACACCTTGGGCCTGTTACTTAATATATGCACAACTGTTATGTAAAGATTTATGAACTATTTACTCAATCGAAAATGTGTTTAATAATGAATTTATATAATTATATCATTATTTATTAGCTCTACCCAACTTGCTGTTGTCCTTATTTTCCCCTACCCTGTTGTTTCCTGTGTGTCATACAGAAAGGCCTCCCCATGAAGCTGATAGTGATGTCAGCTACTCTGCGTGTGGAGGACTTCACAGAAAACAGGAAGCTGTTTCCTACTCCTCCTCCTGTCATCAAGGTGGAGGCCCGTCAGTTCCCTGTAAGCGTCCACTTTAACAAACGGACTCCTCTGGAGGACTACACTGGAGAGGTGTTCCACAAGACCTGTAAGATCCACCGCATGCTGCCACCTGGGGGTATCCTGGTGTTCCTGACGGGTCAGGCTGAGGTCCACTCTGTCTGCAGGAGACTGAGGAGGGCCTTCCCTTTCAGGAGGGGCAATACAGCTACTGGTATGTTTAAAAAAAAATATATATTTTTATACACAGTCTTTACACCGTGTAAAATGTATGACTGTGTGTTCTGATAAGGTGAGGGAGAGGAGGCAGCAACAGACTCCTCAGATGAGATGAAGAAGTTTAAGAAAGCCAAACATAAGAGAACTGTGGTATGTACTACTTAGTTATTCTGTCACTGTGTTGAGAAGTGTGTGTGAGTGAATGTTTTAATGCTGTTTGTGTGGTTTCTGTGTGTGAGTAGTCCCTGCCCCGTATTGACCTGGATAACTACTCAGCGTTGCCGGTGGATGAGGGGGACGAGGACCGTCTGGCGGGGATAGATGATGAGGGGTCAGACTTAGAACTAGGAGACGACACTGCAGACACAGGTAAGAGAAAAGGACAGCTAGGTATATGTGTTGCCCTACAGCTCTCAGGTGTGTATCCTTGATTCATATGTTCTCTTTCCGTGTCTGTAGAGGAGAAGGCAGACCCGTCCCTCCCTCTTTATGTCCTCCCCCTCTACTCTCTCCTGGCTCCAGAGCAGCAGGCCAAGGTAAGATGGGCCACTTGGCACAAGAAATCTACAGTAGATTAAGTGATATCGTTGCATTAATGCATGGATCTTTCATCTGTGTCTGTCTGTGCAAGCTTGTCCTTGTGTGCATGCTTATTGTGCATGTACAGTTGAAGTCGGAAGTTTATACACCTTAGCCAGATACATTTAAACTCAGTTTTCACAATTCCTGACATTTAATCCTAGTAAAAATTCCCTGTTTTAGGTCAGTTAGGGTCACCACTTTATTTTAATAATGTGAAATGTCAGAATAATAAGTGTTTTTCAGCTCTTATTTCTTTCATCACATTCCCAGTGCGTTAGAAGTTTACATGCACTCAATTAGTATTTGGTAGCATTGCCTTTAAAATGTTTAACTTGGGTCAAATGTTTAGGGTAGCCTTCTACAAGCTTCCCACAATAAGTTGGGTGAATTTTGGCCCATTCCTCCTGACAGAGCTGGTTGTAAACTGAGTCAGGTTTGTAGGCCTCCTTGCTCGCACACGCTTTTTCAGTTCCGCCCACAAATTTTCTATAGGATTGAGGTCAGGGCTTTGTGATGGCCACTCCAATACCTTGACTTTGTTGTCCTTAAGCCATTTTGCCACAACTTTGGAAGAATGCTTGGGGTCATTGTCCATTTGGAAGACTCATTTGCGACCAAGCTTTAACTTCCTGACTGATGTCTTGAGATGTTGCTTCAATATATCCACATAATTTTTCTACCTCATGAGGCCATCTATTTTGTGAAGTGCACCAGTCTCACCTGCAGCAAAGCACCCCCACAACATGATGCTGCCACCCCTGTGCTTCACGGTTGGGATGGTGTTCTTCGGCTTGCAAGCCTCCCCCTTTTCCTCCAAACATAACAATGGTCATTATAGCCAAACAGTTCTATTTTTGTTTCATCAGACCAGAGGATATTTCTCCAACAAGTACGATCTTTGTCCCCATGTGCAGTTGCAAACCGTATTCTGTTTTTTTTATGGCGGTTTTGGAGCAGTGGCTTCTTCCTTGCTGAGCGGCTTTTAAGGTTATGTCGATTTAGGACTCATTTTACTGTGGATATAGATACTTTTGTACCTGTTTCCTCCAGCATCTCTACAAGATTCGTTTGCTGTTGTTCTGGGATTGATTTTCACTTTTGGCACCAACGTATGTTCTCTAGGATACAGAACGCGTCTCCTTCCTGAGCGGTATGACGGCTGCGTGGCCCTATGGTGTTTATACTAGCGTACTATTGTTTGTATAGATGAACGTGGTACTTCCAGGCGTTTGGAAATTGCTCCCAAGGATGAACCAGACTTGTGGAGGTCTACAATGTTTTTTTTCTGAGGTTATTTCTTTTGATTTTCCCATGATGTCAAGCAAAGAGGCATTGAGTTTGAAGGTAGGCCTTGAAATACATGCACATGTACATCTCCAATTGACTCAAATTATGTCAATTAGCCTATCAGACGCTTCTAAAGCCATGACATCATTTTCTGGAATTTTCCAAGCTGTTTAAAGGCAGTCAACTTAGTGTATGTAAACTTCTGACCCACTGGAATTGTGATACAGTGAAATGATCTGTCTGTAAACAATTGTTGGAAAAATGACTTGTGTCATGCACAAAGTAAAGGTCTTAACCGACTTGCCAGAACTATAGTTTGTTAACAAGAAATGTGTGGAGTGGTTGAAAAACGAGTTTTAATGATTCCAACCTAAGTGTATATAAACTTCCGGCTTCAACTGTGTCTGTGTGTTTCTAATCTTTGTGTCCAGGTGTTCTGGCCCCCTCCTCATGGTGCACGTCTGTGTGTTTCTAATCTTTGTGTCCAGGTGTTCTGGCCCCCTCCTCATGGTGCACGTCTGTGTGTTTCTAATCTTTGTGTCCAGGTGTTCTGGCCCCCTCCTCATGGTGCACGTCTGTGTGTTTCTAATCTTTGTGTCCAGGTGTTCTGGCCCCCTCCTCATGGTGCACGTCTGTGTGTTTCTAATCTTTGTGTCCAGGTGTTCTGGCCCCCTCCTCATGGTGCACGTCTGTGTGTTTCTAATCTTTGTGTCCAGGTGTTCTGGCCCCCTCCTCATGGTGCACGTCTGTGTGTTTCTAATCTTTGTGTCCAGGTGTTCTGGCCCCCTCCTCATGGTGCACGTCTGTGTGTTTCTAATCTTTGTGTCCAGGTGTTCTGGCCCCCTCCTCATGGTGCACGTCTGTGTGTTTCTAATCTTTGTGTCCAGGTGATCCGGCCCCCTCCTCATGGTGCACGTCTGTGTTTCTAATCTTTGTGTCCAGGTGTTCCGGCCCCCTCCTCATGGTGCACGTCTGTGTGTTTCTAATCTTTGTGTCCAGGTGTTCCGGCCCCCTCCTCATGGTGCACGTCTGTGTGTTTCTAATCTTTGTGTCCAGGTGTTCCGGCCCCCTCCTCATGGTGCACGTCTGTGTGTTTCTAATCTTTGTGTCCAGGTGTTCCGGCCCCCTCCTCATGGTGCACGTCTGTGTGTTTCTAATCTTTGTGTCCAGGTGTTCCGGCCCCCTCCTCATGGTGCACGTCTGTGTGTCGTGGCTACCAACGTAGCAGAAACCTCTCTAACCATCCCAGGGATAAAGTATGTGGTCGACTGTGGTCGGGTCAAGAAGCGCTTCTACGACCGCGTCACGGGGATCTCCTCCTTCAAGGTCTCCTGGACCTCACAGGCCTCAGCCAATCAGAGGGCAGGCCGGTCAGGCCGTACCGAACCTGGACACTGCTATAGGTCAGAACTGGAAAGGGGTGTTTAATTGTTAAAGTAAATGCTTTCACACCCCATTTTTAACCTCAATCATTTCTAACTGGGATAAAATTGAATGTGCTATGACTGTCTGTGCTAGGCTGTACTCATCAGCAGTGTTTGGAGACTTCAGTCTGTTCTCAGAGGCAGAGATCACCCGCAGGCCAGTTGAGGACCTGGTACTACAGATGAAGGACCTTAACATAGACAAGGTCAGAGAAATAACAGATTGATTGATGCTGTAAAGAGGGAGAAAGTCTTCCTGTGAAATTAGTCAGACACTACCTATTTGGCTAATGGTGTTTTCCTGTGTGTTCAGGTGGTCAACTTCCCATTTCCCACAACTCCCTCAGCTGAGGCGCTGGTGGCAGCAGAACAGTTACTGGTTTCACTGGGAGCACTAGAGGAGCCGCCACGCACCGGCCGGTAAGCGGTTAAACCTGACTCACTCTATCTTACCCTTCACTCAACCTACCTCACTGCTCAAAAACTCACTTCTCAGCAGGTATATCTGAGGTCCCCTCTTCAGATCCTCTACCTCACTATCCCCTCCTGCAGCAAACCCACCCACGATAAATCCATCTCTATCTGCTTTAGGGTTAAGGAGATGGAGCGAGCGCGTCTGAGCTGTCCCATCAGCCCCTTGGGCAGGGCAATGGCGTCGTTCCCCGTATCACCACGCTACGCTAAGATGCTGGCGCTAGGGAAGCAGCAGGACTGTCTGCCTTACGTCATCGCTGTGGTGGCCGCCATGACGGTCCGGGAGATCTTTGAGGATCTGGACAGGTGAGGGGCAGAGAGAGAGTAGAGGAAATGTGTGTTTATAGGATTATTCTAAAATACATAGACATTAGAATAGCACGTGTTTCTGATCAAACAGTGTTTTGGTTTTGTTACTTATTGTGAAATGCATATTTAAACAAGATCCTAATGTGTTTGCGTCTCTACATTCTCTCTCCACCGTGTCTATTGGTCCAGACCTGCTGGTAGTGAGGATGAGAGCTCCAAGCTGGCCCAGCGTCGAGCCCGGCTGGCCCAGATGAGGAGGCTGTGGGCTGGGCAGGGAGCCTCTCTACTGCTGGGGGACCTCATGGTCCTGTTGGGTAAGGCTGGAGTGTGAGCGTATGAGGGTGTGGTGGTGGTTTTCTTTGTGTGTGTGTTCTGTACACTACCGGTCAAAAGTTTTAGAACACCTACTCATTGAAGGGTTTTTCTTTGTTTTTACTATTTTTCTACATTGTCGAATAAAAGTGAAGACATCAACACTATGAAATAACACACATGGAATCATGTAGTAACCAAAAAAAGTGTTAAACAAATCCAAATATATTTTAGATTTGAGATTCTTCAAATAGCCACCCTTTGCCTTGAGAGTTTTACACACGTTTGGCATTCTCTCAACCAGCTTCATGAGGTAGTCACCTGGAATGCATTCAATTAGCAGGTGTGCCTTGTTAAAAGTTAATTAGTGGATTTTTTTCCTCAATGCGTTTGAGCCAATCAGTTGTGTTGTGACAAGATAGGGGTGGTATACAGAGGAGTCCTATTTGGTAAAAGACCAAGTCCGTATTATGGCAAGAACAGCTCAAATAAGCAAAGAGAATTGACAGTCCATCATTACTTTAAGACATGAAGGTCAGTCAATACAGAACATTTCAAGAACTTTGAAAGTTTCTTCAAGTGCAGTCGCAAACCATCAAATGCCATAATGAAACTGGCTCTCATGAGGACCGCCACAGAAATGGAAGACCCAGAGTTACCTCTGCTGTAGAGGATAAGTTCATTAGAGTTACCAGCCTCAGAAATTGCAACCCAAATAAATGCTTCACAGAGTTAAGTAACAGACACATCTCAACATCAACTCTTCAGAGGAGAATCAGGCCTTTATGGGTGAATTGCTGCAAAGAAACCACTACTAAAGGATACCAATAAGAAGAAGAGACTTGCTTGGGCCAAGAAACACGAGCAATGGACATCAGACTGGTGGAAATTACTCATTTGGTCTGAAGTCCAAATTTGATATTTTTGGTTCCATCTGCCATGTCTTTGTGAGACGCGGTGTGTGTGAACGGATCATCTCTGCATGTGTATTTCCCACCGTAAAGTATGGAGGAGGTGTTATGGTGTGGGGGTGTTTTGATGGTGACACTGTCTGCGATTTATTTAGCGTTTCAAGGCACACTTAACCAGTGTGCATTTTGCAGTGATACGCCATCCCATCTGGTTTGGGCTTAGTGGGACTATCATTTGTTTTTCAACAGGACAATGACCCAACACACCTCCAGGCTGTGTAAGGGCTATTTTACCAAGAAGGAGAGTGATGGAGTGCTGCATCAGATGACCTGGCCTCCACAATCCCCTGACCTCTACTCAATTGAGATGGTTTGGGATGAGTTGGACCGCAGAGTGAAGGAAAAGCAGCCGATAAGTGCTCAGTATATGTAGGGACTCCTTCAAGACTGTTGGAAAAGCATTCCAGGTGAAGCTGGTTGAGAAAATACCAAAAGTGTGCAAAGCTGTCATCAAGGCAAAGGGTGGCTATGTGAAGAATCTCAAATTAATTTTGATTTGTTTAACACTTTTTGTTGTTGTTGTTGGTTACTACATGATTCCATATGTATTTTTTCATAGTTTTGATGTCTTCACTATTCTTCTACGTTGTAGAAAATAGTAAAAAATGTAAAAAAAGAGAAACCGTTGAATGAGTAGGTGTTCTAAAACTTTTGACCGGTAGTGTACTACATGTGTCTGTTAAAGTATGATGGGTTACCTCAGGTGCTGTGGGTGCGTGTGAGTTTGCTGGCTGCACTCTTAAATTCTGTGAGGAGAATGGACTGCGGTATAAAGCCATGCTGGAGATCAGACGACTTAGAGGACAGCTCACCAACGCAGGTACACACACACAAATAAATCAAAGTTTAATTGTCAGGTGCGCCGAATACAACAGGTGTCGACCTTCGAGTGAAATGCTTACTTACAGGGCCTAACCAACAGTGCAATTCTTAAGTAAAAACTCTGTCCTCTCCTTCAATAGTGAACTCAGTGTGTCCAGAGGTGGGTGTGTTTGTGGACTGTAAGATGGCTCCACCTACTGAGAGCCAGGTGGTGTGTTTACGTCAGATAGTGCTGGCGGGACTGGGAGACCACCTCGCCAGACGGGTACAGCAAGAGGAACTTCTAGACCCAAAATGGAGGAATGGATACAAGGTGAGTTACCTATAATACTGATTGGTGAGGAAAGTTTTTTTTGTTTTTATCTTTGTGTTTCTTAGTCCCATTTCTGATCCTGCTTGTTGATAGTGTTGTGTTAACCCTTTTCAGACCCCACTCCTGGATGAGCCAGTCTACATCCACCCCTCCTCAGCCCTGTTTAAAACGCTACCTCAGTTTGTGGTCTATCAGGAGATCTTGGAGACCACCAAGATGTACATGAGAGGTAGGTGAAACACTTCCACTGATTATAGTACAGTTTAATGTCATCGGTATTCCGTTATACCAACAGCTGTTAACTAGGGAGATTTGTCTCTCAGGTGTGTCAGCGGTAGAACCAGAGTGGGTTCCCCAGCTCCTCACCCAGTACTGCCATTTTGGATCTCCTCTGGAGACCCCGTCGCCATGGCTCTGTGCCTCTACAGGCAGGGTCAAATGTCACTCTACCAGCACCTTTTGTGAGTCTGCTCTACACCATGCCTGTCCTTGTCACGTTCAGTAATACAGTATCTCCCTGGTCTGTGTGGGCTATAACGTCTCTGATCTCTCTGGCTATGTCTCAATTCATCTTTCCTCAATTCCCTGAATCCCCTCATCTCCTCAAAACATATTGGAGAGGAAGGTCTGAGGGGAGGGACCTTGGACCTTCTCTAATACAGTAGAAAATGAGGCGAGGATGTGAAGAATCACAGAAACACTGATTGAGATTGAGCCTAACACTCTATTCCCCGTATTCTCCAGTCCGATGTGGCTGGCAGCTTCCTGCTATAGAGATGGATTACCCAGAAGGCCTGGAACGATACAAACTGTTTGCCAAGTTTCTTCTGGAAGGACAGGTACTAAAAGCACTGGCTGCATCCCAAAGGGAACACTTTAACTGATAAGTGTACTCTATAGTGTCAGATCAGGCAGTCCAGATCTCTATGGGACAAACCTGGTTAGATGGAGTAAAACAGAGGTTGACTGTACTCACTTTTATTTGTGTGTCGTGTGTTTCAGGTCTGCCCTAAATTGAAGCAGCACAGCAGTTATCTTCTCTCAAACCCTTCCATCATGATGAAGACCTGGGCAAAGTAAGCCAAGTGTTCCTTTCACTACACCACATAGGATGGTCTGTCTGTGTTGATGCTTAAGGTTGTTTTTCCTCTGCCAGACTCCAGCCCAGGACTGAGGCTCTGCTGGGAGCTTTAGTGTCAGAGAGAGTGGACTGCAGAGACGTACTGCTCTCATCCTGGAAGAACCACGACAAATGTACGTATTTGTGTCTTTTCAATGAGACTGTCAAATAGTTTATCATGATGTTCTCTTCTCATAATTTTCTCCTTCCAGTCCTCTTGACTGCGTACTGCCAGTGGATCCCTGAAGCTAAGCACCAAGACGTGGCCAAGAGCTGGCCTCCCATCTGACACAGAGGACACTGGTACCAGCTTTGCAGCCTGCCAAACCAGCCATACCAACACAGGGCCATCAACACAACCCCATTACCCATACCAGGGAGCCAGTTATCCATACCTCAGCCAGCCACACAACACACAGGACCTTTTGGCTGTTCTGTACAGAACTATTCAGGGGAAGGGCCATCTTTCACTTGGACCATATGTCCATCTCTGGTTGTGCTTTGATACATTTTTAAGACTGCTTATTTGTGCTAGTCTGAAACTGATGATTAGAATGAGATTTGATCAATGTTGGACAGAATGAAAATCCCAAAATCTTTTTGAAGAAGAAGCCTTAATCTTACCACGCAGTTGACACCCAAAATAAATACGGAGGCTTTTTTTTCTGTTTTAATTGAAGTGAATTTATTAGTGTGTTTCCTGAAGATTTCTTGCATAGTCTTACTATCATATTTATTTCCCTCGCTCTACTTCTTAAACGATTGAGTACGAAACTAACTTCGAGGTACAGACCTCTCAAACTTAGATTACTTGAGAAAATATTTTGGATAGCATTTATACTTTAACTATAACAATATGTAAAATTATCTCCAATGTATTTCAATGGCAGAAAAGGACCATAAACAAAGTATCTCTTTCACCGTTTTAAGGCTATCAACTCCAACCCAACGTTGAGATGTTCAGACGAACCTACTTAGATTGCTTGTCAAAAGGGTTTTTGATGCTATTTAGGGCTCTATTCAGTCTGTCGCTGAAGCATTACAGATTGAAATAAATGTAATTTCCGTCTCCGCTAATGTGGTAAAATTGCTTAAATTGCAATCATGCTGTAACTTCCACAATTTGGATTGAATAGAGCGTGTGTACTTTTAAACTATAACCATTTTTAAATGAACATGTTTGAAATAAGAACCATTAAAAATAGTGGTAGCTATTCAAAATGGTCCTGCTCTTTGGCCAATTAGGCAACAAAACCAACTTTAAAACTTTCAGGCTATCCTAACTTTAAATGTTCTAACATGGATACAGTGCTTCCAGAAAGTATTTAGACCCCTTTTCCATATTTTGTTACAGCCTTATTCTAAAATGGATTCAATAGTTTTATTTCTCAATATACACACACACAACACCCCATAATGACAAAGCAAAAACAGGTTTTTAGGTAACATTTTTTGGGAAATATTACATTACATAAGTATTCAGGCCCTATACTCAGTACTTTGTTGAAGCACCTTTGGCTGCAATTACAGCCTTGAGTCTTGGGTATGATGCTACAAGCTTGGCACACCTGTATTTGGGGGGGTGGGGTTCTCTCATTCTCCTCTCAAGCACTGTCTGTCTGGATGGGGAGTGTTGCTGAACAGCTATTTTCAGGTCTGTCTAGAAATGTTGGATTGAGTTCAAGTCCGGGCTCTGGCTAAGCCATACAAGGACATTCATAGACTTGTCCTGAAGCCACTCCTGTGTTGTCTTGGTTGTGTGCTTAGGGTCATTGTCCTGTTGGAAGGTGAACTTTTGCCTCAGTCTGAAGTCCTGAGTGCTCTGGAGCAGGTTTTTATCACAGATCTCTGTACTTTGCTCCTTTCATCTTTCCCTCGATCCTGACTAGTCTCCCAGTCCCTGCCGCTGAAAAACATCCCCACAGCATGATGCTGCCACCACCATGCTTCACCGTAGGGATGGTGCCAGGTTTCCTCCAGGTGTGATGCTTGGCATTCAGGGCAAAGAGTTCAGTCTTGGTGTCATCAGACCAGAGAATCTTCTCTCATGGTCTGAGTACTTTAGGTGCCTTTTAGCAAACTCCAAATGGGCTGTCATGTGTCTTTTACTGAGGAGTGGCTTCTGTCTGGCTACTCTACCATAAAGGCCAGATTGGTAGAGTGCTGCAGAGATAGCTGTCATTCTGGAAGGTTCTCCCATCTCCACAGAGGAACTCTGGAGCTCTGTCAGAGTCCCCATCGGATTCCTGGTCACCTCCCTGACCAAGGCCCTTCTCCCTCGATTGCTCAGTTAGGCTGGGCGGCCAGCTCTAGGAAGAGTTTTAGTGGTTCCAAACTTCTTCCATTTAAGAATGATGGAGGCCACTGTGATGGATGCCACATTTTGTTTTTGTACACTTCCCCAATCTGTCGTGCTGCTGACTGCAGTTAAGCTTCCTTGAATTTATGCTGCAATATGTAACGTTTTGGGTGACGACCAAATTCATGTGGTCACAGATACCTTACAAAAAAAGGTATGGACGTGGATCATGTTATTTATAGATCTCACTCATTAAAGCAGGTCAGGAAGCGGTATCTGTTCTATGTGCTCTATTTCTAAACTTCCCTTAAGTTTAATTTTTGGATATTTTGCTTTCTGTTTTGTACACAAATCAAATTTATTTATATAGCCCTACACTAGCTTCAAACAACTGAAAATACACTATTTTTGGTTATGGAAAATACATCGCATAGTGGTTTAGATGGTACAATGATTCTCTACACTATACTTGCTTGTTTAGTCACAAACTGAAGTTAGGCAAACTTAGAATTTTAGCATCCAGGAAATGTCAGAGCGATTTCTGCATAGTGCATCTTTTTAAAACATTTTTGCCAACACCTAGCTAACCTTTGTTTAAACAGCTACTATTAGCAAAATGTGTCAAAGGGAATTTCAATCTAATAGGCTGTTGTAGTTTACACTTCCTTTTGTAATTGTAATGTGGGGAGGTGACAAACGATCTACCGAATGTATTAATTTTAAAATGTTGATTACTTCTCCTTGCTATTCACCTGATGACAAGGCATTTGGGGAAAAAACAAACAATTTCTAACATCTGATTACGGTCCCTGAGTCGACTGGGTGTGGGTTCCTGGGCAGGAAACGGTTTAAGACCCCTGCTCTAACACCTTTTTATAAACGCATATTTACGTAAATTGGCATACAACTACATGGATTCAATGCCAAACATAAGAACACAGTGGTAGACATTTTAAATAGCTTCTGCTCTTTAACTATTTCAGCTACAAACCTTAAAACAACATGAACATTTTCTAGACTTTATAAATTACAACTATTTTCATATAATACCCACTAACTATAACTCTTGAACTGTCCAAGCTAGAGACGGTAAGCCAACTATCACATGCTCAGGCTATCCTATTTTATTTATTTAATCTTTATTTAACTAGGCAAGTCAGTTCAGAACAAATTCTTATTTACAATGACTGCCAAACCCTAAACTGGACGACGCTGGGCCAAGTGTTGCGCCGCCCTATGGGACTCCCACTCACGGCCGGTTGTGATACACCCTGGAATCGAACCAGGATGTGTAGTGACTCCTCTAGCAATGTGATCCAGTTCCTTAGACCTTTATGTCACTTGCGGGAGCCTTAAAATAGGTTTCCAACCAATATTTTCAGCTACCTACTCTTTCAACTATACTGAACAAAAATACAAAGGTGCTCGTCCCATGTTTCATGAGCTGAAATAAAAGATCCCAGAAATGTTCCATAAGCACAAAAGGCTTATTTCTCAATGTTGTGCACAAATTGAAGTCCCTGTTAGTGAACATTTCTTATTTTTCCAAGATAATCCATCCACCTGATGGGTGTGGCATATCAAGAAGCTAATTAAACAGAGTGATCATTACACAGGTGCACCTTGTGCTGGGGACAAAAGACCACTCTGAAATGTGCAACAACAGATTGAGTTCAAGTTGAGGGAGCGTGCAATTGGCATGCTGACTGCAGGATTGTCTACCAAACCTGTTGCCAGAGAATTGAATGTTCATCTATCTACCATAAGCCGTCTCAAGTTGTTTCAGAGAATATGGTAGTACGTCCAACCGGCCTTACAACTGAATACGAGGTTACAAACATCTGGCTTCTTCACCTGCGTGATCGTCTGAGACCAGCCAAATGGACCGCTGATGAAACTGGGGTTGCGCAATCAAAGAATTTTTGCCCAAACTGTCAGAAACTGTTTCAGGAAAGCTCAACTGAATGCTAGTCATACTCACCAGGGTCTTGACCTGACTGCTGTTTGACATCGTAACCGACTTCAGTGGGCAAATGCTCACCTTTGATGGCCACTGATATGTTGAATAAGTGTGCTCTTCACAGATGAATCCCGGGTTCAACTGTACCGGGCAGATGGCAGGCAGTGTGTGTGGCGTCGTGGGCGAGCGGTTTGCTAATGATGTTGTGAACAGAGTGCCCCGTGGTGGTGGGGTTATGGTATTTGATTATCTGATGAAATTGTTGTTCAATATGATCTTGTTGCCATTATATGCAGATTCAAATGTCATAAATCAACACTGTCCTCTGCCGTGCCTTGATTGTATTACTGCTGATGATATTTGAAAATGTGCATGTACACCCTGGCCCATCTACTGTTGCTAGCCCCAATTCTGATTTGTGTTCTGATATCTGCTTCACTGATTTCTGCTCTGGGTTTTCTGCACGTTAACACTAGAAGCTTATTAGCTAAAATGGATCAATTGAAAGTGTGGGTTCACAGCTCCAATCTAGATGTGTTGGTCATTACTGACACGTGGTTAAGGAAGAGTTTTTTGAATACTGATGTTAACCTTCCTGATTATAACCTTTTTCGGCAAGACAGATCTTCCAAAGGTTGGGGAGTGGCAATCTTTACCAAGGATCACCAGTGCTTGGTTGTCTCCACCAAGTCTGTCCCCAAACAATTTGATTTGCTGCTTTTAAGTATTAAACTTTCAAATAGCTCTTTGTTGACTGTTGCTGGGTGCTATCGTCCTCCATCAGCACCGGCCTGTAGCCTAAATGCCCTAAGCTCTCTCCTGGCCCCTTACACTAAGTCTGAATGTGTCCTGCTAGGTGACCTAAA
Source organism: Oncorhynchus tshawytscha (assembly GCF_018296145.1). Classification (NCBI taxonomy): domain Eukaryota; kingdom Metazoa; phylum Chordata; class Actinopteri; order Salmoniformes; family Salmonidae; genus Oncorhynchus; species Oncorhynchus tshawytscha. The sequence goes on along the minus strand of NC_056440.1, from coordinate 24,273,006 downwards.
CTGGGACATGCTTAAACCACCTGATCAATTCCAAAAGCAATGGGACTCCTAAATCTTTCTCAGATTATTACAAATCCCACAAGGTATGACTCCAAACACCCAGAAAAGGCTACTTTCTTTGACGTTATCCTCACAAATAATCCTGATAGGTATCAGTCTGGTGTTTTCTGTAATGACCTTAGTGATCACTGTTTAACAGCTTGTGTTCATAATGGCTGCTCAGTGAAGTGACCTGTCCTGATTTGTCATAGATGCTTGCTAAAAATAAACTTTAATACGCCAGCCTTCCTTCATGAATTGGCCTCTGTAAAATGGTATAGGATCAGCTTGATCCCCTCTGTCGAAGACGCTTGGACCTTCTTTTTTATATTTTCAATGGTATTGTTAACAAACACGCCGCCATAAAGAAAATGAGAATTATAAACAGGTTCGGTCCCTGGTTTGACAGTGATCTTGCAGAGTTACTCCACTTCAAGAATTGCATTTGGCGAAAGGCTTGGCACGTGCATACTCAGCCTGATTGGCTCTCGTTCAGGCAAATGAGAAATAAGTGCACTCGGGCTATCTGGAAGGCCAAAGTTAACTAACTTTAAGGAGCAGTTCTCTCTATATGGGTCTAACCCCAAGAAGTTCTGGAAAACGGTTAAAGACCTGGAAAATAAACCCTCCTCACAGCTGCCCATGTTGATTAATATTGATGATGTGGTTGTTCCTGACAAGAAGCACATGGCTGAGCTCTTCAATCACCACTTCATTAAGTCAGGATTCCTATTTGACTCAGCCATGCCTCCTTGCCCGTCCAACATTTCCTCATCTCCCACCACTTCTAAGGAGACTAGCCCTGACGCTCCTCACTCTTTTCCCCTGCCCCGCTACAAGGTTTCTCCCTGCAGGCGGTCACTGGGGTGCTAAAGGAGTTCCTTAAACTTGACCCCCAAAAAACATCTGGGTCATATGGTTTAGACCCTTTATTTTTTAAGGTTGCTGCCCCTTTCATCGCCAAGCCTATCTCTGACCTTTTTAACCTGTCTCTCCTCTCTGGGGAGGTTCCCATTGCTTGGAAGGCAGCCACGGTGTTTCCTTTATTTAGAGGAGGAGATCAAGATGAGATCAAGACTGTTATAGGCCTATTTCTATTTTGCCCTGTTTATCAACAGTGTTGGAAAAACTTAGCAATGATCAACTGACTGGTTTTCTGGATGTCTATAATATTCTCTCTGGTTTCTGCTCAGGTTATGGATGTGTCACTGCAACCTTTAAAGGTCCTCAATGATGTCACCATTGCCCTTGATTCTAAGCAATGTTGTGCTGCTATGTTTATTGACTTGGCCAAAGCTTTTGATACGGTAGACCATTCCATTTTTGTGGGCCGGCCATGGAGTATTGGTGTCTGAGGGGTCTTTGGCCTGGTTTGCTAACTACCTTTCTCAAAGTGCTGTGTATAAAAGTCAGAACATCTGCTGTCTCAGCCACTGCCTGTCACCAAGGGAGTACCCCTACGCTCGATCCTAGGCCCCTCACTCTTCTCAATTTACATCAACAACATAGCTCAGGCAGTAGGAAGCTCTCTCATCCATTTATATGCAGATGATAGTCTTATACTTAGCTAACTCCTCCCCGGATGTTGTGTTAAACACTCTACAACAAAGCTTTCTTAGTGTCCAACATCTTTCTCTGCCCTTAACCTGGTTCTGAACACCTCTAAAACAAAGGTCATGTGGTTTGGTAAGAAGAATTCCCCACTCCCCACAGGTGTGATTACTACCTCTGAGGGTTTAGAGCTTGAGGTAGTTACCTCATACAAGCACTTGGGAGTATGGCTAGACGGTACACTGTCCCTCTCTCAGCACATATCAAAGCTGCAGGCTAAAGTTAAATCTAGACTTTTTTTTTTAAACAACGATTGAATCCATTTTAGAATAAGGCTGTAACGTAACAAAATGTTGAAAAAGTCAAGGGGTCTGAATACTTTCCGAATACACTGTAGAAACACTCCAGACTAGTACTCACCGGCACACGGCCAGCTAGATGACATTGGTGAAAATTCTGTTCAATACCTGAGCCAGAGTCACCGCTGAGGAGCAGAGGCAAACAACTGGATCAGTATCTCTCTCTCTTTCTCTCCCAGCATCTGTTCTGATGCCAAATAGCATGTGTAGTTTACAGTCAGGCCTTACCTTACCTAGCAAGGCCTCCCTCTCTGCTCTCATCAGGAAGATAAGCAGCAGGATCACCAGAAATTGTGTAAAACATTCCACACACTCATACGAGGGACATGATCAGTACCATAGGAATATAATAAGGCAGGACAAATGGTAACAGGGGAGTATACAATCATGAAAATGGCTAGTTTCATAAAGATGTTTCTTCATGAATATCCCATTCAATTAAAATGTTACCAAACAAATACTTCCATTTAATGTTCCATGATTTCATTGAATTCAGTGCCTCCCCCGGCATACACCAGTACTCACAAACATGAGAGAGGTGGGGACCTGGTCGTTCTCCACTCTGTGAAACTTATACAGCCACCTCTCCTCTGCCTGGATCTCACAAATAAAGGTCGGAAGCTGTTGTCACACAGAGGGAGATCTCTCTCTCTCACACACTTAAGATCATTTCAATAATTTAAATAGCACCAAACAAGTCAATTTGGCTCCCATTTGTCAATGTTATTACATGTTTAGATGTAACAATGTTAATACATGTTATTACATGATATTAGAAACCATACAACACTCATAGGAAGACAACCAGAAGCAGCAGTTGAATAGACCCCTCTTCATCTTGTTTCTCAGGTTAGTTTCCAGACAGATAACTTGGTAAATTCAAAGGCATCCTCCTAAATTGGAAGGGGAAAATAAAGAAAATGGTTTCAAAATTATTAATTTAGAACAAAAATGTTATAACAAATGTATAACACAATTCATAACGCATTTAGTCTGACTGGTGACACATGGCTGAGTGTGGACCAAATGAAAGGGGCTGATTGGCGCAAGAACAGCTACATTTAGCAACAGGAGAGAAGTCACTAGTCTTTCTTGTTCCATATGGAATCACGCATCCTCGTGGTGATGTTTAAAATTACCAACTTAATTAGCTAATGTTAACTAATGCATATCTTGAACATCCAATTGATTCACAATTTCGTAATCTTACACTTAGTGACCTTCCCCGATATTGCTGGCTACACCTCTATTCTATTGCTAGAAGCCCAGCAGCATTTCACGTCTCTACACATCGGGGAACTGATAACTTTATTTATTTCATCTTTACAACTGCAACCTGGCCAAGATAAAGCAAAGCAGTGCGACAAAAACAACAACACAGTTACACATAAACAAATGTACAGTCAGTAGAGAAACAGTAGAAAGGATAAATAGAAAAATGTATGTACGTACGGTGTGTGTAAATTTGTATATTTATTTATTTTACCTTTATTTAACCAGGTAGGCAAGTTGAGAACAAGTTCTCATTTACAATTGCGACCTGGCCAAGATAAAGCAAAGCAGTTCGACAGATACAACGACACAGAGTTACACATGGAGTAAAACAAACATACAGTCAATAATACAGTATAAACAAGTCTATATACAATGTGAGCAAATGAGGTGAGAAGGGAGGTAAAGGCAAAAAAGGCCATGGTGGCAAAGTAAATACAATATAGCAAGTAAAACACTGGAATGGTAGTTTTGCAATGGAAGAATGTGCAAAGTAGAAATAAAAATAATGGGGTGCAAAGGAGCAAAATAAATAAATAAATTTAAATTAAATACAGTTGGGAAAGAGGTAGTTGTTTGGGCTAAATTATAGGTGGGCTATGTACAGGTGCAGTAATCTGTGAGCTGCTCTGACAGTTGGTGCTTAAAGCTAGTGAGGGAGATAAGTGTTTCCAGTTTCAGAGATTTTTGTAGTTCGTTCCAGTCATTGGCAGCAGAGAACTGGAAGGAGAGGTGGCCAAAGAAAGAATTGGTTTTGGGGGTGACTAGAGAGATATACCTGCTGGAGCGTGTGCTACAGGTGGGAGATGCTATGGTGACCAGCGAGCTGAGATAAGGGGGGACTTTACCTAGCAGGGTCTTGTAGATGACATGGAGCCAGTGGGTTTGGCGACGAGTATGAAGCGAGGGCCAGCCAACGAGAGCATACAGGTCGCAATGGTGGGTAGTATATGGGGCTTTGGTGACAAAACGGATTGCACTGTGATAGACTGCATCCAATTTGTTGAGTAGGGTATTGGAGGCTATTTTGTAAATGACATCGCCAAAGTCGAGGATTGGTAGGATGGTCAGTTTTACAAGGGTATGTTTGGCAGCATGAGTGAAGGATGCTTTGTTGCGAAATAGGAAGTCAATTCTAGATTTAACTTTGGATTGGAGATGTTTGATATGGGTCTGGAAGGAGAGTTTACAGTCTAACCAGACACCTAAGTATTTGTAGTTGTCCACGTATTCTAAGTCAGAGCGGTCCAGAGTAGTGATGTTGGACAGGCGGGTAGGTGCAGGTAGCGATCGGTTGAAGAGCATGCATTTAGTTTTACTTGTATTTAAGAGCAATTGGAGGCCACGGAAGGAGAGTTGTATGGCATTGAAGCTTGCCTGGAGGGTTGTTAACACAGTGTCCAAAGAAGGGCCGGAAGTATACAGAATGTGGGAGCATTACCCGGTGAAAATGTGTGGGAGCATTACCCGGTGAAAATCTCAGATCTATAATTTTGCTAGCGAAATTAGCAGGATCAACCTTTAAACTCTGTGTTTACGTCTTTCTCTGCATATGAATGTTCGCACTGATAGCTACCGTTCCCTTCCTGTCATCATCATTCTCGTCACTGGAGACCTACAAGAGCGATGATGCCCAAGGGAAAAAGCTTCTTGTCGATCACGTTAACCTCTAGTGGACAAATGGTAGAATAACACATTTGATTACTAGGGCCAAAGATCACAGCAAAAAATACATACATCCAATTACTACAAATTATTTTCATCTGGCAATTGAAAGTATGATATTTTATTTCCCATGAAGACAAATGAGTTCCACTGAGACACAGTACAGCTTTATTTAAGTCAAACTTCAGGCATGTCTGAACTCCTCAGCTCCAACTCAACCTCACAACCTCATTTAGAATGAAAAGACAGAATCAATAGTTTGAAATAAAAAGACAGTCATGTACAAAAAGAGTGTCATCCTCACAGTCACACACATTTAGAAGCAACATTTTACAGGCAATAGCACGCCACAGTAACATGATCCTATGCAAGTTCAATGCAATCTATGTACAAGTCTTAACATTATGCAATATAACACAGGCTGCTGAACAGTCAAATAATATGGTAACTTTTTGTTCATCCAATTTTTCATTGAAGCAACATCGAGAGATGGGTACGACCAGAGCCATATATTTAGGAGTTGGGACACTGAGGTTTCTGAATTATGATGCATTTTACATGACACAACAGTATTCTATGGCAGCCATAAACAATGCTATGTAACTGAATGTCTAGAATTAGAACAATAATAAATATTTTAAAAGTTGGCCCAACTCTCTAAAATATATGGCTTTGGGTACAACCCCAGCAGATTCACCAGAGCACTTTCACTACATGACTGTGGTGAAATGAGTTCCTCTGAAATCACTGTTCCTCCTAATATCTGGGAGAGCATGTCAATCACATGTAATGACAGAAATAACAACTAGTATTGCACAAAATAAACAATAACTGAAAGGTGTAGAACAGAAACATATGACTCAGAGAGGGCCACTTTCAAAGTCTGTGTTGGAAGATAATACTTTGATAGCTTAATCTTCGTAACCCTACTGTCTGACATCCCTTTCAGTAAGAACCAACTGTCTTTCCTAAAGTATGGCCACTATATGATCATGTATAAACATGGGTCAAATCGATAATGTCGGTGACAAACAGAATGACAACCTGCAACACACACTCCGACTATACTGCATTGTACAGGCTGAATGATGTGTTCAAGTTCAATTGGCATAAAGTGAGTAAGTTCAAAAGGAGGTGCAAAAAATAAGGGTTATTTGGTTTGGCCTTGATAATCTCTGTGCGATACCAAGAGGATAAAAAGACAATGCAATGACATAAAAGAGCATTAACATGTGGTTGTTTTTAACATAACAAAGTAGCTTCAAAGATGCATACAAAAGATATCCTCAACAGATAAAAGAACAGATTCAGAACAGATTTGCGCTTCTTTCAGAATGGAAGGGGTGCTTCAATAGTCTTGGGTGAAAATTATACAGTTCTACACAAATTGCTGGTGTGTGTTGGGGTGAGTGTACAACGGTCTGGTTTACATGTTCACTTAGTGACGGTTAGAGAAGGTTAGACTAGTGACTCCTGTACAGGATCTGAAATTAGTCTCAGAATGAATAGGCCGAATATCTATCATCTACCATGTCAAATCAGTTATCAGTAAAACACTCATGAAGTTCTTGAACACATTGCACTGTAGTACAAAACATGAACAAATACAAAAATAAAGAATGTAAAGAAAGAAATATATTTCAAGTTTTAAAAGTTTGTTAAAAATATGGAAAAGTGCATTGATGCACCCCATACTGAGCTGTATGGACCAGTACTGAAATGATCTAAATCGAATACCTATCTGAAAAAAAAAGCGATAATTTGGCAGATTTGAGAGCAATATGTCTATTAAAGTGTTAGTTTACCCTAAATTTGATAGACATTTCTATACTTCTACTTAAGTCTAACTGGGTCCATATTCCATTCTGTCGAGTTTAACCTGGTTTATGCATTAGGAGAAAACAGCATGCTTCAATTCGAAATGAATAGAAGATATTGGCACAATCTAATTTATATTTTGTTAAGACAGACGTTGAATGTGCACAGCTTGACACTAAACAACAGAGGTATAGAAACGTTTGACACACTTTATGGGTGAGCTATCGTTTTACGGGCATAATCATAATCAGTCGGTAACATACCAGAGAAGAGAAAAGCCCAGGCTCAGACAAGATTAGCAGACTAATCTTGTAGTTGTATCATGATAATGCGAGTTTAGGCTGAATGAAGTGCTCGGTTACTTCACATCACAATTTACACTTGCTTTTAACTGCTTCAACATCAGTAAAGTGAGTCACAACACAGCCAGCCTGGCATATGATCAGCTGTTAAACATTGTGGAATCATTACACTAATAGAAAACATGTTAAATGTATTAGACTACACACAGAATCATCAATTGTAAAGCTCCCTATTGTTTCATAGTATATGTTACTTAATACTTTGGGAGGGAGCGATTTTCCAATAGGTGTTTTTGATACATAAATCAACTAGTATAAAAAGGTTGTGATATAATTATAAAAATCTGTCATAGGAGGATGAGAGATTAAAAACACTTTACATCATACATGTATATGTTTGTAGAATATGATCTTTTCATTGTACTGAAGTTTAACTTAATGTTTATACAAAACCAATTTGTGGAGATGCACACAGTCATACAAAAAGTGAAAATAAATACCCACTGAATGTACTTAACACCTTGAATTAAGATGAGGGCGTTAGTCGTTCTACTAGGGCAAAGAATAGAAAGTGTTGTCGGCAGTAACTTGTGTCAGAGAACGTTTTCAGTCTCTCAAAGATATTTGGATCATGTCGTTGGACCTATAGCAGAAATTACAATACAGTTTAAAATTCCAACATTACTACAGAAAAGAGGTATCCATTTCAAGCATGTACAATGTCATATGTTCTACTATATACATGTATGTTATGACGTACCTAAAGTATGTAGCAATAAATGGTGAAAGTGCTTTAAAAAGGTTTAGCAGAACAATTGAAAACAAAACATTTGAGTGTACAGTACAGTACACACACCATCACTTACATTACTGCACACAGGGCCAATGAACAGCCACCTATCTGTCAGGTCAGTGTATGGGAAATAAAAGTCCCTCTAGGTGGGCTGCAGTACTGTGTACAAACAGACTGGGACCATATCTGTACAATACTCACTTAGGAGGAAATCATTACCAAACGTAAGCTGCTCAACCTCTCAATTTTAATGAAATGCAACTTCCTCTCCAAAACTGCCTTTCTATTTCTGTTTCCATAGATATACAGTGAAGGGGGTGTGGATAACACTGATGTCTCCCCTCTTCTTATGTGGTTTACAATAGGAGCCAATTATGTACACAATGGAGAGTGAGACTGGGGAACTTGCGAATGGAACTTACATGTAATGATGATGTGATGTCATACCATTACACTATAAGCCATTATAATTCACCTTATTAGAAGGACTATATTCACAAGATCTGCGCATTGCTAAACACCTAAACAAACAAACAATAATACACCACTCACAGAGATGAAGTGAGATAATCTGTCTGTAAACATGAACAAACATACATATATATATATATATATATATTTATATTCATCTATACTCATAAGTATATCAAAAACCGGTATAAGGAATGTCGGAATGTAGTGTGTAGTCCTGAAAATTGCACAAATCTGTTTTTCTTCTCGTTGTGAAAGGAGAGCTAGATAGGGATAATAGATCATGTTTGTAGTATTGAGGGTTGCAGAGGAGTGTTGGGCCTGGCTCTGCTGTCTCATCAACACACAGCAAAGCCTTCTAAGGGCGTGAAACGGCACCTGGCCTCTGGCAACGGGCGCCAAGCAACCCCAGCTCACAGGAAGTAAACAAAGAGAAAAGCAGCATGATGGAGGGAGGTTTACACCCCCTCTTCTTCCCCCTCACTGAGTTATTCAAAGTGCTGATTAACCAAGAACATAAGAACACTAACAGAGTTTCCACGCCTCTAGAAATGACAGAATCATGAAGTGTTGAAACTGAAACACTGGGTGTTTGGGGTGATGTCAGTGGCCGGAGAGAAAGGCAGGGCTATGGGCACACCTCTCCATCTCCCCTTGCCCTCTCCTCCACTCCCACTATCCTTAGACACAGAGGAGCTCTGCTCCGATCTCTGGTATAGAACAACTCTCACCGCTCACACCAGCCCATGAGAATCTCAAGTGTAACTGGTGGCTGCAATTCTGGTCTCTCTCACCTGAGGGCACATCTCTAATCACACCCTATTCCATAAAGGTATAGTGCTACATTTCTAGTGCACTATATAGGAATTAGGGTGCTATTTGAGATAGCTTCACTCTCAGTCCTACTGGCTGTGCTCCTCAGGGTCCTGTGGCTCCTCTTTGACGCTGACCGTGCCAGGGGGGTGTGTGTGAGTGTGTGCAGGGTTGGTGTTGGGGCCCAGGGGACTGAGGGGGTTGTGGTTGGAGCAGCAGGGGCGGCCCTCTAGGGTAGAGGGGCTGAGAGCCCCCCCCTCATGATCCCGGCAGAAGGAGCGAGGGCAGAAGTCACAGAGGGATGAGGCTAGGACACCACACACACTGCAGTCATGCCACGGGCACTCCCAACGACCTAAGCACACACAGAGAAAAGTTTACTACTGATTTATTGACACGCACGCCGGCACACACACAGACAGACAGACACACACACACACACAGACAGACAGACACAGACAGACACACACAGACAGACACAGACAGACACACACAGACACACACACAGACAGTGCGTACCATATGGAGGTTTGGTGAGGTTGAGACACAGCAGGTGGTAAGCTTTAGGACAGTCCTTCTTGTCACACATGACCAGCTCTCCTCCCTCTCCACAGCAGAAACAGATGTACTCATGTGTGTGTTTCCCCTCCTGTCGCAGCTTACGCTTCTTGGGCTTCAGTTTAGCGTTCCTCGCCTTCTCCTCCACCACCGCACTCTGATGGACAGACAGAAAAACAACAATGTTTAACAATCTGCTCAGCGGGGACATTCTGAAAAAATACCTAGTTAAAGCTGAGAGAGAGAGAGGAGTTATCAGCCCTGATAGGCCAGCTTTTATATCACCCGGCTAACCCTTTAGGTGTTCTCCGTGATTGAATGTAGACCCTGCCACATACATCTTGTGTCTGAGCCGTTGAATTGCGACGGATCAGACACGAGACGTATGTGGCAGGGTCTACAGTCAATCATGAATTACAAAAATAAAACCAGCTCCGTCGCGGATATCGACGTCTTGCTCCCAGACAAATGAAACCACTTCTTTTCTCGCTTTGAGGACAATACAGTGCCACTGACACGGCCCGATACCAAAGCCCGTGGGCTCTCCTTCTCCATGGCCAACGTGAGTAAAACATTTAAATGTGTTAACCCTTGCAAGGCTGTTGGCCCAGAGGGCATCCGTAGCCACGTTCTCAGAGCATGCGCAGACCATCTGGCTGGTGTGTTCATGGACATATTCAATCGCTCCCTATCCCAGTCTGCTGTCCTCAAGATGACCACCATTGTTCTTGTTCCCAAGAAAGCTAAGGTAACTGAACTAAATGACTATCGCCCGTAGCACTCACTTCTGTCATCATAAAGTGCTTTGAGAGACTAGTCAAGGACCACATCACCTCTACTTTACCTGATACCCTAGACCCACTCCAAATTGCTTACCGCCTCAATAGTTCCACAGACGACGCAATCGCCACCACACTGCACAATCCCATCTAGACAAGGGGAATACCTATGTAAAAATGCTGGACTACAGCTCAGCATTTAACACCATAGTACCCTCCAAACTCATCATTAAGCTCGAGACCCTGGGACGGGCCACCACCAGTTGGTGAGGGTAGGAAACAACATCTCCACCCCGCTGATCCTCAACACTGATGCCGCACAAGGGTACGTTCTGAGCCCTCTCCTGTACTCCCTGTTCACCCACAACTGCGTGCCCACACATGCCTCCAACTCAATCATCAAGTTTGCAGACGACACTACAGTGGTAGGCTTGATTACCAACAACGACGAGACGGCCTACAGGTAGGAAGTGAGGGCCCTCAGAGTGTGTTGTCAGGAAAATAACCTCTCACTCAACGTCATCATCTCCTTTGTTTTGTTCGAGGACTTCAGGAAACAGCAGAGGGAGCACCCCCCTATCCACATTAATGGTACAGTAGTGGAGAAGGTGGAAAGTTTTAAGTTCCTGGGCGTACACATCACAGACAATCTGAAATGGTGCACCCACAGACAGTGGGGTGAAGAAGGCGCAACAGTGCCTCTTCAACCTCAGAAGGCTGAAAAAATGTGGCTTGTCACCCAAAACCCTGACAAACTTTTACAGATGCACAATCGAGAGCATCCTGTCTGGCTGTATCACCGCCTGGTATGGCAACTGCACCGCCCTCAACAGCAAGCCTCTCCAGAGGGTAGTGCGGTCTGCACAATGCATCACCGGGGGCAAACTACCTGCCCTCCACGACATCTACAGCACCGGATGTCACAGGAAGGCCAAAAGGATCATCAAGGACAACAACCACCCGAGCCACTGCCTGTTCACCCTGCTATCATCCAGAAGGCGAGGTCAGTACAGGTGCATCAAAGCAGGGACCAAGAGACTGAAAAACAGCTTCTATCTCAAGGCCATCAGACTGTTAAACAGTCATCACTAACATTGAGAGGCTGCTGCCAACATACAGACTCAAATCTCTGGCCACTTAAATAAACTGATCTAATAAATGTATCACTAGTCACTTTAAATAATGCCACTTTAATAATGTTTACATCCTACATTACTCACCTCATATTTATATACTGTACTCTATACCATCTACTGCATCTTGCCTATGCCGCACAGCCATCGCTCATCCATTTATTTATATGTACATATTCTTATTCATCCCTTTATTTGATTTCAACAACATGGCAGACAAACCATGGACAGAAGGGATCTGCTAAGGTGAGACATCAGTAACATGTTACTTGATTCCTACATGATGCAGTCATAATGAGAATGTGGGTGTGTCCCGTACCGTAGGCCGCACCCCCAGGAAGCCAGAGCAGTTCTCAGCACCACAGTGGCACGACGACCTTCTGTTACCCATAAGGTCCAGATTATAGTTAAACGTCAGCTCAGTGCCTACAGAACACACACACAGACGATTATAGTTAAACGTCAGCTCAATGCCTGCAGGAGACAGGAGATCGATCAGAGAGATCAAACAACAAAGATACAGAACGTGTGTGTGCTGCTCTCCTCACCAGCCTCCATGTCACACAGGGTGAAGAGGCCTATGCGTATGTCTCCGTTGACAGTCCATTTCTGTGTCTCACAGTTGGGGCTGCAGCTGTGGTTAATGAAGCGAGAGGAGTTCCCTTTGGGCCCGGCATCTATCACCCGGTCCTGAAGCACACACACACACCGTTAGACCCCCCCCACACACAGCCAAGAGACGCACACTACTGAACAGCGAGAGAGACAGATTTATACACATACTATGTATTACCGGTCATGAGGTGAAGGTGTCAATTAAAGGAGCCCATTTCAGACTACTGGGACAAAGTCTAAAATGTCATTACCTTGGTGAGAGTGAGCATGTAGAAGTCGGTCACGTGGTTCTCATGAGCGCGTTTGATTCGCTGCTGGCACTCCTCTGAATCTATCACCTCTCCCACGTACTCTGTCACAAAATCTCCCTGCGGAAGAGGCACAGAGCACATACAAAACACAATACACATCAATACAACAAAGCACACCTGTGGTGTTATTAATAATCATCTCTGATCTACACATACACAGGCTCGGTTCCATGTTGGTCTTTAGCCCCGTTCCCTAAGCCCTAAGCCTGTTCACAGATCTGAAAGGTTTGGATAGGTTTAAACAATATGACAGGCTAGGTGGAACCCTCACAATGCTGCTAATGCCAATCAATTTCAAAGGACACCTAAAGGGTTAGGGTCTAGGGATAGAAATAGAACCAGGTCCCACACTACATCCACCCCAGTGGCCCTCACTCACCTTCCTGAGGGCCTGGTTGGTCTTGAGGCCCCAGCCGCAACCCTCTGTCTTAATGACCTCTGTCTCAGAGTACAGACGCTTCGAGAAGCATTGGTTCTCACAGCTATCACCTGCTGGACACACCTAGGACAGGAAAACAGGGCTGAATAGGGCTGCACACGCAAACACACACACACAAACACACACACACACACCAACCTGTGAGTGACACTCATACTGCAGCATGCGGTTGAGACATTGGGAGTCCAGGCTGCAGGGGTGTTGGTCTGTGGGTTTACAGTTGCATCGTGGGATTTCTGACAGGTCGGCTATGTGCACCTGCACCTTTCCCACTGGCTTGTTGGACTGAGAGAGACATGACAACAATGTCACAATGAGATATAAAGAGGTCTCATTCAGCTCAATCCATTTTGTTCTGCAAAGCAAGACTTTATATGGCAGAAGATTTGTAGGGCAGGGGATGTGTTTGTAGGGCAGGGGATGTGTTTGTAGGGCAGGGGATGTGTTTGTAGGGCAGGAGTGTATCACAGGAGGTTGGTGGCACCTTAATTGGGGAAGACGAGCTCGTGGTTGTGGCTGGAGCGGAATCAGAGGAATGACATCAAATAGATCATACACATGGTTTGATGCAATTCCATTTGCTCCGTTCCAGCCATTATTATGAGCCGTCCTCCCCTCAGCAGCCTCCACTGGGGTGTATATACACTGCTCAAAAAAATTAAGGGAACACCTAAACAACACAATGTAACTCCAAGTCAATCACACTTCTGTGAAATTAAACTGTCCACTTAGGAAGCAACACTGATTGACAATAAATTTCACATGCTGTTGTGCAAATGGAATAGACAACAGGTGGAAATTAGGAGACAGGAGACAGGCCAGTACATCAGGAGACGTGGAGGAGGCCGTAGGAGGGCAACAACCCAGCAGCAGGACCGCTACCTCCGCCTTTGTGCAAGGAGGAGCAGGAGGCGCACTGCCAGAGCCCTCCAAAATGACCTCCAGCAGGCCACAAATGTGCATGTCTGCTCAAACGGTCAGAAACAGACTCCATGAGGGTGGTATGAGGGCCCGACGTCCACAGGTGGGGGTTGTGCTTACAGCTCAACACCGTGCAGGAAGTTTGGCATTTGCCAGAGAACACCAAGATTGGCAAATTCGCCACTGGCGCCCTGTGCTCTTCACAGATGAAACCAGGTTCACACTGAGCACATGTGACAGACGTGACAGAGTCTGGAGATGCCGTGGAGAACGTTCTGCTGCCTGCAACATCCTCCAGCATGACTGGTTTCGGGTGGGTCAGTCATGGTGTGGGGTGGGATTTTTTTGGGGGGCCGCACAGCCCTCCATGTGCTCGCCAGAGGTAGCCTGACTGCCATTAGGTACCGAGATGAGATCCTCAGACCCCTTGTGAGACCATATGCTGGTGCGGTTGGCCCTGGGTTCCTTCTAATGCAAGACAATGCTAGACCTCATGTGACTGGAGTGTGTCAGCAGTTTCTGCAAGAGGAAGGCATTGATGCTATGGACTGGCCCACCCATTCCCCAGACCTGAATCCAATTGAGCACATCTGGGACATCATGTCTCGCACCATCCACCAACGCCACGTTGCACCACAGACTGTCCAGGATGCTTTAGTCCAGGTCTGGGAGGAGATCCCTCAAGCGACCATCCGCCACCTCATCAGGAGCATGCCCAGGCTTTGTAGGGAGGTCATACAGGCACGTGGAGGCCACACACCCTACTGAGCCTCATTTTGACTTGTTTTAAGGCCATTACATCAAAGTTGGATCAGCCTGTAGTGTGACAATTTTTCTTTAATTTTGAGTGTGACTCCAAATCCAGACCTCCATGGGTTGATAAATTTGATTTCCATTGATAATTTTTGTGTGATTTTCTTGTCAGCACATTCAACTATGTAAAGAAAAAAGTATTTAATAAGAATATTTCATTCATTCAGATCTAGGATGTGTTATTTTAGTGTTCCCTTTATTTTTTTGAGCAGTGTAGTATGACTGCATATATTACCTTGATGAACTTGTATGGTGAGGGTTTGCGTGAGTTGCGTTCCTGCTCCAGGGCCTCCCTGCTCTCCCTCTGAGCCTTGAGCTCCTGGAACCTCCGAGCAGCCTCCTCCAGAGCTGACACACACAGAAGGGATGGAATTACACTGTGCCTGTCTCACACACTCAGGGTCAAGACATTATCATTTCACTCAAGAACCAATAGTCCATTTCATAGTTTCCCTTGACGATTCCCAATCTATTGTAGCACAGGGCACAGAGTACAGAGCCAAGGTGGCCTCACCTTTCTTGAAGGTCTTGTTGATGTTGATTTGGCCAGTGACAGGGGTTTTGTCATTCTCCACGTAGGGGAACACACGGCCCTGGTTGATCCAGTAGTAGTCATGGGAACCAAAGAAGAAGACGGGGAATTCTCCGATGTCGTGACGGAGCGTCTGGATGTTGGGAGGCACCAGGCGAGGGTTACAGATCTCCGCTGGCCACCACCTGATGGGGACAGACAGGGGACAGCATGGAACATCAGGAAAGAAAGAATGTTACCAGTCCAGAAGTTACAGCTAGCTATGAGTGGTGGGGTGCAAAGTGCGGCCCGCTGGGCACTTCAATCTGGCCCGCGAGACATTAATACCAATTTCTTTTTTTGCCCTTTTTTCTGCCCAATTTCATGGTATCCAATTAGTAGTTACAGTTTTGTCTCATCGCTGCAACTCCCGTACCAACTCGGGAGAGGTGAAGGTCGAAGAGCCGTGCGTCCTCCGAAACACGACCCAGCCAAGCCGCACTGCCTCTTGGCACAATGCCCGCTTAACCTGGAAGCCAGCCGCACCAATGTGTCAGAGGAAACACCGTACACCTGGTGACCGTGTCAGCGTGCATGCGCCCGGCCCGCCACAGGAGTCGCTAGAGTGCGATGGGCCAAGGAAATATCGGCTTGCCAAACCGTCTCCTAACCCAGACAATTGCCAATTGTGCGCCGCCTCATGAGTCTCCCAGTCACGGCCAGCTGTGACACAGCCTGGGATCAAACCCGGGTCTGTAGTGATGCCTCAAGCACCTAGATGCAGTTCCTTAGACCGCTGCGCCACTCGGGAGGCCCCCACAAATACAAAAGTGCGTCCCTCCGTTGCATTTCAAAATCCCGATGTGGCCCTCGAGCCAAAAGGTTTCCCACTCCTGCTCTAGACAGACTGGTTGCCTCCCACAATGTACCAATGCTCCAGCTTACACATCTGTAGAAGTTCTGGCGTCAGTTGGGACAGAGAGGACGAGTCGGAAATGGGAACATTTGATGTTTATCCATTACATTTTTGGGAGCATATGCAAGTATCTTCCCTTATTTATTTTTACATATGTTTACTATACCATTAGTAACCTCCTCTCCAACATATTTTAGGTGTGCGTCAACTCATGTTGCTAACCTGTAGTTTCCCAGTTTGACCCAGACGATCTGTTTGTAGTGGGGTTTCTTTCCTGCCCTACACTCCCTGCAGGACCACGCCCCCTCTGGCATCTCCATCTCCAAACACTCTGGGTGGAACGACGCCGGGCACAATGCACAGCACAGCAGCTTCTCTCCTGCAGGTGTGTGTATGTGTAGAGAGAGAAAAGAGCAGCACAGGGTTAGAGAATGTACTTCCACACCTGGGCACTAGGGGCCACCACACTCTAAGCCTCATCCTTAGGCATGCCAGTCATTCAACCACTTCACTTTACACTGTGAGCAATGCTTTGCCCAAGTAAGTAATATAGTAATCCAGAGAAATAGGTGGAGCCATTGTGACATTGCATCTGCTCGTTTCATGTGTATGAGAAGTGGCTAAGGATAGATATCTCTTGAGTCTTTCCCAAACGAGTCACATTGTTAGAAATGATTCTAACTCCCACAATATAATAAAGATTGCTTTTATGTAGATGAAAACTATGAGGTTGTGGACACCATTTTGATAAGCGAAAGCAGTGTTGACATTGCTGTGGTCCTCTGCTTTTACCTCAGCAGTCAGTCATTGATGGTGTAATGGAATGTCTGACAGGCAGGTTTAGAGTACAAGGCCCATTGTACAATCACAACACATGCTATAGCACCCATGATAATAATACATCTGTAAATAAACCATAAATCACAAACAAACTATTACCAAAACAACAGAACGGCACAAAGCTGCCATGCACTCCTGCTTGTAAAGGGGGGTGTTTCACTTCCCTGCACCACTGTACTCCACATAGTCTTGGATGGAATCTCATTTCAACCGCATGTGGTTGTGAATGTGTTTTAAACGTCAAATGGGTAATATCGTTGATGAGTAATAATCACATTATATGTCAACTAGAAGGAAGACTGTCAGCATTTTATTCAAACATTGATTTCTTCATCGAATTGATGTGCTTGTGAGGAATAGTATAACTGCTATGAGCTATAACCTATCACAATCAATATTTCTTGGAATAATTAACTCCTTAACAAAGCAAAACCTTAAGATGAGACAGCAAACATCCAAGACAGATCGCAGTAAAGTGAGAGCAGCAGATAAATGAGGGACAATTATTTTCATTCAAAAACAGAACTTAGCAGTCATCAAAATAACACCATTAGATATAGTCATTTAGATGAAGACAGGATCAAAGTGCTAAAGCAAAGAAGTTGTGTTCCTTCAGCAGCAACAAGCCTTCAGACAGACAGGGTGTAAAATAACTGCGTTTGTGACTTCAGCAGCAACAAGCCCTCAGACAGACAGGGCGTAAAATAACTGTGTTTGTGACTTCAGCAGCAACAAGCCCTCAGACAGACAGGGTGTAAAATAACTGTGTTTGTGACTTCAGCAGCAACAAGCCCTCAGACAGACAGGGCGTAAAATAACTGTGTTTGTGACTTCAGCAGCAACAAGCCCTCAGACAGACAGGGTGTAAAATAACTGTGTTTGTGACTTCAGCAGCAACAAGCCCTCAGACAGACAGGGCGTAAAATAACTGTGTTTGTGACTTCAGCAGCAACAAGCCCTCAGACAGACAGGGTGTAAAATAACTGTGTTTGTGACTTCAGCAGCAACAAGCCCTCAGACAGACAGGGCGTAAAATAACTGTGTTTGTGACTTCAGCAGCAACAAGCCCTCAGACAGACAGGGTGTAAAATAACTGTGTTTGTGACTTCAGCAGCAACAAGCCCTCAGACAGACAGGGTGTAAAATAACTGTGTTTGTGACTTCAGCAGCAACAAGCCCTCAGACAGACAGGGTGTAAAATAACTGTGTTTGTGACTTCAGCAGCAACAAGCCCTCAGACAGACAGGGCGTAAAATAACTGTGTTTGTGACTTCAGCAGCAACAAGCCCTCAGACAGACAGGGTGTAAAATAACTGTGTTTGTGACTTCAGCAGCAACAAGCCCTCAGACAGACAGGGTGTAAAATAACCGTGTTTGTGACTTCAACAGCAACAAGCCCTCAGACAGACAGGGTGTAAAATAACCGTGTTTGTGACTTCAGCAGCAACAAGCCCTCAGACAGACAGGGCGTAAAATAACTGTGTTTGTGACTTCAGCAGCAACAAGCCCTCAGACAGACAGGGTGTAAAATAACCGTGTTTGTGACTTCAGCAGCAACAAGCCCTCAGACAGACAGGGTGTAAAATAACCGTGTTTGTGACTGCAGCAGCAACAAGCCCCTTACAGGACGTACAATAACCCAGTGAGACAGGTCATCACCCTTCCCAATGATGATGATGAAATGGGATGATGTTATGTTACAGTGTGCTATGGTCTGCTTGTACAGATTCTATTTTGGGTTTATGCAAAGTGACCCATTCCACCGTTTCACAGAGACGAGCTTAATGTCTTAATGTTCCTGTTGAACTGGTGCATGTTAGGCTCCCTGACAGGTTATTTAAGCCCTGTTGTAACATTAATAGCAGCAGATTGTCTGTTCACACTTTAGAGGCAGAACCAAGCAATAAAGAGGAATAACAAATCAAATGTGGGAAGTCTAAACACATTCAAAACACACATACACACGCACCAGTAGGAAAAGGGAGAGAGAGTAAAACAGTTATGTTACCTTTCCCAATATTCTTTTTGGTAGCTGTCCAAGAAGAGGGAATCATAGGTAATTTCAACTCAGCACGATTTGACTCAGTCAGAAGGTAGTGGGACTTATAGGCATATGAACTTAATATGATGTCAGTAAGGTCCTGCACTAACAGTCCTACACAAGACACACAGGAAGAGATGGGGTGAGCCGCAATCAGACTACAGTACCCATGATTCCACAGGAAAGAAAGAACACATACGCTGTTAGAACACATAAACGAGAGAAAAAAACTGAGTAATAAGTTAAATGAAAGAGTCGTCCAAACAGAATACTGTAGATATACAGTGCACTTCGCTTATAAGAAATTGAGAATCAACTGCTTTTAGTAACCATGGGGACAAATGTCACTAATACATTCACAAACAGGCAAATGCATCATAAGTGAAGGCTCAATGACATTTTTTCCAAACACAGACAGAGCTCAGTGGACCAGTATTCTCCTCCTCCTGCTGCTACGGTGGTGTATCTCAGCTCAGCTAAGCCTCTGTGGTCTCAGCAAGAGCATCACACATCAATTATCTCTATGGGAATAAATAAAGTGTTATAGAGTTTAATGATTAGAGAAGACTAGATTAGAGGGGATCAGATTCAGAGAGAGACAGAGGGTCACAATTGGCAGGCCATGATCACAGGAACCAACATCAATGGAAGCTCTGGCTAACCCTGAGAGGAACAGAAGGAGTTGGTTAAGTTGTAGCTATGGCTCTATTCACTCAAACGCTTGCCTAAGGGGCAGGACAAAGCAACTTCCCTCGCCCTGCTGTCCTCCAGAGCCAGGCACTATGAAGCCACGGGGCTGAATCTGGAAGCTTCCCTTAAAGAGACAGTGGGTCAGGGGCCCTGGTCAATAGTAATGGACTATATAGCGAATAGGATGCCATTTGGGACACAGAAAAAGGTGAGTGAGTCAGGGTGGGTACCCCTACAGGAGGTCTAAAGTGAGAGATAGATCTTACCTCGGGCACAGAGGAAGCACCAGGTCACGTTGACGGGTGAGGAGAGGAGGCCGTTCCTCTTGGTGATGCCATGGCTGCTGCAGATCATGATGTGGTGGGTGAGGACCACACTGCCCGCTGCAACGCAGCTGTCCCCTGTGTGGTACGCCACCGGGCAGCGCAGACAACGCATCATATGTCCTAGGGAGGGGGGAGGAAGGGAGGGAGAGACTTTAACACCTACAGTATTTGAGAGAGCATTTTAAAAGCCTAACGTGGCTTCCGTTCCTCACCTTCATCTAGACCAGTGTTCTGCCCCCTACCTTTGGCAGCTTGGTGCAGGTCTCTCTCCAGGCAGCAGGTGGTGCAGTTATGTTGGGGGCAGTGGAACCCCCCACCCGTACCACCCCCCACAGTACCAGGGAGTTTGTGCACGCAGTCATCATGGTAATATCGCCCACAGCCAACCACAGAGCAGCGCAACACCTCCCCTCCCCCCGTCTTACAGCTGAAACACGAGTGAGAGCCTAGAGAGGAGGGAGGTGGCAAAGAGAGGGAGGGAGAGAGTGTGTGTCAGAGACAAAGGGGTGAGATAGAGGTGAGTTCCAGTCGACTTTCCATTCCTGCATCAGAGAAATCTCTAAATGTCTGCACTAGGCTGCTGGGCTGAAATCACACAGAGATTTGTCTGTAGGGTCATTTGCATAATCAGGGCTTGAGCAGTATTTTCTCTGTTCACACTCATAGCTTCATTAGCATTCACAAAGTAGAAGGATGTGTCTTAGAATAATTTGAACAATCATTTCAGCCATTTCAGCCTAAATGAGACTGTAAAGATGAAAGGAGCAATCAAAGAGAACTTGTCTAATGGTTGTGCAGGTCAATTAATGATTAGGATGTAAATGCATAGTGTATGAGTTGTGACATCGTGTCATGTCTCACCGTTTCTACATTCTAGACAGGTAAATGTGCCCTCAGGTAGGAAGGTGAGGCCCAGGCACTCCAGATGGAATAGCCGACAGCAGTCCCCCTCACACGACACCAGACCCTCTCCATACACTTCACAGATCTACACACAGAGGAAGAGTTATCACCAATGGGGTATAAAACATTTTTGTATCAGCTATTTAAAAAGACACAGAGAGCAGAGAGAGAGAAAAGTAGGAAGAAAGACAGACAATATGACAAGGGGATGGGACAGGAGATCTCTTGGCCTACCTGGCAGACAGTGTCCTTCTTGGCCTACCTGGCAGACAGTGTCCTTCTTGGCCTACCTGGCAGACAGTGTATCTCTTGGCCTACCTGGCAGACAGTGTCTCTCTTGGCCTACCTGGCAGACAGTGTCTCTCTTGGCCTACCTGGCAGACAGTGTCTCTCTTGGCTGTGCTGCTTCCTTGTCTGGACAGACTGGAGTCCACTGACTGGCTGTCAGACGCGTCGGCATCTACTGCTGCTGGGCTGTCCAAACTCTTCCCAAACAGACTCTACATAGGAGAGAGAGCATGAGTGAGTGAGTGTGTGTCTATCTGTCTGTGTGTGTGTTTGCGTGTGTGTGTCTGTTTACCTGGGGGTCGTTGAGGCCTCTAGAGTCAGAGTCGGATGTGTCTCTGTACTGAGAGGAGGCCATCTCTACGTCTGTGGAGGCTCTGCTGCGTTTCTTCAGAGGCTTACAGGCATCCGAGATCTCACTGGCTCCTACACACCACACCACACGTTAACACACACCTCCACAACACTGCTTCCCCCAACAAGTTAAACAAAGCCAGTATGCTTAGAGCAGGATGGGAAAGAGAGTCATAGGACAGAGCTGGAGTCTACCTTTCTGTGAGCCTGTTCTCAGAGTGGTCTCAGGAGCCATCTCAGCCTGCAGGGAGACAGAGAAAGCGAGAGAGGGATGTTGAAAATCTTTATATTGTATTGCAATCCTCCTCTAGAGAACAGAGTGAAAGAACATGCAACACTACAGAGGGGAACAGAACAGTAGGTGGTAGTAGCAGGTTGGTACCTGTTCCTTTTTGGTCTTCTTCTTGGGAACGGCCTCACAGCCTTTCTCTGACTCAGATCTGCTCCTCACTGACCTGCGCTGCTGCTTACGCTCCTGAGAACCTACAGGAATGAGACACCTGGTTAAACACCTGGTTAAACACCTGGTTAAAGGTCTGATCTGTGGGGAACATATTCACACAAACACAATATTTACATATTCCAGCAGCCATCACCAGAGGACCCAGAAAACGTCCAAACACATGTGCATACACACGCATGCACAAACACTGCTGTAGAAGTGTTATGTACCTGGTGGGGTGCTGTGCTGAGACCCAGGAGAGGAGGTGTGCTGTGCTGCTTCCTGGTCACTTCTCTTCTCCTCCTTCTCCTTTCTCTCCTCTCCCTCATCACCCTCTTCCTCTGGACTGGGTTCTGGCTTAACTCTACAGCCCTGCTGGAGAAAAAAAAAACTCCACTTAGAAATAAATGCTTCAATTCAGTTTAGAGCAACAACAACTTTTATCACCATTGTCAACTAGGATGTCTAGACAAATAGAGAGCACCCACCTCTGGTGAAAAAGATCCCAGGTCGGCCTGCCGGCCCTCTCCCTCCTCCCTCTCCACCTCTCTCTCCCTCTGTGGTGAGGGCAGGGACTTCCTCTGTAGCAGAGGCCACATTTGGTCACACTTGGTGATCTTTACATTCAGTTTCTTCATTGTGATGGAGAGAGGCAGCAGCTTCCTGGCAGCGGCTGTCTTCCAGGCTCGTACCGGGGCACAGGACTCCTGGGTTCCCCCTTCTTCAGACTGGGTCTTCCGGGTTGGGGGGATGGGCTGTCCAGGGTCCCCGCTCTGGTCCTTTTCCCCCTCCGGGATTTTGAGGTCGGCTGGGTTGTCTGCATTAGGAACACTACACTGCCTACGAGGCTGTCTTCTGGCTGGCTCCGCCCGGTCTGGTGATGTCACTGCTCCTTCTTCTTTCTTACTGGTTGAGCTGGAGGAGCTTTGGGTGCGGCTGGCAGCCCTGACAGGGGTCTTCTTGGTGGGCGGGGGGGCGTTGGGGTCTGGGTCGACATAGATGAAGGTATAGTTGTCGATGCGTTCCTGCTGCGTCATCAGGAAGGCGTCCTCTGCATGGCCGACGCCCACCTCCCACTGAGCACGCTCTCTCTGGGGGAAGGGCTTCATCAGCTGACACACACACACATACAATTTACATTACACTGTAATCATTTGGAAGATGCTCTTATCCAGTCAGTGCATTCAACTAAGTTTAGTAGGAAAAAACAACTACATATCAGAATGATTAAAAGTAGACTCTTCTTACATTACTTGACCAAAAGAATGTGGACACCTGCCTGTCGAACATCTCATTCCAAAATCATGGGCCTTAATATGGAGTTGGTCCCCCCCTTTCTTCTATAACAGCCTCCACTCTTCTGAAGGCTTTCTACTAGATGTTGGAACATTGCTGCGGGGACTTTCTTCCATTCAGTTACAAGAGCTTAAGTGAGGTCAGGCACTGATGTTGGACAATTAGGCCTGTCTCGCAGGAAGGTGAACCTTTGCCCCAGTCTGAGGTCCTAAGTGATCTTGAGCAGATTTTCAACAAGGATCTCTCTGTACTTCATCTTTCCTTCGATCCTGACTAGTCCCCCAGTCCCTGCCGCTGAAAAATATCCCCTCAGCATGATGCTGTCACCCCCATGCTTCACCGTAGGGATACTGCCAGGTTTCCTCCAGACTTCCTCCGCTTGGCACTCAGGGCAAAGAGTTCAGTCTTAGTTTCATCAGACCAGAGAATCTTGTTTATCATGGTTTGAGAGTATTTTAGGTGCCTTTTGGCAAACTCCAAGCGGACATGTGCCTTTTACTGAGGAGTGGCTTCCGTCTGGCCACTTTACCATTAAGGCCTGATTGGTGGAGTGCTGCAGAGATGGTTGTCCTTCTGGATGGTTCTCTCATCTCCACAGAGGAACTCTGGAGCTCTGTCAAAGTAACCATCGGGTTCTTGGTCACCTCCCTGACCAATGCCATTCTCCCGATTGCTCAGTTTGGCTGGGTGTCCAAGAGTCTTGGTGGTTCCAAACTTCTTCCATTTAAGAATGATGGAGGCCACTGTGTTCTTGGGGACCTTCAATGCTGCAGATTTTTTTTTTATACCCTTCCACAGATCTGTACCTCAACACAATCTTGTGTCGGAGCACTACGGACCATTTTTCGACCTCCTGGCCTGGTTTTTGCTCTGACATGCACTGTCAACCGTGGGACCTTATATAGACAGCCTTTCCAAATCATGTCCAATCAATTGAATTTACCATAGGTGGACTCCAATCAAGTTGTAGAAATATCTCAAGGATGATCAATGGAAACAGGATGCACCTGAGCTTAATTTTGAGTCTCACAGCAAAGGGTCTGAATACTTGTGTACATAGGTACTGATTTTAATTTTTAATACATTTACAAACATTTCTAAAAACCTATTGGGGTATACCTTTGGGGTATTTTGTGTAGATTGATGAGGAAACACATTTATTTAGCCCATGTTAGAATAAGGCTGTAACGTAACAAAATGTGGAAATAGTCAAGGGGTCTGAATCCTTTCCGAATGCGCTGTATATTGATTGACACACTCCACTTAACAAAACCATTGCCAAATAATGTCCTGTCACCTGCTTTTAAAGTGAGCCTTGAGTAGGTACCACCCAGTACATCTAGAAGGGAGTGGATTTTAATCTGAACCCCTCTCTTGACATGACGTAGAGCAGGGTTCCCCAACTGGCAAGTTTGTTTAGCAAAAACGAAAAATATATATATTTATAAGAAATATATATATATATATTTTTTTTGCTGGGCCCAAAATACTGTAAAAACACCAGCAAATCAGCTCCAAGTGAATTTATTTTGGAAATCTGTTCCAAAGTATTCCCACACATAGAGATATATGTGATCTTATACAAATGCAAGCAAGGTTTGAAATGATTATGTTTTATCCGCTCAAGAAAAAATGTCTGCCAAATTCTCAAGGTGCCTCTACATCAAGATTTCAATGGTAGAGTTGGACCACTAGGAGCAAAAAGAGCTAGATTTACTACTAAAAGACCAAAATATATTACTGTCAAAATGATGACCAGAATTGACATGTTTAACAATAACTAATTCTAAAACATAATTTTCCCCCTTCTTCATTAAAGTTACTCTTTAAACCAGTGTCCAGAGTGTGAGGAGGGTATACTGTCAGGCCATGCAGTGCTGTGTCTCTACCTTGTGTCTCTCTGCTGTCTTGGTGGTCTTGCGTAGAGTCTCAGCCTGCAGCTCATCAAACTGGTGTTCTCCCTGGTACATGACCACTCTCTTCTCATGGACCCAGGCCCGTTCTGCCACACTGCCAAAGAACTGCACATGGTACTCTCTGTGACCTGGAGGGCCAGGAGGGACACAGGCAGACAGCAGTTAGAGGCTTTTAAACAGTTATGTCTATAAGTGCTGTACTGGAGTGCCAAGTCTAGGTCCAAAAGGCTTCTCAACAGCTTCTACCCCCAAGCCATAAGACTCCTGAACAGCTAATCAAATGGCTACCCAGACTATTTGCATTGCCCCCCCCACCTTTACGCTGCTGCTATTCTCTGTTATTATCTATGCATAGTCACTTTAACTCTACCTACATGCACATATTACCTTGACTAACCAGTGCTCCCGTACATTGACTCTTTACCGGTACCCCAGGTATATAGCCTCGCTATAGTTATTTTACTGCTGCTCTTTAATTATTTGTTACTTTTATTTCTTATTTTTTACTAATCTATTTTTTACTTAACACATATTTTTCTTAAAACTACATTGTTGGTTCAGGGCTTGTAAGTAAGCATTTCACTGTTGTATTTGGCGCTTGAGACAAATTAAATTTGATTTGATTTTGATTTGGAAAAGAATGTATACACATTTTATGCTCCATGACAGCAGTGTGTGTGTGTGTGTGTGTGTGTGTTTGTTCACCTCGGGTGTTGATGCGTGTGTGGACGTTCATCTGGGGGTCACAGGAGACCATGCATGGCCACCAGGGGTAGGTACCCACTTTGGCCCACACCAGGTCCCCCACCTCGTGGTTCTTATAGCAACCTGTACCTGTTATCACTGTAGGGTACTGCTTCTGGACCTACAGTACAGGAGGGAGAGAAAACACATACACTCAATTAACAACAGGCAGTCATGCCCTACCCCCAAGACACTTTCTGTAGATTTAAAAGAATCAGATGGGTGTATGCAATCGTCCACTAATCCCTTATTTTCAGATGTCTGAAACTGCTGAAACAGTTACTCTTCGAGTACTGAATAGTGAATTAATCGCACTGGATGACCTCAACCAACAGAGAAGGCGCAAACCAACACTTGCCTTAGGTGACTTGGGCTCTGCTTTGATGGGGGTCTTCTGTGGCTTCTCAGTCTGCTCCACAGGCAGCTCCCGTGGCTGGGTGGGGGTCTGGGCCTGGGTGTGGGTCTGGGGCTGTGGCTGGGTCTGGATGTCCCTGGCCTGCCCTATAGTTTCCCCCTGTTCCTGCTCCTGGTCTTGCTCCTGCCCTTCTTCTTGCTCCAGCAGCCTGGCTGTATTTTTCCTATTATCCATCTTCATCTCGTGCCTGCTGTGGGTCTGGGAGTCCTCGCTGGCCTGGGACTCCTGCAGCAGGTCTCCACACAGAGCAGACTCAAACAGCTCTCTCCCGTTCTGGTACGTCTTTATGATCTTCAGTTTGATCTCTGGAGAGCTGGTCTTCTTCAGGATCCCGCTGGATGGAGCAGGGGGGGTGTGAGGGGGTGTGAGGAGGAGGTGCTGTCCAGCAGGGAGGGGGAGGGCTGGTGGAGGGCAAGAGTAACGGGGGGAGGAGGGGGGAGAACGTGGGACATGAGGTGAGGTGGTGGGGGGAGGTGGTGTTGGGAGGGCAGGGGCAGAGGGCTGTGAGGGTAGGGATGTGGGTGAGGTTGAGGGTGGTAGTGATGAGGATGGTGGTAATGAGGGTGATGGAGGTGGAGGTGGGGGTGTGGGTGGTGTGAAGGTGGAGGAGGAGAGAGCGGGGAGCAGGGTCTCTCTTGGAGGACAGGGGCCCTCAGGACCGTTCCCTCCCCAGGCATGAGGCAGTGCTCTCCGTAGCCCCGGATGGCCCCATAGCCGTTGGCCGAGCCATTGGGAAACTGGGGGTACATGGAGAACTTGGCCTGGGGCTCGTACAGCCCCAACCCAGGAGGGTAACCGTTGGAGACTGGGGGCATGTCCTCGGAGGCCGAGGGCGGGTAGGAGAACTCTGCTTCCAGGGCAGTGTCGTAGGAGGGGCCTCCGCCCTCATCGCTACCGGTGTCGTAGGCGCCCTCCTGACGGATGTTGGCTGAGTCAATGAGCTGAGGGGGTTGCTGAATTGTATTTCCCATGATCCCTTGCATGAAAGAAAAGGAGAAATCCATTGTTGTGCTCCTGCATCCTTAACTGTCCTGTTCTCTGGCTGGACCTGGAAGAGGACAGACACATAGGAGAGGGCTTGATATATTGATATGGGTTAATATGATGTTAGAAAGGATGTGACTGAACAAACAATCAGATCTACTACTGTGCATCTATCTTTTTTAATCAAGGGTAAGAAATGTTTATCAATCATCCCAGGTAGAGAAATAATGTGACTTACAGTATAAAGAGATAACAGAACTGTCTATATATCTAAATCTAATCCTACTGGTAAGGAAAGGCACAGACTGTTCTGATGAGAACTGGTGCGATATTCTCTTGATGCATCGAATAATATAACTGATCTAAATGTTTTCATGTTTGAAATCTCTTTCCCATAATAAGACCTAAGAGCTCCCTGCACAGTGTGCACTGAATGAACAAAAATATGTCTGCTGAATGCTTTGCTTTCCCCCATCATTTTAAAGGCTGGCCATCTCTAATTAACGTTAATGTTATAAAGTTGTTAATAGTGTCATAATCTTAAACACTATTAGTGTCCTGATACTCAACTGGTAAATGTTCACGTACAGATAGATTACCAAAATAATAAAAGTGCCGATCAAGATCATCACGCTATGAGATATAAGTTTTGGGAAACACTGACTGAATGAGCTAGGCTGCCATAGTCTCAGGGGCCACAGTAACTCTGTGTAATTTCTGTATAATATGAGAGATCCCTGCCAGTAGTGGAGACATCAGAGCCAACCTTTGAGTGCCAAAGAATGCAACTCATCACTCAAACAGCACAGGCACAATTAGCAGTTCTGAACGACTCATAATGATTGCACGGTAGTAGGCAATGTTGTGGTTATTTAAGTTAACCGCTGTTGTAGTTATGGTAGTTTTTCTGACCTTGTGACCTGATCAGGAAAAACCCTCTTATGATTGCCTATACAGTCAGAGTGATAGCCTACAGTTTAGGGCATAGAGTTTTTCCTGGTCAGTTCAAGGAGTATAAATAGACTGTGTGTACCTAATAAATGTTTGTTTTAGCCTCTGCCAAAATATGAGAAATCCTTAATTTCACTTCTAAAAAAAATCATATTGTTTGATCTCAAACCATCATGAATAAATGCAATGTACTATTAATGTGTAGGCAGGCCCTACACATTTCACTCAGTCAAACGGCTCTAGATTTGAAAGCATAGCCTAGATGGCCAAGCTCCCATGCCCTGGGTGAGACAGAAGTACAGGGATAATACAGTGATAATTACAGTAATAATACATTGATTCCGAAATTGAACAGTTAATTAAAGTGTCATAACGTTGTTACATGCACAAAATAACCTTTAATCAATGTGTCCTTTTTTGGTGTAGACTAAACCTTGATTTGATTGAGATTAAGCAGCCTTTATTGCCATTCACAAGGTGATATAATGGGAAATTCATTCTCATTAATATGTATCACAGCTACTACTGCTGGATGAGAATATAAAGTAATGTAGACCACGCAGTCCAGCTTTGTATACACGAGTTGATACACTGTAACACTGGGGTCACTTTATTGAAGAAAACGACGCGCACACAGACTGAAATATTGTTACATTGTACTGAGTGATTGAACTACATCATTAGCAGCCGTGCTGTGCACTGTTCTGCTGCGATGTTTTTATCTAGCTAGCGTAGTTAGCTCTCATGAACACTGGCAAATGAAATATCGTGTCAATATAAAAACACGTATCTAAAGACGAGACGATGTTCTTGCATTCTGACACGTCCGCAATGTTTACTCGTGTGTGTTGACATTTCAATACGATGCGGAAGACTAGAAACAAGATGGCAAAGGAAGCTATACATTGTTGCCAATATGGCTGCCTTTGCCCCTTTAAATCAAATTGTCTATCGTGATAACACCTCCATCATTCGTTTGAAGAAAATGTTGAAATATAAACCTAAATCCACACGGCGAAAACCTTTGCTAAATGCATAGTTAGGATGTCAGCAAGCTGTTTATCAATGATAAAGAATAGGAGAACGGAAAACGAAAGATGCTGTGAGAGTCGCGAGATGTATTAAAATAAAATGTCAATACCTTCAGCGTGTCCCATTCTAAACATATACACCAGATATCTGCGCTTCCTTTGTGCAAATTACAAAAAGGGATAAAATAAAAAATCTTGGGAAAATATTTGAATGCAGGCCTCTCCGTTTCTAACGCAATTCATTAATAGGGGCAATTTACGGTCACTGCTCGGTCCCCATGTCTTGTCTATTTGCTGTAGAACCTAAGGCCTAGTATTTTGCGGAATCTTGGTGGGAATGATCTCGCCCCCTTATGTATTTTCATTTTACTGGCTCCCTCTTCCTTCAGCTGTAACAAAAGCACCCTGCTTTGGGCCTTGTCTGTCTCGCTCAGCGCCAAATCACAAGCTTCCGATTGGCGGGGGTCATACAACCAGGCGCAAACCGGGATGTGTAGTTCTAATCGTTTAGAGAACATCTCAGCAGCAGAATAAAAATACATGTAGCCCTATAAAGAAAACAATGAAAAATAAAATACAGCAACATTTTTGTATGCATGAATTAGGTCTGGATAAGGTTGGTATAAGCTATGTAAACAGAAAAAAATTGGGCCAGCTCAAATGGCCTAATGTCAAACATCATGTCCTAAATTGATGGTGAAAATATAAATTCCTGTTTAGATATCAAATATTCTCTGAAATAATCCATGTGGAACGATCATGATATGATAGATAGCCCAGCCCATGTATTATGGCATGAAAGGTTAAGAGGACATAATGGCCCAGGAGGCCTTGACTGCACTCAGCAGATTTAGTAAACCTGACAGATAATAAAACATAGGCTACTGTACCTCAACATAGAAATGTGAGAAAAGCACTAGTGTGCAGGCTATATATTTCATAGTGTCGTCTTATATAATGTATAACTTACTATAATAGCCTACACTAGCCTGTGTGCAAATTGTGAGGCATACAGTGAGTTCAATATCTATGTACTTTGGTTTGACCATATGTGCCATTTTATAGCACATGCCCACTCCTCAAACCAAATGTTATTTGTCACATGCGCCGAATGCTAACTTTCAAGCCCTTACCCAATGCAGTTTTAAGAAAAATAAGAGTCAAGAAAAATCTTGACAAAATAAACTAAAGTAAAAAATAAAAGAGAAACAATAAAAATAACAATAACGAGGCTATATACAGGGGGTCAATGCAAATAGTCCAGGTAGCCATTTGATTAACTGTTTAGAGGGCTTGGTGTAGAAGCTCTTAAGAAGCATTTTGGACCTAGACTTGGCGCTCTGGTACCGCTCTTTGATGCATATTAGAATGTAAAATCATACAGTATTTGTTATTATTACTTTATTAATGGTGCAATTTACGTTTGAAGGGAAGCTTCTTTTCAATCAAATGCAGTTAATCAAACCCCGATACGAGTGGGTCTTCCCTTTAAGTGGATTGGTTGCTACTGGGAAAAATAACTTAATCTATTGGTTCTCAGCCCTGTCAAACAAGCCCATCCTCGCCTGATCCAGTACGTCAACAACAATCATGCTTATGTGAATTGCAATAACCTTTTCAGAGCAGCAGAAAAAATGGGCGAAGTTGACCAAAAGGGACCTTTCTCGAAGGAATACTAGTAATAAACCCGTCGTAAATGTGTTTATTATCGTCGCACATCTTCAATCAGCCGACTACTGTGAATGGATTGTACTATTTTGTTAATTTAGATCAGCCTTACGACGCCCAGTCGGCAGCCATAGCAGGACATTTGACATTCGAGGTAAGTTAAGAAACAAACCTCATCGTCAATCGACTTCCAATTTCAGCTTGTATTAACATGTTTGCTAAGGTCATCCGATATTTTAGATGTTCCGTTGTCAAACTGTGAAAAGACTGCAGACGTTAGCTATTTAGCTAGCTAGTTTAACGGTCTTCATCCAATCTGCACATACTAGTTAGATAGCTAGCCACACTACTAACATGTTGTTGTTATTAACTAGCTAGCTATGGCGTGAGCTTGACAGTGGTTGCGTTGTGGCCAGATTGATAGTTTAGCAAATTTCCCCGTTCAGGCATCTTTCGAGAGTACGTTAGTTAGCTGGTCGATAGCATGGAGAACTCTCTGTACCTTTAGCTAGTCAAGTTACCAGTACCTAATGATTGTTCCTATGGCATGTCCTGTTTATGTTCTCATGTGACATAGTCATATGTCTAACTTTACTTACTCATAGCTAATGAAATGATCGCCTAGTATTATTAGACCAATTAATCCACTTATGGAAACACAACATTGCTATCAGCAAAGATGATTGGAGATGTGAATTATTCTGCTAGCATACAGTCAATGCTCTGCATGCCGCGTCCTTTCCACCCGCCTCGCTCTGCTTGCTTCGCACTCCCGCTTCTGGTGATTTTTTTGTTGATTTATCTGTGCGGTTTGGCCTCCAGCTCCTCGAAATTTGAGACAAAATATCCACAGGAAAGTATTGTTTTCCCGACTTTTTAGATTGGTATATGGTTCGGTTCTGCACCAAAGTAAAATGTGTTCTGTTATATCTCGTCAATAGCTATTAAACCATGCTATGACAATGAAAATAACATTCTGAATCAGGGGAGGATGGACAACCATACACACTTGTGTATCATTTTAATATTATATATATTTTTTGCAGATTGAAATCCGAATAAAAATATATTTATTGTTCTCCATCCTCCCCTAATTCAGAATATACAATTTTCATTGTCATGGCATACTTGTCAGTTCGCCGGCTTTTCTTGCATACGAGCAGATGAATACTCTCCCTCCGAGCCCTACAAGTCCAATCAAATCAAATCAAATTTTATTTGTCACATACACATGGTTAGCAGATGTTAATGCGAGTGTAGCGAAATGCTTGTGCTTCTAGTTCCGACAATGCAGTAATAACGAGCAAGTAATCTAACTAACAATTCCAAAAAAAACTACTGTCATACACAGTGTAAGGGGATAAAGAATATGTACATAAGGATATATGAATGAGTGATGGTACAGAGCAGCATAGGCAAGATACACGTATGCATATGAGATGAACAATGTAGGGTAAGTAACATTATATAAGGTAGCATTGTTTAAAGTGGCTAGTGATATATTTACATCATTTCCCATCAATTCCCATGATTAAAGTGGCTGGAGTAGAGTCAGTGTCATTGACAGTGTGTTGGCAGTAGCCACTCAATGTTAGTGGTGGCTGTTTAACAGTCTGATGGCCTTGAGATAGAAGCTGTTTTTCAGTCTCTCGGTCCCAGCTTTGATGCACCTGTACTGACCTCGCCTTCTGGATGGCAGCGGGGTGAACAGGCAGTGGCTCGGGTGGTTGATGTCCTTGATGATCTTTATGGCCTTCCTGTAGCATCGGGTGGTGTAGGTGTCCTGGAGGGCAGGTAGTTTGCCCCCGGTGATGCGTTGTGCAGACCTCACTACCCTCTGGAGAGCCTTACGGTTGAGGGCGGTGCAGTTGCCATACCAGGCGGTGATACAGCCCGCCAGGATGCTCTCGATTGTGCATCTGTAGAAGTTTGTGAGTGCTTTTGGTGACAAGCCGAATTTCTTCAGCCTCCTGAGGTTGAAGAGGCGCTGCTGCGCCTTCCTCACGATGCTGTCTGTGTGAGTGGACCAATTCAGTTTGTCTGTGATGTGTATGCCGAGGAACTTAAAACTTGCTACCCTCTCCACTACTGTTCCATCGATGTGGATGGGGGTGTTCCCTCTGCTGTTTCCTGAAGTCCACAATCATCTCCTTAGTTTTGTTGACGTTGAGTGTGAGGTTATTTTCCTGACACCACACTCCGAGGGCCCTCACCTCCTCCCTGTAGGCCGTCTCGTCGTTGTTGGTAATCAAGCCTACCACTGTTGTGTCGTCCGCAAACTTGATGATTGAGTTGGAGGCGTGCATGGCCACGCAGTCGTGGGTGAACAGGGAGTACAGGAGAGGGCTCAGTACGCACCCTTGTGGGGCCCCAGTGTTGAGGATCAGCGGGGAGGAGATGTTGTTGCCTACCCTCACCACCTGGGGGCGGCCCGTCAGGAAGTCCAGTACCCAGTTGCACAGGGCGGGGTCGAGACCCAGGGTCTCGAGCTTGATGACGAGCTTGGAGGGTACTATGGTGTTGAATGCCGAGCTGTAGTCGATGAACAGCATTCTCACATAGGTATTCCTCTTGTCCAGATGGGTTAGGGCAGTGTGCAGTGTGGTTGAGATTGCATCGTCTGTGGACCTATTTGGGCGGTAAGCAAATTGGAGTGGGTCAAGGGTGTCAGGTAGGGTGGAGGTGATATGGTCCTTGACTAGTCTCTCAAAGCACTTCATGATGACGGATGTGAGTGCTACGGGGCGGTAGTCGTTTAGCTCAGTTACCTTAGCTTTCTTGGGAACAGGAACAATGGTGGCCCTCTTGAAGCATGTGGGAACAGCAGACTGGTATAGGGATTGATTGAATATGTCCGTAAACACACCGGCCAGCTGGTCTGCGCATGCTCTGAGGGCGCGGCTGGGGATGCCGTCTGGGCCTGCAGCCTTGCGAGGGTTAACACGTTTAAATGTCTTACTCACTTCGGCTGCAGTGAAGGAGAGACCGCATGTTTCCGTTGCAGGCCGTGTCAGTGGCACTGTATTGTCCTCAAAGCAGGCAAAAAGTTATTTAGTCTGCCTGGGAGCAAGACATCCTGGTCCGTGACTGGGCTGGGTTTCTTCCTGTAGTCCGTGATTGACTGTAGACCCTGCCACATACCTCTTGTGTCTGAGCCGTTGAATTGAGATTCTACTTTGTCTCTGTACTGGCGCTTAGCTTGTTTGATAGCCTTGCGGAGGGAATAGCTGCACTGTTTGTATTCAGTCATGTTACCAGACACCTTGCCCTGATTAAAAGCAGTGGTTCGTGCCTTTAGTTTCACACGAATGCTGCCATCAATCCACGGTTTCTGGTTAGGGAATGTTTTAATCGTTGCTATGGGAACGACATCTTCAACGCACGTTCTAATGAACTCGCACACCGTATCAGCGTATTCGTCAATGTTGTTGTCTGACGCAATACGAAACATCTCCCAGTCCACGTGATGGAAGCAGTCTTGGAGTGTGGAGTCAGCTTGGTCGGACCAGCGTTGGACAGACCTCAGCGTGGGAGCTTCTTGTTTTAGTTTCTGTCTGTAGGCAGGGATCAACAAAATGGAGTCGTGGTCAGCTTTTCCGAAAGGGGGCGGGGCAGGGCCTTATATGCATCGCGGAAGTTAGAGTAACAATGATCCAGGGTCTTTCCACCCCTGGTTGCGCAATCGATATGCTGATAAAATTTAGGGAGTCTTGT
Source organism: Oncorhynchus tshawytscha (assembly GCF_018296145.1). Classification (NCBI taxonomy): domain Eukaryota; kingdom Metazoa; phylum Chordata; class Actinopteri; order Salmoniformes; family Salmonidae; genus Oncorhynchus; species Oncorhynchus tshawytscha. The sequence goes on along the minus strand of NC_056440.1, from coordinate 24,238,327 downwards.
TTTCAGATTAGCCTTGTTAAAATCCCCAGCTACAATGAATGCAGCCTCCGGATAAATCGTTTCCAGTTTGCAGAGAGTTAAATAAAGTTCGTTCAGAGCCATCGATGTGTCTGCTTGGGGGGGATATATACGGCTGTGATTATAATCGAAGAGAATTCTCTTGGTAGATAATGCGGTCTACATTTGATTGTGAGGAATTCTAAATCAGGTGAACAGAAGGATTTGAGTTCCTGTATGTTTCTTTCATCACACCATGTCACGTTGGCCATAAGACATACGCCCCCGCCCGTCTTCTTACCAGAAAGATGTTTGTTTCTGTCGGCGCGATGCGTGGAGAAACCTGTTGGCTGCACCGCTTCGGATTGCGTCTCTCCAGTTAGCCATGTTTCCGTGAAGCAAAGAACGTTACAGTCTCTGATGTCCCTCTGGAATGCTACCCTTGCTCGGATTTCATCAACCTTGTTGTCAAGAGACTGGACATTGGCAAGAAGAATGCTAGGGAGTGGTGCACGATGTGCCCGTCTCCGGAGTCTGACCAGAAGACCGCTTCGTTTCCCTCTTTTTCTGAGTCGTTTTTTTTTTGGGTCGCTGCATGTGATCCACTCGGTTACACTGGTTGTAAGGCAGAACACAGGATCCGCATCGCGAAAAACATATTCTTGGTCGAACTGATGGTGAGTTGACGCTGATCTTATATTCAGTAGTTCTTCTCGGCTGTATGTAAAGAAACCTAAGATGACCTGGGGTACCAGTGTAAGAAATAACACGTAAAAAAACAAAAAACTGCATAGTTTCCTAGGAACGCGAAGCGAGGCGGCCATCTCTGTCGGCGCCGGAAGTACTACGTTGAAAATGTTGGAAAAATATTCTTAAAGTGTAAACAGACATTTTTTTCTGTTTAGACGATAAGAAACAAGTGGAGGTCTCATAATACCCATAAAACCTAGCGGTCAAATAGGGAAATGGTTCGTATCGTTTTTCCACAGGGAATTTGAGAAACACTTAAATTAAGGGCTGTGTTTCTTGTAGGCTTACCATGTCGTGACGTTTTTATAATCTTGTAAATCTTTCTCGGACCAGGTGACTTTTATTAATATATTCAGCTCTATTTACTCTCAGATTCGAAAATGCAAATTAGCACAAAAATAGACATCATGCAAGACTACAAATCCCTGCAAGCTCCTGCATGTCATTTCTAGCTGACACCTTTGCCTACAGGTGAACTGCACAAGACAGTTCACAGAATTGTCAATTTAAAGACATTTTGACAATTAATTAATTACTAAATTTAACTAACATTAGATATATAAGATATTATGGCATTTGTAGTTATTTATGATAGCCACATTAGCAGCTAAATAGGGTTTCATTTTTGGGGGGGTAAATACACATTAATATATTGATAAGCGTCACATTGTCCTAGAGAGATTTACACAGATATCAAAACGTTATGCCAGGGTAAGCCTACACAAAACACAGTCCTTATTTGAAGTGTTTCTAAAATCACCTATGGGAAAAATTAATGGTGGGAAAACAATTGGAACCATTTCCTTGTTCGACCGCAAGGTTTTATGGGTATGACTCATACTGTGGTGTCTTGCAGTTAAAGATCCAGGGGATAGCATACAGGGAATGAGTTTCCATTGAGACACTTAACAGCAGGTACCAGCATAGGGAAAGGGGAAGGGGGATACCTAGTCAGTTGTACAACTGAATGCTATCAACTGAAATGTGACTTTCGCTTAGGCCTACATGCACTCAAATAAAACTTGGAGCCAGCCAAGTGATGACATTTTCGGGATATGAAACGTGGAACAAATGGACAATTAGTCCACAGAATGACTACAGATTTTTCTTATATTCTTCTCTAAAGATAATTTCAAATTCAAATTCTAAATTCAATTATGTAATTCAAGGATGTGTACGCCACCATCTTAATGCATGTCATGATGACACTTACCTGTCTCGATCAATGTGAGAAGATTTGTAATAGACAAGATATTGGCGTACACAATGTTGGATTACATAATGGAGCAAAACATTTATTTAATTGAATAACGGAGCATTTTCAAAATTTAAACGAACTCCCTGCAACTAGATATTGGCATTAGTTGTCTTCCAAGTCTGGAATTGAAGTATTGGTCAAATGGTCTGTGCTACGCCAAGACATTTAGGGTTGTGCCGATATATGATTCATTCGGATATTGTGATATTTGACATTGACGAGATATTGTGAAGTGCAAGAAGATATATCGTGATGTTCAAGACTATACTCTATTTGAACTTTACAAATCAACTGCAGTTTTATCAGTTAGGCTGTATCAATATGTTGAAAATGATGGAAAAATATTCTTAAAGTGTAAACAGACATTTTTTTCTGTTTAGACGATAAGAAACAAATCATACAATTTCATGTGAATTCACAAGGCAAAAGGGTCCTGTGTATAACCGCTAAGGGGCAATAATGCAGTTCCATCTACCGCAGTCATGGCTACTCCTTCCCTCCATCCCCGGGTCTCACTGTGCATCCCTTTCAGATTTGGAAAGATGTAGTGGTGGAGCGTCCTCGACTCCTTACACGTCAACTCCTGGTGTCAAATCCCGTTCTGAGTGTCAATATTTGATTCAGCTAGGAATCAACTCCTAAGAATCAGTATTTTTGGAACGGAGGAGACTGATTAGTTGCAGTACTTCCGAGAACACAAACACTTGCATACTTCATAGCGAGAGGGGAGGGGCATAGTATAGGCAGGTTTTCCACCAGACAGACAGTCAGAACCATTCACTAGGCCTATCTATCGGTAATCAAAAGCTGTATCTCGCAATGGAATGCTGTATCTTGCAATTTCTTGGATTGGATGTGTCCACAACTTCGGTAAAGCAGAGCCTAACATCAGTGAATAGGCTAGGATTTTCCACATACAACAGACTGAAGACTGAACACACATTCACATTAACGAAGAGAAAGAGCAGACGAGCCAGCACGAAGGAGGAAGGAAGTAGAGGTCGACCGATTAATCGTAATGGACGATTAATTAGGGCCGATTTCAAGTTTTCATAACAATCGGAAATTGGTATTTTTGGGCGCCGATTTTTTATTATGATTTTTTATTTAAAAAAATAAAAGTTTTATACCTTTATTTAACTAGGCAAGTCAGTTAAGAACACCTTCTTATTTTCAATGACAGCCTAGGAATGGTGGGTTAACTGCCTTGTTCAGGGGCAGAACAACAGATTTTCACCTTGTCAGCTCGGGGGATCCAATCTTGCAACCTTACAGTTAACTAGTCCAACGCAATAACGACCTGCCTCTCTCGTTGCACTCCACAAGGAGACTGCCTGTTACGCGAATGCAGTAAGCCAAGGTAAGTTGCTAGCTACCTATAACTTATCTTATAAAAAACAATCAATCATAATCACTAGTTAACTACACATGGTTGATGATATTACTAGATATTATCTAGCGTGTCCTGCGTTGCATATAATCTGACTGAGCATACAAGCATACAAGTATCTGACTGAGCGGTGGTAGGCAGAAGCAGGCGCGTGAACATTAATTCATTCGCTCTTCGTTGTGCGTCAAGCATTGCGCTGTTTATGACTTCAAGCCTATCAACTCCCGAGATGAGGCTGGTGTAACCGAAGTGAAATGGCTAGCTAGTTAGCCCGCGCTAACTAGAGGGACGGAAGCTATACTGTTACACTGGCAATACTAAAGTACCTATAAGAACATCCAATAGTCAAAGGTTAATGAAATACAAAGGGTATAGAGGGAAATAGTCCTATAATTCCTATAATAACTACAACCTAAACTTCTTACCTGGGAATATTGAAGACTCATGTTAAAAGGAACCACCAGCTTTCATATGTTCTCATGTTCTGAGCAAGGAACTGAAACGTTAGCTTTCTTACATAGCACATATTGCACTTTTACTTTCTTCTCCAACACTTTGTTTTTGCATGATTTAAACCAAATTGAACATGTTTCATTATTTACTTGAGGCTAAATTGATTTTATTGATGTATTATATTAAGTTAAAATAAGTGTTCATTCAGTATTGTTGAAATTGTCATTATTACAAAAAAAACCCCACAAAAATGGTCGAGTAATCGGCAGCAGGGTTTTTGGTCCTCCAATAATCGGTATCGGTATCGGCGTTGAAAAAAATCATAATCGGTCGACCTCTAGAAGGAAGGGAGAGAGAGGAGAGAGTGAGGAGGGGGCAGGCAGAAAGAACCATGTGCATATCTTGGTAATGTCTTGGTAATCTGTATCTCGCATATTCACCAAAGTAGCCCAAAGTAGCCTAAACTTTCCCAAGGCCTTTTTATAGCCTATCATAGTCTATAACACGTCAAATAAATAATGTTTTGTGATAACTGCACTGTGATTTTTTTCTAAACGTTAACGATCCCAATGTTGTTTTAACGTTTAAATGTCACACCCCTACTAAATACATTACAAAGCCATGGGGTTCAAAATTAAATTGCTTGACACTATACATCCATCAGTCCTAGAAGATTGTAAAGTAACATTATTTATTAATTTCACTGATCTTGTTGTTCACCCTTTCAGGAGACCTTGATTTGCCAGTGCAATGGCAGTGTTCAGTCCACAGGTGCTTCTGGCAGTAACAAGATCAAGGTAGGAGACCAGGTCACCTGCTCTACATTAGAAACCATTTAGACCTGCACTAACCTCTACTACACATACAGTGGGGCCACTGTCCGTGTCCACAAGATCCCTGGGTGCTAAATCAGTTGATTAACACTCAGGAAGTCTTTTGGAAGAGTTGAATATGTAAACCAGCTAACTGTAAATACAGCAGGTGGTCATTGGTCTTGTCTACTTTACAGCAGTGTGTATGACTGACTGCTGTAGTGAAAGTAAGGATACTTCACATATGACCAGGCAGTCACTGACATACAGATGTATCTGTGTTCTGTCTCCAGGGGATCTTACCTGCTGTCTAAAAGGCACAGCTGCTGTCCCCTCCCCTCCACTGCTTACGTCCACCACCACCTGGACCCCGCCAGCCACCTGTCACCCCTAATCTCCCTCAGGCACTCCAGGTCTGGCTATCCTCAGTGCGTTCGGCTCCATTGCGCCAGACCCCACAGCACCACCCTGCTGGCCAGATCTCTGCACAGCTCCTGTGTCTGGCTGCAGGGCGCCAAGGAGGACACCAAAGCCCCCGCCACCCCAGCCCAGGATGACCCCCCAGGGACCCCCAAGAATGGCCCCTCTGTCCCCGCACCCCAATCTCCAGCCCCTGCTCCCCCCGCTGCCGTCACTGTAGCGGCTGCAGCTGCCCCTACTGTCCAGGTAGTGAGGAAGTCTATTGGCCAGAGGGTAGTGGATGAGCTGAAGCACTACTACAATGGTTTCAGGCTGCTGGGAATCGATACCAAGATCGCAGGGAGGATGGTGTGGAGACTGCTGCACGGACAACTGCTCTCACGCAGGGAGAGGAGACGGGTAAGGCCGGGGGAGTGATACAAATTAACCAATGTTTCATCTAGCTGCTCCATCCCAGATGTTAGCCACCATGGCCCATAACGTCCCACCAATGGACAGCTTAGCTGACAATATCACAAAAACTTTGTGTTTGCCTCAAAGGGGCAGAAGGCTATGTGTTGTAATGGTTCTGGGTGACCAGGTAGCAAGCAACAATGACAAGAAACTGCCATGTTGTGAATCATGTGTCTTGTTTCAGCATGGTTGATCTTGTTGTTGATACCATGTCTTGTTTTGAGGTGTTTTGACTGATGTCAAATTTGCTAGCTAGCTAACCAACATCTGTAATGTTGTATTTGAGAGTACTCATTGCGCAACTTCATTTATGTTTTCAATAAACATTGGAGACGAAATATAGTTTACATGTTATAAGCAATCTAAGCCAACCCCACCTGTTTTGCCCTATAGTTGCGTACGCGTCGGTTTTGTTGCTAAACAACCAATCCGTCTATTGGTTCCACCGATCTTCTGACCAACACTGGACGAGACTGGAGCTTGGTTAGACTTAATGATGATGATCAGTATGAAAACATTGATTGAAAGTGCTGAGCTGTATTTGACCTGTATGTGACTATGTTTTGTGTTGACTCTAAACTGTTTCCTGCATAGTGCCCTCACGGCAGCCAGCATGTGTATAGTAGGTCAGACTGTCATTGTTGTGACTATTGATGTAACCATGCAGGAAGTGTAGGCTGAACTCTCTGTGTCTAACATGTTCCTGAAGGAGTAAATAAAAGGCTTGGGCGATATACAGTGTATTTAGAAGTACCGGACATATGATTTTAAATACAGAGAAGGAAAAAACTTTTGTTTTGTTTGTTTTTTGGGGCTCTGGGGGTGAGTGCTACACTACTGCTTATAACTCTAAGAAATCTAAGAAATGTCAAATAAGTTATACCCAGCTCAGGGCTCCAGCTATGCATTTGGTTTACTAACTTGCTAGCTAAGTGGCTAGATGTCAAGATCAAGCTTCTTGGTTCCAGCAGAGACATTCAATCCCCTCCTGGATCAAGATCCCTTGTCCCCCTCCCACAAAAAAAATATGTGCACTTCCGGTAATACCATATTCCCCGGTATGGTACAGAGATGGTATGAAAATCGGGATACTGCCAAACCCTAGTAAATAACAGGGTGAGTCATAATTTATGCCTGAGGGCAGGATGAGAGAACCTTGGGTGCGTCCCAAATGGCACCCTATTCCCTATATAGTGCACTAGTTTTGACTATGGCCTCATAGACCTCTGTTCAAAAGAATTGGGTCCCATTTGAGATGGGGATTTGATACGTATAACGTGGTGACACAGCTCCATCTTGGGGAATCCAATTCAGAGGGTGTCCTGTTTCTAACAGTGACTGCAGTTGGTTGAAGGGTTCACGATCTAGACGAGCAGCACTTTCTCTGCTAACTACTACCCTCCATGTTGACGCTCAACGCTCCATGACAATAATAACATGATAAGAATTCCCATTAGAATACTAAATCTATGGCTCTGAAGTGGGGTGCCTTTCGTAAATTCGCTCTTGCTATCCTCCGATTTCAGAGCACTCATCTGAGTGTGCCAGAGTTTAGAATATTTGAGGAATTTACGAACGCTCAACACCCGTTCGAATATGTCAGCAAATGTTGTCAAAAAAGCGTTATTAAATTGTTGCCAGCAGCACAGTTACAGTCACCAACGCTCTAGAGAACATGGAAACAGCGTAACCAGCTCTGCCAGAGTGAGTAAAATGGTCAGGGTGGGGTGTTCTCTCATTTGTGTCTGGAAGTAGCTAGCAAGCTAGCCAAACTTAGCCAGTTAACTTGGGTGCTTGACTGCCGTTGTGAGGTCAGAACGCACGGATCAACCCTACTCCTCGGCCAGAGCGTCCAGTGTGAGCTCTGAACACTCAGAGAGCGAAATGCTCTGAATTTACAAACGGACAATCTGACAACGCTCTGAATTTACGAATGCCCAAAGGGCACTCTGAGTGCACTGGCACTCCAGATTGAATTTACGAACACACCCATGGTCTTACTGTACATCCTACAGTTACCAAAGAAAGCTTTGGCATACTGTAGTCTCATGTGATTCTCATAGATCTGTCTTATGTAACAAGTGCCTTTCAGTTAATTGGAGGCCAGGATTTACAGCAACGTAGTACTTTAGGAGTACCAGGAACCGGAGAATCATGAAACAATGATCAGCTGATCACCTCAATCTCTGGGAGGTGTTCAGCAGTCAGGCACATAACAGGGAAAGGTGTTACCCATTAAACTTGTTAAACCAGTAACAATGCTGCTCATTTTTGCTTTCAGTTTGAACATGTTGTTTTCTCTCGTTGTGCCTATTGAACGCAACCAGAGGAGTCCACCACATGCTGTGAGGTATTCTAGTTGAACACTCAGGCAATTTTAGAAGCCCTCCTGTTGGCCATTGTGACAAAAGCTAATTTCCTGAATTTCTACACATTTTGCCATGTGGTGAACATAACATTTTGCAGTTTTAAAGCACATTTCCTGCAATTATACACATTTTGCCATGGCTTATGCTATCTGAGGGACTCAAACATTATTACAATATCAATGGGGGCCCAATAACATGGGAAAAAACTCCTGAATGCTGCATCTTTGGAATTTTAGATGGTTTGTCCTGAAAGAGGATCTTATAAAAATATATATTTAGGTACATTTTTCTACCTACTTCATATCTTGTTTTAGTCCTTTAAGTTTACACTGAAAACGGACATAGGTGGCCCGCCCAATACTTTTCAATGCAGAAAAAAAAGGCCTCTGACTTCAGCCTCCAGGTTCATCAGTAAGGTGAATTTAGAAGGATGTATTGACCCTATTGCCTCAATGATACAGGATAGGCACACCAACAGAATTAGTTCTTAACTGACTTGCCTAGTTAAATAAAGGTTTTAAAAAAACACCCCGCCGTGTGACGCATGCTGTGTGAATGCCATGGTAGAGCTTTACTCGGTACCGGGTCTATTTTAGAAAGACTCACAGTCCTGGTAGTTTGCCAGAGACTGAGGGACAGAATCCTAACATAGTGTGGGTCAAGGTGGAATCCTTCTTGTCTCATAGCTTAATATGTGACCACAGACATTCGTTTTGGTGAATTGGGAGGTCAAAAGGTCAAAGAACATTGTTGTGAAAAAGTTTTGTGGGTCACATTTAAAAATGTTTTTGTCAGTCACATTTCTAAATGTTTGGGATCCACTCTGTACATAGGTGTAGTGCACTGCAAAAGTCACATTGCATCACTGTATCTTCTATAATGCCAATAAACCATATGGCAATGTTTGGCTTCCAACCTCTGTTATTCTCTCTCTCTGTCTCTCTGTCTCTCTCTCTGCCGCTCTCTCTTGTTCTCTCTCTCGCTCTGGCTCCTCTATCTGTCTCTCTCTCTCTCTCTCTCTTGCTGTCCTCTCTGTCTCTCTCTCTCACTCTGTCGCTCTCTCTCTCTACTCTTGTTCTCTCTCTCGTTATGGCTCCTCTCTCTGTCTCGCTCTCTCTCTCTCGCTCCTCTCTCTGTCTCTCGCTATGTCTTTCTCGCTCTCTTCTCTCTCTCTCCTTTCTCTGTCTCTCTCACTCTCTCTTTCTCCCCCTATCTCCTCTCTCGTTCCTCTCCTTTGATGTTGTTACTTATCGTTGTCAGACATGTTACTGTTTAGTTTGCTAAGTGTTGTCTGTGTCTCTCCAGCTGATGAGGACGTGTGCTGACCTGTTCCGCCTGCTACCCTTCATGGTCTTCATCATTGTCCCCTTCATGGAGTTCCTGCTCCCTGTCTTCCTCAAGCTCTTCCCTGAGATGCTGCCCTCCACCTTCGAGACAGAGACCAAGAAGGCACGTTTCTCACGCTGTTACAATGTTAATGACCCTGTTGTATGCTGCTTATCAATGGTCTAAACTTGCTTCCTTGTTTCCTCTCCTTCATCTGGACTGATCTGAGGTCATGGTATTTTAGGTGAAAATGGCTGTTTTCCTGTTCTTCCATATCAATGCAGATGAAAGGAGTCAAAAGTACACCATTGAGATGCACCCCAGTAGGAGATATCCTTCCACAGACCTGTAGGCCTGTAGAATAAGCACGGGTGTGTCCCAATAATCTCTCCTTTCTCCCGACGTGTGCACTTGTTCACCTCCCTTCACAGATTTGACAGTGCATTACAGTTCTAAGAAACTCTTTAGCTCATGCCTACACCAATCCAATGTTTTTACATTTGTCAGGAATAGTGAATGAGTGCACACTTCAGGAAGAGAGAGAGATTATTGGGATATACCCCAGGTCTTTGTGTGGGATTAGCCCCAGTAGGCCTGACCTGTCGGGTCTAATGGTCCCTGTCTGCTCATGGCTGAATGGCTCTCAGATATGTCCTCCTGCTCCTGTACAACAGTGGTGCCTGGCCTGGCCTCTCACATCATGGCCGTTGGGATACCAACAGGAAGCAGTAGTAAAGACCACCATTAGCCAACTTGTGCATTTTGAAGTGGGATTGTTTTCAATTATGAACTGGGTGGTTTGAGCCCTGAATGCTGATTGGATGACAGCCGTGGTATATCAGACCGTATACCATGACAAAACATTTATTTTTACTGCTCTAATTACGTTGGTAACCAGTTTATAATAGCAATAAGGCACCTCGGGGGTTGCTAGGTAATGTTTAAAAGGGTATATTTAAGCAGTAAGGCATGGGGGTGTGGTATATGGCCAATATACCACGGCTAAGGGCTGTGTCTAGGCATTCCACTGCGTCGTGCCTAAGAACAGCCCTTAGCCATGGTATATTGGCCATATACCACACCCCCATGCCTTACTGCTTAAATATACCCTTTTAAACATTACCTAGCAACTTGATAAAATGCGATTGATGCTCCATTTTAGAACATTCTAAACCAATTGCTATTAGCTACTGCTAGATTATGCATAAGGACCATTTGAGAAATCTTTATAATAATATAATAATCTCTTTCTCCTATCCTTCTCTCCCTCTCTCTTTCTCCCTTTTCTTTCTCTTTAGGTGGAGAAGCAGAAAAAGGGTCTTGCTGCTAAGCTGGAGCTGGCTAAGTTCCTCCAGGAGACCATAGCAGAGATGGCCAAGAGGAACAAGACTAAGGCTTTGACCGAGGACGAGACGCAGCGCTTCTCCACCTACGTACAGAAGGTAATTTAGCCAGGGGGCAAAGGTCACTCATCCAAAGCTCTGATTCATGATTTCATGAGTGTTTCAAATGTTCATCCCGTTGTGTTCGGTAGCCCCTGTCAATAGGTCTTTCAGACCTGATAACGCTCAAGATGTGATTATACGTCCTCAGCCTGTCTGCATGACTAGAGTCCCAAGACTGCTCTAACTAACCCCTGTCCTCCCTCTGTCATCTCCAGGTTCGTCACACAGGGGAGCAGCCCACCACTAAGGACATTGTCAAGTTCTCCAAACTGTTTGAAGACGAGTTGACGCTGGAGCATCTAGAGCGCCCCCAGCTGGTGGCCCTGTGTAAGCTGCTAGAGCTGCAGCCCATAGGAACCAATAACCTGCTCCGCTTCCAGCTGATGATGCAGCTGAGAACCATCAAAGCAGATGACGAGTTGATAGCCACTGAGGGTGTGCCTGCTATGAGTGTGTCAGAGCTGCAGGCAGCATGTCGTAGCAGAGGGATGAGGTCACTGGGTCTGACCACTGACCAGTTACGTCAGCAGATGCAACAGGTCAGACACTCAACCTATCTATCTGCAGATCACCTTGTTAAAGATGCATCACTTCAAGCCAGTAAAGGAATCAATCTATTAATTGTATTATAAGATATGCGTCCCAAATGGCACCCTATTTCTAAGGGAATAGGGTGCCATTTTGGACGACAACAATTGGCTTCTTCAGTGACCCGCAACCTCTCTCTCTCTGTCTGTTCTAGTGGTTGGACCTGCACTTGAAGGAGAACGTTCCTCCCTCTCTGCTGCTGCTCTCCAGAGCTATGTACCTGACTGACGTCAAACCCATCATACCCGTCATACCCCCTGTACCCAAACTAGAGGTAAAGACATCATACCCCCTGTACCCAAACTAGAGGTAAGACATCATACCTCCTGTACCCAAACTAGAGGTAAGACATCATACCCCCTGTACCCAATTAGAGGTAAGACACCCCCAACCAGCTCAGTTCAGATTGCTGAAAGGTCACCTGATTCTAGGTTTGGGATCAAGGTACATTTCTGCCTTCAGTGAGTCCCATAGAAGCACAGGTTTCCCCGAGAACTTAGGCTTGACCATCAGATAATGGAGACCTGCCCACATTCTCATGACTGTAGTGATGTAGAAATGCAGGTCAGCCATGTGATGTACTGTTCATGCTGCCAACTCTCTAAGGCTGAGTTTTCACAGCCAGCCCAATTGTGATATTTTTTCCACTAATTGGTCTTTTGAACTATCACAGCAGCTCTTTTCACATCAGATTATTTCAAAACTGATCTGATTGGTCAAAAGACTGTGTAAATGCAGCCTATGAGTCTCTATCACCACAACATTCTCAGGACACTCTGTGGAAGTGTCACGCCCTGACCATAGTTTGCTTTGTATGTTTCTATGTTTTGTTTGGTCAGGGTGTGATCTGAGTGGGCATTCTATGTTGTATATCTAGTTTGTCTGTTTCTGTGTTTGGCCTGATATGGTTCTCAATCAGAGGCAGGTGTTAGTCATTGTCTCTGATTGGGAACCACATTTAGGTAGCCTGTTTTGTCATTGTGGGTGATTGTCTATGTTAGTTGCTTGTGTCAGCACATTTCGTATATAGCGGCACGGTCGTTGTTCATTTGTTTTGTTCAGTTTACTTCGTGTTTTCGGCATCCATTAAAATGATGCATTCACACCACGCTGCTCTTTGGTCCGCTTCTTACGACGACCGTGACACGACGGCACCACCGCTGCTTCCATTACTGGCTTTATCATTCCATTTGTGTTGTGTGTTGCAGAAGGCCACTCCTCCCCCAGCTGAGATCCCAGAGGGAAGCGCAGCTTCCTCCTCAGACTTACTGGTAGACCCAGCTCTGGTCATCAAAGACAGGCCGGTCAGTACACAGACACAAACACAACAACAAGGTTTCTGTTATGAAAATGTGGCGTTTAACCAGCAGCATTTTAATTTACCAGAAATTGGAGAAATGTACCTGACCCATATGCATTGGATGTGTAACCTGATTAGGGTGTTCACCCACAGTGCTCAGAATGACTGAATTCAGATTTCGATGGTAATTCATTTTAACAGAACAGTGTGCAGTTCCTTCTTACCGATGCCCACATTTACTTCTCCCCAGCCAACAAGATGAGTAATGAACAGGAAAATCACTAGCCTGTGTCAATCTACGATTCCCCCAGAGTAGAAAAGTTGACCTATTCTATTGGTCAGCTTGTCGAGAAAGAAATAGCCTATTCCAAACGGACTCTGGGACAATAGATCTCAAATTCATACAACCAGTAGGCCTAGGCTACATTAAAGTTGATTTAAAACGATTGCTTCTAGATATGGTCTGATTTTGACTAGGCTACACAGTAAAGGGTATAAAACATGATCACTTTTTTTATGGGAGGGAAATGGAATGCAACACATGATTGGATCATCACTCACGTTCCATCAAAACACAGTGCTTTCATTGGATAACAAATGCCAAAGATAGAAGGCATACAATATTCCCACAAATCATGAGCCCCTATCATGAGCTCGGTAGCTCTGGTCAAAGACAGACCGGTCAGGAATCTTCCCCAGGATGACCCGTGGAGCGGTCAGGAATCTTCTCCAGGATGACCCGTGGAGCAGTATACAGTGTCCTCATGTCTGGTGTGTTTCTGTTCCTCCAGACGGAGGAGTTGAGAGACAAGGCTGCCATCATCTCAGACAAACCTCCTACCCCTGCCCAGGTCATCCAGGTCAGTCACCTTTGACCCCCAGTCATATACCCACAGGGATTAGTTACTAGATGGAATAAACCAGTGCGTTTAAGCCCAATACTGTCTCGATCTTTCTCACGACATCCTAGTCACACACACACACACTTGCTCTACGGGAACAAACAAGTGAACCATACAACAATGAACCATTTAGTAGTTAAATTACAGTATGCCCATAACAGGTTCCTAAAATATCAAGTCAATAAACACCATGCACTTATGTATGTAAACAAGCTATTTAAAAGTATGTTTATTACATTTCTTAAAGTCCATGTCACCATAATTCAATGAATGCCATTGGTCTCTTTTTCATTGTTTGTTCCTAGAATAACCATTGTCCTCTGACCTGTAGGCTAAAGGAGCAGAGGCGTCCCAGAAGAGCAAGATGAGCGCCAACGGAGTGTGAGGAGGAGCTAACAGTGAGCAGGACTGCAGGGGCTTGACCACACCACAACCCCGTGTCCTCATGGGTGCGGGGGCTAGACAATCAAGCTAATCGACAACCTAAGGGATCAGTCAACCCAACCACCCATCTACCCTCCTTAACGCCGCCTCCTCCTGATTCTAAGATCCCTTTATAGCCAAAGGGCTCGGTGTCTGATGGAGAGAGGGGTCATAAGGTCATCACATAAGATGTTAATGCCGTCAGACCAGATGGCATTAAGATGGCACTTTTGCTCTCTTTAATTCTGTCCATGGATCAGAGCCCTCTCCTCTCTGGCTATACCTGGATTGAGGCCGCTGGCAGGCGTTTCAAACGGACACACACCTCTGCTCTGTCTGTTCAGTCTCTGGTTCTTCTCACCTGCATCTATTTGGTTTCAAGTTCATGCACTCCATCCATTGGGTTTCACACTCAAACTGAACAGGACAATGTAATGTAACGAAAAGATTAGTATGGATTAGGATAATTGTTTTGTTTTGGGATCACAGTAACCCAGTGATGTAACAAATATTATTATTATTATTTTTATGTCCTTGAAGAGTGGACACCGGCTGGTTGGTTGGTCTGGTGTAACTTTAGTCTGTTTCACTTCAGATTGTATTTCGACTCATTCATTAGGCGCTGAAGCTGATTCCTCTTGACTAGATACACCTCAAAGACGAAAGCAGTGGGTGGCCGCGGTATGTTAAAGGCTTCCACATGCTTCCCAGACGAAACAGTTCGGTAGAGTATGTGCATATATTATGCTAACATTTTGTGAAGCTTTTGTTCGTTTTGGTCAAGCCGAAGTTCGGAGCCGAAGTCTACACCCCTACATCGGTGATTGTTCAACAGTAGGGATTCTCCGATAAAGTCTTTGTTGTCAATCAACTAGAGACGACTCATCTTCATTACATTTTTCTCATAAAGACATACTGCACCAAACATCTTAGTTAGATGTACAATTCCGCAACTAAGATCTCTTGGGCAAAAATGTCAAAATGAATGACAGGTTTCTTGAGTTATCTTAAATTAATTCTGACTTTTGAGGAAGTGTACAGTCATTTTGAGACTGGCTACGGCGTTTGATGCTTTTTTTCTTGTTTTTCAAGCAAGTGTATTTTAAGGGAGTATGCAAGCACACTCGTTCGGTTATGCGCCAGCCGAGCTGAAGCATGCTGACGCCTTTAGGGGTCACCACCTTGGTGTCAAGAAACGGTGGTGATTCAACATGTAGAGTTGTTGTGAAGTGAACAGAAAATGAAGAGCGACATTTTGGTCAGAGGTGATTGGACGGCCACCCGCTGCTTTGAAAAGGTGTGTTTTGTCTCTTCGAGTTGGCTGAATCACTTCCAGATCAGACTAACAAAAACCACCACCTCTTCCTCTTGTATATTTGTAAATACCCTGTACAATGTTCATTGTCTGGTAGAAAAGGTACAACTGCTCTGTCCAGTTGGTTTGCCACTCCCTCAAGCTCTCTCAAAACTAAAGTTCTATGAACTTTTGCCCTCCTAATATTTTATTTTTGGTTTGTTGAATATTTCAATCTTAAGACTGGGCAACACTTCACTTTAACTTGCCTTTATGCCATGAAGTTACTCTCTAACTACCCTGGAAACCAGACTGTAATTGTTCAGATGTAAATGGTAATTGCATATAAGGTACAAAACACTAATGTCTAAAGTAAGGACATTTTACAAATTATGTCCAGATAGTTACAGTGTAGTTGCATTTAATTACACCAGAAAATGTAACACGTGGTATCTATGCAATTTATTGTGAAGTGTCACCCTATGACTGAATGAAGTGGCATTGTGTAGTTGATTGCAGCTGTAAATAGTACATGAACACAGATTATTTTTGATTGTAAGAGTGCGAGAGAGATCAGTCATTAACACAGAAGAGGCTGTAGTAGCGCCTAATTAAGCAATAAAGCCCGAGGAGGTGTGGTATATATGGCCAATATACCACGGCTAAGGGCTTTTCTTAAGCATGACGCAACGCACAGCCCATTACCGTGGTATATTAGCCATATATCACAAACCCCCAAGGAACCTTATTGCTATTAATTGGTTACCAATGTATGTGGAGCGGTAAAGATAAATATTTTGTCATACCCGTGGTATACGGTGTGATATACCACGGCTTTCAGCCAATCAGCATTCAAGGCTCAACCACCCAGTTTAAAACTTGATTATAAAAACAACCGCCAATCTGTGGACAATTAGCTTTTCTAATGGAATATACAGTGTATATATTGTGTTAATGCTATGATAGTACTACCGTTTATTTACACATTTAAAAGAAAGATAATACTTGACTGCTATTGGATATGATCCATACCCACTGTTCCAACAATACGAATGAAATATCTACAGAGAAATCTCAAATAATGAATTTGAGCGAAAATGCAGGATTTGCAAACTGTTAAAGGATTGCACTAGTGTTACATTTTATTTTAGAATGTGATTCTCAAAGAGCTTGAAAGATGGCCCCTATTTCATGCTGAAATGCCTAGTACATATCCTGCTTACATATAGAGTTAATGCAACCATGTGAACGAGAAGGTATTTGATAGGTTTACCATATAAACACATGTGTACTCTACTGTATATGCTTTATGCTTCAGTGTGTGAGAGTGTGCGTTTGGTGTTGGCTTAGCATTGAGGAAAACCTTACATTAGGGGATTACCTTTTTATGAACCTCTCCCACAACTCACCAACCAAACTACATTGTTTCATCATAGTGAAACAACAGATCCTCCCTATCACTGATCTGCATGTGAGTGGATAATCGAAAGCAAGATGTCCACCCTTCTGCTTTGACCAATCCAACCTTCTCAGATCTGTTATTACTTCAAGGGAGTACTATGGGACCTGGGACACTTCTTTCCATCCCAACAGTTGATTTTTTTTACTTGGTTTAAGGATTGTTTAGAAAATTAATTTACAGGCAGAAGGTCTGTAACGAGGTGCTTTGTTACCTATGCTCTCTGTGGAGTGTCTCCTCTGCCCCTTCCCCACGGGCTCTCATGGAAGATGTTTACACTGTGTTCCAATTCTCCTGCCTTGATTCCTTACCTTGTCTCCTATCCTTCATGTCTATACATGGCTGAATGGAATCCACTGTATTGCTTACGCTGTTACCTTTTTAGGTCCTTTTGGATCAATGATCATGAAGGAAATTAGATTAGGAAAGGAATGTGGGAGAGAATTAGGACACAGACTTAGAGACAAACGTAAACACCTGTATGAACCCTCTCACTCACATGCCCAATTCCAAACCCCTACCCCTAGACACTTGTTGGTACAAGCAATATAGTGAACATCACACCTAGGTGGAGCAGCACCACATTGCTAAGCGGTCGGTGTGTAGGATTAGGGGTTAGAGTTTGGTGTGGAGTTGGGTAACATGAACTTACTCCCAAAGGTATTTCTCATTGTCACACAGACCTGCGGAGAAAGACAGACATTGTGGTATTTCAGTGTGTAGCTGTTGATAATTTGTGGTGAAATTGAGAGTTGATTTGGTCAGGAGAACTTTAATGGAACAGTAACTTATCCAATCATTTGATGGCAGATATGGTCAATGGTCCTACAGTAAGACTTGGGCTTGAATCAACTTAATATAATATATGATACGCATTACTAGAACTAGCCACATAAGTCATCCATTGATATCATTGGGAGATTTGTTTAAAGGTTTGCATGATGGACACAACTGAGGTTAGGATTCAGCCTTTCACTCCTTGGACCTACACTGGGGGAATAAGGATGAGTGGAAATGCCCTTTGCAAATGTGTCCACAGGTATTGCACTGTATCATGTATTGATATGACTATTACAGACAGTACAAGACCGTGAGGCTGTGTGGAGTTTATACCTTCTGAATGATTGACGTCTGCACCTTTTGTCATAATGGATTCCATATAAAGCTCATAGATAGAGAACATACTCTTCTTAAACTTGTTTTCCTTGAAATTCCCTAATTTCTCTTCAAACAAGGCTTCTTTTTTCATAGTTTATTATTTCATTTGGCAGAACTTATTTGTGTTACTAATATTAACTAGCCTTGTGCAAACTCTGGACGTTAAGACTATGACCTTGCAGGAGAGTGTTTGTGACTGATAGATGTTGATCAGGGATGGCCATCCTGCCTAAAGAGCTACTGGGTATGCAGGCTTTTGATCCAGGGCAGCTCTACCATACCTGATTTAGCTAATCAAGGTTCTGATGATCAGCCGATGAGTAGAATGAGGTGTGTGTAAGAGCAGGAATAGAGCAAAAGCTTGCATAACCAGTAGCTATCTGGGAAGAGGCATGGCTACCTCTGAAATAGAGGTTACCCCTAACCACAGATCTAGAATCACCTATCCCTAACAATAACCATTTGGGAGACGAAAACGTATCTGACCCTGTATCAGTGGTTATGGACAACCTCTACCTCCCCCTTTGGTGGCTTTCCTTGTGTAACAGACATTCTACCTCTCATGTTTACCCCCCTGTCCACTAAGCTCTGTAATGGAGGTCAGAAGACACTCAACCATGTACAACATTGCTACATGATTTAACCTGCGTTGAAACAATACATCATTCTACAGTGTCAAATGTCTGCTTGGGAGATGAAGTTCAGCATTACATTTATAAAAACCCTTTACACTTGAGTCCTGTGTCTTTATTTTTGGCAACAAACTTTTGCTACTACAGATGTCTGGCACTATGGATATCTGGCCCAGACAATGACAGGCTAGGAGGTGCTTACATACATAAAGCTTCAGCATCTAAACTCAGCAAAAAAAGAAACATCCTCTCACTGTCAACTGCGTTTATTTTCAGCAAACTTAACATGTGTAAATATTTGTATGAACATAACAAGATTCAACAACTGAGACATAAACTGAACAAGTTCCACAGACATGTGACTAACAGAAATGGAATAATGTGTCCCGGAACAAAGAGGGGGTCAAAATCAAAAGTAACAGTCAATATCTGGTGTGGCCACCAGCTGCATTAAGTATTGCAGTGCATCTACTCCTCATGGACTGCACCAGATTTGCTAGTTCTTGCTGTGAGATGTTACCCCACTCTTCCACCAAGGCACCTGTTAGTTCCCAGACATTTCTGGGGGGGAATGGCCCTAGCCCTCACCCTCCGATCCAACAGGTCCCAGACGTGCTCAATGGGATTGAGATCCGGGCTCTTCGCTGGCCATGACAGAACACTGACATTCCTGTCTTGCAGGAAATCACGCACAGAACGAGCAGTATGGCTGGTGGCATTGTCATGCTGGAGGGTATGTCAGGATGAGCCTGTGCATGTGCGTATTTAAATAGACAGCAATGTTGTGTAAATATTGATTTGAGGTAAGATTAATCTTGTAACTATGGTAACACCGCATATTAACATCCATATTAACCTTCCTGTATTAACATTAGCTGGGGGATTGGAGGGTACCATTGTGAAATAGAACAGTCAACAAGTATGCATGACAAGGAATGTGATCGTATTTTATTGACTGTGGGTTGTATTTATTTTAGTCTAATACAATACTAATACCTGTACAATTCTAACCGGCTGTAGCTTGTAAGACTACTGATAACACTATTCTTAACAGCCTCTTTCATACATTACAGTGGAGAAAGAAAATCCATTTGACAAACATTGCTAGCTTGATTTCACTTTTGGATATGGAAGTGCTAAAAGTTTGGTCGTATGCTCCGATGAGGTCAGAAGACTGAAATGTTAAAACAAAAAACGGTAGAGAAACAGCTGAAAGTAAGCAGTAAGAGCTTCTTCAGAATCGTCTTTAGAAACTGACACATTTGCCAGAGACTCTTGCCAGAGATGTGCTTGCATCCCTTGTCCTTCACCCACTGATATCCTATTAAATGGATGGCTCTCAGGTTATTTGAACCAATCATCCTGTATCGGGGCTTGGTGTCGTCTTTATCTCTTATGTGTCTTTAACGTTGTGGTTATTTCGTCTGACACTATTCAGTGGATTTATTGATTTGATTTTGTTTGCTTTGTTTTGGTGTTATACTGTATGTCAAGTAAGCTGCATGTGCTCAAAGATACTTGGGAAAAGCTGATTTCTTCCTCTGCTCTGACTCCGAGTGCCCTCTTTCCCCTTAGTGTCTTGCTTCTCTCACTCCCCTCTCTGGGGTGGTGACTGTAGATTGTACTGCTCTTACTGTCTAGGTCCAACCAGGCTTTTGAACCAGGACTTTGGCCCTACAAGCCAAAGGATATGGATTCAGACAAACACTGTCCACTTTAAAGTCAGGGTCTTAGTCAATTTGGTACCTGGTAAAACCAAGGTCAACTATAATGATACAAGTTGAACTCTAATGTTAGATGGATGTTCTAACCAGATATATGGAGAGAAGTGACTGGATTGAAGTCTAAATTGTTATACTGTGTGTGTTGGGATGTATTCATTGAATGTTTAACGGTCATACAATTTGAATCCTTTTGGACTATATTGGATATAAACATTCCTTGTTTACCACGTCACAAACTATTTCTGCATTGTCACAGGCCTTGAATGTATGGGCGTGCATTCTGTGTTTATGTAAATACTTCTACTTGTTTGTTTCCTTTCTTCTTCTGAAATCTGTCTGTTTTCATTTTCACTCCCCTTAAGGCTCAGTAGGACAGTCCTTATTCAAGGCTTTCTTCAGCACTCATGTATGAGTTTTTTAACATTTTCCCCTACCGGTCTGTATCCTGGGGCGCGTTCAGCAGGGCACAACGTTTTGGAAAGTTCAGATAGTAATATGTAGAACAAACATTCCTCTCTGACATCAAATTAGATGGAATCACAACCTTTTTTAACCTTTATTTAACTTGGCAAGTCAGTTAAGAACAAATTCTTATTTGTGTAGACCAAGGAATAATGTTGGCTCTATTCATGGAACATTTGGCTACTGAACGTGGCCCAGGTTTATGTCTGTGTGGTTTGGCTCAAGTATCTTGTTATGACTGCTCTGTGGACACATTGTTGTGCTTCAGAGTGCTGGCAAATTATGACATTTTATGAACAACGCTTACCTGCACTTTTACCAATGTCCCTGTTTGTCTTCAGTAAATAATTATTTCTCTAACCGCAGTTATTTTCTATTCTTTGAATGACATATTTCACCCATATTCTACCTGATGTTGCGCTGATAGCAGGAAACCATTCAGATACCATGGTTCTCTTCATTGCTGCAGAAATGAGAAATGTAACTTAAACATTCATCTGATTCTATTAATAAACTGTGGGTTGTAACTATAAATGTTCAGAAATGTAACACTCATTGCACAGACTCATTCCAAACCAAACAGGGCTTCACATGTGGTTCAAAAGATGGTCACATCCCACTCAGGTTTGACTTTACAAAATGAATGTTCGGGACTCGTTTCTTCTCCCTCTTTTTAAACAGCTTTCCTATTGGATAAGCTTTGGGAAGACAAATACATTTGTACTAAAAGTCTTCCCTCAGAGAATCAAAAATATGATTTTATCTGTAGAATATCTTATCATTTTCTATTTGTTTTATGTGTTTGAATGTCTGTTTTGATTCATTAGTAGCCTTGGCTATAATACAGAAATAGAATGACTCTTGTTGCTAGGCCTTCATCTATTTTAATGGACACCATGTGATACACTGGGGATGTAACCATAACTCGAGCCTGCACAGTGTTTGTTGTTGCTTGTTAGCTTAGAACTTGGTCCTGAAATGAAGCATGGCTATTAAAAGTGAAGGAACAGAAAGAAGGGGAGGGGAAAGAGGGAAAATGAAGAGGAAAAAGTGAACCCCTTTATTTGTATATTAGGATGCCTTAACATTCTGGTGATCCATTTATCATGCTCTCTTGTGCTGAGAGAAAATACATTTGAGAAAAGTTCTCTCTAGTTCTCACTTTATTTTCTACAATAATCATGATCAACATTATTAATATAACAAGTCAATAAATAACATACTGTTCCTCCAGATAATCAGGGCAGTAGCAAGTAGCACGTTGTAGGTCTACCATCCATCATTGCATGAGTGAGATAGACTTGTTAGGAGGATCATTTCCATAATGAAACAGCCCTATGCGGTTAACTAACAGGTAACCAGTATTCTTCCAGGTCCCTCATGTCTCCACCTGGTGATGAAGTGACTGTATTACAGCCTGCCAGCCACGAGATCTTCCACAGTAACAGGATCACACAATGAGTGTTTAGTCATGGGACATCCTATTATTGACTGCTGACCAACATACCTGGCACATGTTAACATATGTGTCATAACAATAGCATTGCAGCCCAATGATACTCTGGGCAGTCTAAAACCCTTTACCATGGCAATGAATACCTCCACTGTGTGAATCGGGTTCCTAATCTTATTTTTAACGGAGATCCACTTCAATGAATGGCCTAGATACAGCCATTCACAGATTCCCAAGAACAGATGTCAGATTCTAGAATCCAATCTGCCTTCAAGAACCATCCTTGATTGACTGTTGGTTGTTGTACAGGTACTGACATTACTTTTAATGTTTAGTCTGTCATCAAAAGCCTCATCTAAATATGACTTCTATCTGAACTGACCCATTCTCATTTTAATGAGCTGATGGTAGTTCGTCTTCACAGTCTGATTATAGTCAAGGTCATAAATGGATACATTTACATCTCTGTCTCTCATGTCTTCATTGGAATAACCCCACAGGAAAAATACATCAAATGACACCAAAACAAAAACTTTTTGGATCATACTAGAATTTATACACTCCACCACACACACAGCCTATTTAATAAAGTAAGAAAAATAATGGAAACAAAATAAAATTCATAGAATTGTACAATATACAGAATTTACAAATCCAAATCCAAACGCTGCCAGTGTTCTACCGGGTGTTGAAATAAGTTAAACCTGTTTTAACGGGACTATTTCAAATAAAGATTTACCTTTATACTGTATGTCCACAGCATGGCAATATTAAAGTGTTGATAGCAACCATGGTAAAGAAAATCTAAAGTAAATCATGTGTTATTGAGGTAGTGAGTGCTCGACTGGAAGGTAAATTATCACACTAGATATGTGTATGTTGTTTAAGTATGTCTCAGAAAACAAATGTTGTGCAAATAGTTAGTTGACAAAGAATCTGCATCAGTGTGTTTCTGGATCAGGGAGCTATACAGGAAGTGTATCTGCTCCACTACACCTGCAAATCAAATTAGATGGAATCACAACCTGTGAGATTAGTGTTCAGTCATGGTTTGGGACTCAATACCCAAGGTCTTGGTCTGGGTCTGGGGTCAGAGTCTAGTCTTGGTCTCAAGAGTCTTTATATACACATGGTCTTGGTCTATCTTTAGTTGTGACTCTATCCCTCTCTTTCTGTTCACTATATCTCTACATCACTCCCATCCAGTGCCCCATCACCAGTGACATTAGTGACCCAATGATGACAATGATGCTGTTATAGATGGGCCCGCTGGATGCTCCATAGTAGTACTCCATATCCCCAGAGCCCTCTGGTCCCTCATAGCCACCAGGCCTGGGGCCATACCCTCCACCTCTGGGGTACCCCCCATAGCCTCCTCCATAGCCTCCATAACCACCTCCATAACCTCCTCCATACCCCCCATATCCTCCTCCATAGCCAGGACGACTCAGGGCACTGCCCAGCATTGCTCCCCCCACGGCACCAGCAGCAGCAGCCCCTGCCATCTTCCCCACACTGGAGCCTCCACTCTGGGCAGGCATTGGTCGGTATGCCGGTCCGCTCGAGGATGGCATTGGTCGGTATCCCGTGCCTCCACCTTGACGAGGGTAACCGCTACCTCCACGTCTACTACCTCCCCACCCCCCACCGCCACTACGTCCGAAGCTCCCACCACGACGAGCCTCTAAGGTGGGGCATAGGGTTGCTAGGAGAAATAGGCAGGTTGCCACGGTGAGGAGAAGTCTCTGTTGGCCAACCATCATAGTTCCCTTTGAAGACAAGAACATGAAGAGTTTGTGATGAATATATCCCACATTTCTACACTAGTGCTGGGTCATTACCAAGACGAGAACAAGACATGAACATAAGCATGATCTGTGATTGGTGTGAGACCCCCCCCAGTGACATAATGCCTGCATTCATCAGCTTGTCTGGAAAATCTGTCCAGTGATTAGTATGGTGGAACACAATGTACACACACACAGGTTTTAATATGGTAGAACACAACGCACACACACACTAATGTTCTCGTCACTGCAGGCTTTGCAAATTGCTTAGTAAGGGTTATTTTTACGCTAGAGACAAATTAACAGCGAGCTGGTCCTGCTAATCCAGCTTTGTCAGAGAATTGGTCCACAAGAGCCGTGATAAGTCAACACCATAGCATCGATAGGATCTAACAAGTCAATTTAAGATTCTGGCTTCAGTGCATTGAGAAGCCAGGATATAAACTCAGGTTGGTATGAACTCTGGTTCTAGTCTGTCAGAGGAAGATCTATGAAAAACAACAAGTGGAATGAAGGGAGACTTTTTCTAGTCAACATTGTCTCTAAAACCTTTATCAGTGCGAGTTGACAATAATCCTTGTCAATCCCCTTGTTTTTGTGTTTCAAAACCCAGGAGATATATTTTCTACTAGGTCAGGGATGACCACTAGACCAATGCCATAACAGATTCACTTCATAAGGACCATGTCATCATCTCAATGATCATCACACGGTTTTACTTTATGTCCATAATCTGTCTCTCTACTTTCTCTATCTCCCTCTAATCTCTCTTCTGTCTCTGTCACTCTTACTCAGACCTCTTTACCACCGTAATCAATGTCCTCCCTAAGATTGTCTGTCTGTCCTCCTCTCTCCCCATCATCATCACACAGCATTACAGTGTAATCTGTGTCCTTGGCTCAGAGGCTATACATATCAATAGTCTTTTGGCTTTAGAATAATCCCACACAGTAGCTTTCCAGTTTCCAAGATGACCTACTGTGTTACGTAGAGAGTTCTAGAACGTCCCTCCTGGTTAATTCAGAACACAGAGCTCTAGAACTTTACTGCTGGTTCATTAAGAACACAGAGTTCTAGAACTATCCTCCTGGTCCATTCAGAACTTTTGGTAACTGTGTAGGCATGCTGTAAATGTCTATGTAAAACTTATCCAATGGACATTTGACCCCTATAGAATGAGTTACACATGTGCAATACAACTGGGTCAAATGGCAATTAACACTAATGACACACTTGATGCACCTGCATTAAATAATGACATGCATCTTGGTATTTGTATTTTCAAATGCCAGATAACAGTTACAGTATGCTACATCATCAACAACAGATTGAAATATCTTCAGAAATGATAGGATGATGACAGTAATGGAAATTCCCTGCAAACACTGAGCAAAAAGCGGTAGTGAGGGTTGAAACTCTTACCTGTAGAAGTTGGCGAAGAGCTGAAGAAAATCACAGACAGGTCAGAGGATGTCCGTTGCTAGTCCTGTTGTCCTCTTGGCTCAATCCTGTGTGTGTGATGGTAGGTGACTGTCGGGTCTCTTTAACCTCCAGACAATTTCAGCCATGTAGAGGGGATCTATCTCTGACCTTCTCATTGGCTGAGCAGGATAAACAATGATGCTCCTCCCTGCTAACACTGTAGTGTTCCGATAAGCCCCTGCCCCACCAACACTGTTCAGACAGAAATACCTGCACACTTCGATAACCTGTGTGTGTGTGTGTGTGTGTGTTCAGCTTGCAGTTAGTGTGAACCTCAAAGTCCACCAAAACAACCAACAGAAATACTCCAGAGTTATGTCATACAGATTTAAATGACATTATATGATGTTCAATGTAAGATACAGTATATAAAATGGCATCAGATCATATCTTTACATATTATCATTGATTCAACAAGTATTATTCAACCAGGATGACATGGTTTCCACCCACTGACCCAGAAAAAGACCAAATCAGCTTCAGGATAACTCTTTATTAAATAATAACAATTATTGTAAAAATACTACATTTCCAAATAGTGGCATGTCTTTGACTTTGAAGAGGGTGTCCTCAAAAAAGGAGCCCTCAGTCAGAATGCAACATTACAACAGCTAAAATATCATGAAATAAACATGTCAGTCTTGAAAGAGCAATAGAAATTTAAATGACAAACATATATGCATGAACGCACACAAGCGCTCACAAACAATATACAGCAACCTTTTAAAAGCTGAGGGAAGATTTCCACTACCGGTCAAAAGTTTTAGAACACCTACTCATTCAAGGTTTTTTATTTATTTAGACTATTTTCTACATTGTATAATAATAGTGAAGACATCAAAACGATGAAATACACATGGAATCATGTAGTAACCGAAAGTGTTAAATCAAAAAATATGTTATATTCAAGATTCTTCAAATAGCCACCCTTTGCCTTGATGACAGTTTTACACACTGTTGTCATTCTCCCAACCAGCAACATGAGGTAGTCACCTGGAATGCATTTCAATTAACAGGTGTGCCTTCTTAAAGTTATTTTGTGGAATTTCTGATTGGCTCAAAACTTAATGCGTTTCAGCCAATCAGTTGTGTTGTGACAAGGTAGGGGGGTATACAGAAGAGAGCCCAATTTGGTAAAATACCAAATCCATATTATGGCAAGAACAGCTCAAATAAGCAAACAGTCCATCATTACTTTAAGACATGAAGGTCAGTCAAACCAGAACATTTCAAGAACTTTGAAAGTTTCTTCAAGTGAAGTCGCAAAAACCATCCAGCGCTATGATGAAACTGGCACTCATGAGGATCGCCATAGGAATGGAAGACTCAGAGTTACCTCTGTAGCAGAGGATAAGTTCATTAGTTACCAGCCTCAGAAATTACAGCCCAAATAAATGCCTCACAGAGTTCAAGTAACAGACACATCTCAACATCAACTGTTCAGAGGGGACTGTGTGAATCAGGTCTTCATGGTCGAATTGCTGTAAAGAAACCACTACTAAAGGACACCAATAATAATAAGAGACTTGCTTTGGCCAAGAAACACGAGCAACGGACATTAGACCAGTGGAAATTTGTCCTTTGGTCTGGTGTCTAAATGGGAGATTTTTGGTTTCAACCGCCATGTCTTGTGAGATGCGGTGTGGGTGAACGCATGATCTCGCACGTGTATTTCCCACAGTAAAGCATGGAGGAGGAGGTGTTATTGTGTGGGGGTGCTTTGATGGTGACACTGATTTATTTAGAATTCAAGGCACACTTAACCAGTATGGCTACAACAGCATTTTAGAGCGATATGCCATCCCATCTGGTTTGGGCTTAGTGGAGTATAATTAGTTTTTCAACAGAACAATGACCCAACACACCTCCAGACTGTGTAAGGGCTATTTTACCAAGAAGGAGAGTGATGGAGTGCTGCATCAGATGACCTGACCTCCACAACCCCCGACCTCAACCAAATTGAGATGGTTTAGGATGAGTTGGACCGCAGAGTGAAAGAAAAGCAGTCAACAAGTGCTCAGCATATGTGGGAACTCCTTCAAGACTGTTGGAAAAGCATTCCAGGTGAAGCTGGTTGAGAGAATGCCAAGAGTGTGCAAAGCTGTCATCAAGGCAAAGGGTGGCTATTTGAAGAATCTCAAATCTAAAATATATTTTGATTTGTTTAACACTTTTTTGGTTACTACATGATTTCAATTCTTTACTACAGGATTCCATGTGTTATTTCATAGTATTGATGTCTTAAATATTATTCTACAATGTAGAAAATAGTTTTAAAAAATAAAGAAAAAACCTTGAATGAGTAGGTGTTCTAAAACGTTTGACCAGTAGTGTAGGTGTAACAGAATTGATGTACCACATCTCAAAGTCCTGTATGCAGTCATACACACACACACAGATCAATATCTACAAGGCAACTAAGTACTGCTTTAGATATGCGTCCCCACACACACAACATTCCCTCGTTTGAGCTATTGTAGTTGATCCATCATCTACATAAGTCACAATCTTAAGGAACTCTGGTCCTCTCTCTGTTTTGTGCTTCAGTCTCCAGGTGTTTGTAGACACACAGGTCATATCACACCATGGGATTATAACCCTGGCAAGCGAGGCTAACATTCTTAATGGAGTTGCCAAGTTAAACAAAGGTGAAAAAAAAACAGTTCTGACTGACAGCGTCATTGCGTTTTGGTACACCAGAAGTACATTCATTTCCAATGGAACACAGCGTTTGCCTTGCAGCATTGTGTTGCAGAGGCAGTTTCTGTGTTCTGTGTGGTGCAGATGTTGGATAAATCAAACGTATGCATCAAATTGTATGAGTAGACTTGACAGAAATAGTAGCAAAAGGTGAATGAACGTTTGTTGCACACATCTCACACATCGGATTACATAATGAAAAAAGTTTGACTGTAGAATTTCTTACGCAGCATTGATGCAATGACGCTGTCGGTCTGATCGAGGCATAACACACAGGTAACAGAAATGTTAGGTGGAGGTTTCAGATTAACTGTGGACAATCATGAAGTTACATTACAGTTACAGACTCACTAGAGCTGATCATAAAGAGAGTCCTGCAACACACTGGGGACAGGCACGTTTCAACATCACATACTGTCACAGGACAGGAGTCATTCAACTCCCTCACTGACTGGCTGAGAAACTCATCTAGCGTGTGATGTCACTGAGTCTGAGGTATGTTCTGGTTTTGAGAGATGTAAAAGGTGAGACAAGTTTAGTTATCTGCAGGTGGCAAAATTGTTGAAAGGAAAATTAGAGGGAAAGAGAGCGAGAGATCGAGTGCTATCTAGCTCAAAAGAACTAAGGGAGCTGGTTTTGTGCTTTAAATTCTTGTGCATCAGAGTGGTATGATAGAACATGGGGCAGGCTCAATGCTCCATACAGGCCCCCATATGAAAAGTGCCAGCCTTTACCTTCCCCACAAACCATTATTATTGCTGACATGGTACAGTTATGCAGATAACACTACCGAGGGGCAGGTATGTTAGAAAGGGATTGGGACAGAAAAGAGGATACCCACTGGGCAAAAACCGATTGAATCAATGTTGTTTCCACGTCATTTCAACCCCCCAAATCAACTTGATGAGGTTGAATTACAGTGGAAAACCAACTGGATTTGCAAAAAGTAATCAATGTAAGGGCATTTAGTATTTTTTTCAACCACCTATCATTTTTTTTTTGTTAATTTCAAGTTGAATTCACATTAGTTGACAACTCAATCAGAAGTAAATCAAAACTAGAAGCTGAATAGACTTCTGTGCCCAGTGGGCATGTACTGTCTGTAAATGGTATGGACAGAAACAGCAGGAATCAGGAAAGAGGGTGGCATGCTTCACAATGTGTACACTGTCCCTACGGAGGTCTTGAAAGATAATAAGGCGAGGTTGAAATGGGTGCCTCTCCTCTGGGTGGTTCTTGATCACTCCTGTTTTGTGCTTGGGACGGAGTCAGGGGTGAGGAGGGGTAGCTGAACAGGTCTGGGAGATCTTGGGAGGGTTTTGTGAAGATGTGGTTGTCCCTCCCTAAACCAGGTCACATACAGGTGGTCCCCTCAGGAAGACAATGCAACTGCTTCTCTATGATACACCGCAAATATGCATACCTATACACACAGAGAGAGAGAGACAGAGAGAGATATAGATAGAGAGCGAGAATGAGACATTAACACATAGTACATTGGGGAGACACCATAGACACAGCTATTGGGAGAAGTAGATGTTGCCACTGCAGAGACTTTGCCAATACTGCACCTGCTCCTGAGTTTCTGCACCTCCCGGTCCTCTTCCTCCATCAGCTTGGTGATGAAACTCTGCAGCACTGGCATCTCAAACTTAATATACTGTGCCACCTGGTGGGGAGGAGGGAGAAATTCAGTTACAAACACAGACCTGACCTGGACCCAGACCCTCAACTATTATGAAATCACAATACTGTAGTAGTAATAATAATAACAACAACATAAAGGTCATAAATAGTCATAACAGCTTATGTCAGTTTTTGGCCATTGACTACACTGTCAAGCCAGTGTCAAGCCATTGTTGAGGACAGCTAATTGGCTTGGCTGGCAGCCCCCCAAGCAGCTTCACTTAAGTAAATTATGGTTTTGCTATTCTAGTGCATAAATAGACCACTGCAAGTTCTATTGAACTGAGCCCTTTTGTAATTGAAAAGGGGACAAACAGAAAATTCCATTCAGAGGATGTGATTTAGTTTAGGGGCACTGAGAAGTAGTGAATGATTTATCAGTTGTATAGTGGGTGGGGAGTAATTTGGCAGTTACACATCAGCAGTCTTACGTCATAGGTGACTTCCTCTCCCAGGTCCTGCTCCATCAGGAAGATTCTGCTGACCTGTTCACATGGACCCTGAAGCACACGCAACACCAGGGGATAGTCACTGCGCTTCAGCTTCACACGCTCTGAAAGAAAAAACATTGTCAGACCTTTACTGCATTACAACAGGTGTACTTAAGTTATGTTAGAAGATTGCCATGTTTTTCCACAGAGCTGCAGCACTCACACACACACACACACACACACACACACACACACGATAAACACAAACTGATTACATGGACCCTGCGAAACAGAGAAAGTGCTTCAGCTTTAAACTCTGTGACAGACACGCAACCACACAACAACACACAAACTCACTCACCCCCGCTGGTGTGTACAAGATACAGCGCAAAGTCATCTGGGCTGTTCTCAATCTTAAACTTGTTAAGTAGCACTCGCAGCACCTGAGGCGTGGTCATACAACTGTTGATCCGCACGTTAGTCACTGAACCATACGCTGGAGTAAAGACTGCAGTCTGAAGGGGCGATGGGGGCAGCACAATTATGAGAGGGTGAGAGGATTGAGTGAGAGAGAGAGACAGGATTAGTTTATTTGTGGTAGTATATTGTCATTGTAGTAGTGTTTAGCTGCAGTATTATAGTGTGTGTGTGTGTGTGTGTGTGTGTGTTGTCATGATGTTGGCCTGTGGGTAAGTTTTATGACCCCCCCCCCATAAATAACATTCTCCCTTCCCTCTCTCTCTGACTCTACTGAAGGACTCTTGAATAGCCTTTGTTAAACATAGAGAGTCTGGGAACATCAAACAAGTGAGGGAAAGGAACCATATTTCGGTAATAGAACCAGTTGAAAATATGCATGGGTACTTAATGAATATGATGTCAGTTCGGTTGTCATCTGAGACAATATGACTGATGACAGGACGACATAAACTGTATCTGGGAAAGTCTACACATTCTAGTTATCAGATTCACATGGAATTGTTGTGCAATTTAAATACAACACTATTTGTGAAAAGATTACATGTAATTTTAGCTTCCAAATGAGAGATTTGGGTTTTCATAAAGTTAGAGCTCTGCTCAATCAGTGGCCCGCCCCTGTGAAGAGACATGGGTTATAAACTATGAAACACACCCTTCTCTCCCTCCACTATATAAGCCCTTGACGAAAATGTAACCTTCTGTTCCGAGGATGATAAGACGACGGTCCATACGTTGAAAAGGACTAACATGTCAACTACAGAACTAAGCCAACCTCAGCGTGAGTTTTTGTTGTGAATGGTATAAATTTGAACTCTTATTCACTAAAAAAGTGAGACATCCTAGCCGTTGAGTTAGCAACAGCAGCTGTAAACATGGGCTAGGAAAGGAAGGACGACGTATCCAGTCTAACACACAACAACAATACTACAACATATCCAATTTACCACCAGTGACATTCTTCCGAGGACAGGAAGATCTCTGTTGGCCAGCATCTACGACCAACCTACCGAAGCGCAGCTCAGAGTAAATATTTATTGCATTTTCCTTTTCCAGATGGGCGGTAATTTAGAATGCATAAGATACTGTATTTACGATAGCAGAGCTTCTCTCTTTGTTCCTCAGTCTTCCCGCTCTTTCACTCAAACCCAACCCCCTTTTCTTTGTGTAACCAGCTGTCATATCTGTTCCGTCCGCTAGGGATGTTTTCCTTTATGACATAATTTGTAATCAAGGTATGATTCATTCTGTGTATATGTAATTCTGTGTGATTAGTTAGGTATTTAGTAAATAAATAATACACCCTATTTTGTATTGCTGATTCAACCAGAGTTAGCCAGGGTTCGTGAAGACAACCAAGAATTCTACGATGTTCAGATGAGACTGAAATAAGGTGACGATTAATATTGACTGCTATTGATGTAAAATATTGCTAGGTCTTTCATAGTTTATTCGGAAGATAACAGCTCTATAAACACTCTTTCGTGGTGCCCCGACTTTCTAGTTAATTACATTTACATGATTAGCTCAATCAGGTAATATTAATTACAGAGAAAGGATTTTATAGAATAGCATGTCATATCACTTAATCCGGCATAGCCAAAGACACGACAGTGTGTACCTTGTGATTGTAGAAGTGTCCGTTGATGGAGAAGCGGTGTCGTCGTAACCTTCTCTGGTCACTAGGTGACCGGCGCTGGCCCCGTCTCAGAACCCCTGCATCGCTCTTCGTCCTCAGCAGCTGGGCGGAGCTCTCATATTCCTCTGTCCAATCAGAGCACAGATATAGGAGAAAGGGGCGGAGTCAGACAATCAAGCTCTTATGAACGTCAGAGAATGTTCTAAAAATGTATTGCTGAACAGACATGGCTATCTGATGTTGGATAAATAATTGGGTTTTCCATAATAACAAGCTGAAGGTTCAGACTACTCTTCTATAAGACCCACCTTCTTCCTCATCCTCCTTCACAATGGTGTCCTCTGATTGGCTTTCATGCTCTGTCACTTCTATGGTGGGCGGGATCTGCTGGGTACCTTCATTGCTACTGACATAAGGCAAACATGAATATTCCAATATTTAATTGGCTGACCTTATTTATGACACATTATCTTCTCTTCAAAGTTATACTACATCAGTGTGTAAATGACAGGCAGAGGAACAGTAAAATATGGTTTCTATGTAATCTGATTGGTGAATATAATGTATGTTCAGAGTAAACTAAAAACCCAGAATATAGGTCATAATAAAGAAATAACAGTATGGCCACAGGACAAACATTCACCAAAGCAAACTCTGTAAAATGTCAACCACATGCCCACTGCCACAGACACACTATCCTGGTCAGACAAAATTAAATAAATATGCTTGGCCGTTGATGAGTATGACATTTTAGGATAATCATTAGGTTATAGCAATACTTCATTATCAGTCAAGTCATTATTTTTACACCCCCCTCCCCCCTTTGCCCTCAGAACAGCCTCAATTTGTCAGGGCATGGGCTCTACAAGGTGCCAAAATGTTCCACAGAGATTCTGGCCCATGTTGACTCCAATGCTTCCCACAGTTGTGTCAAGTTGGCTGGATGTCCTTTGGATGGTGGACCATTCTTGATACACATGGGAAACAGTTGAGCATGAAAAACACAGCAGCGTTGCAGTTCTTGACACAAACCGGTGCGCCTGGCACCTACTACCATACCCTGTTCAAAGGCACTTAAATCACATACACAATCCATGTTTTAATTGTCTCAAGGCATAAAAATCCTTCTTTAACCCCCTCCCCTTCATATACACTGAAGTGACTTCAAAAAAGGATTATGGCTTTCACCTGGTCAGTCTATGCCATGGAAAGAGCAGGTGTTCTTAATGTTTTGTATCCTCAGTGTATACTTTTCATACATACTGTACGTAGTACATGTTTCTATATGTTGCCTTCTCTGTGTTGTTGGTATAAGAGCTCACTCCCTACCTCTGATTATCCAGGGCACAGCCGGAGTGCCAGGAGGTAGAGGAGGGAGGAGGCCTGATTCGCTCGTGATCGTCCTGCATCTGCAATCTAATAGGTCGACGCAGGCCCCAGGAGATATTCAACAAACCCTCCACGATCAGCTCCCCTTCCTCCTGTAAAGACAGAGTCACCTCGATCAACACAAAAACACTGACAGTTATTACCCTTTTGAGGCAGGGTGAATTATTGAGTCAGTGATGGGTAAATTGAACAGCAAAGGTTTGAAAGAGAGAAAAATAAACAAAGAGTAGAGGAAAAGAAAAAGCATACATGCAATAAAGAGCTGAAATAGGAGGGGGCAGCTATTACACCAATTATGACAGTGATTAGCAACAATGGAAAGACTCCCGCTCTTACTCTCATTCACACGCATATAAACGATGGCGCCAGAGGGGAGGGCTGCCGTCTTATCGGCTCTTAACCAACCATGCTATTTTGTTTGTATTTTCACGTTGTTCGTAACTTGTTTTGTACATAATGTTGCTGCAACCGTCTATTTTGACCGAAAATAGCTTCTGGACATCAGAACTGCGATTGCTCACCTCAAACTGGACGAGGAGTTCTTCAATGAGTCGGATGGGAGGGATATACTACTACAGACAACCGAACAGGCCCAGATCCCCGTGATTCGCTGGAGAAGGAAACTGAGATTTTGTGGAAAAAGATCCAGGTGCCTTGTTAGGATCAGGCGACGAGTGGCTAATCTACCCTTGCCTTCCGACCTGCAAGCTAATGTTCATCGCTGGAAAATAAATGGGACAAGCTAAAAGCACGTACTGTATATCCTACCAAAGGGACATTAAAAACTGTAATATCTTATGTTTCACCGAGTCGTGGCTGAACAACGTCATTAAGAACATTCAGCTGGTGGGTTATACACTCCATTTGGAGGACAGAACAGCAGCCTCCGGTAAGAAATGGGGCTGGGGCCTATACATATATGTGAACAACAGCTGGTGCATGATATCTAAGGAAGTATCAAGGTTTTGCTCACTTGAGGTAGAGTATCTCATGATAAGCTGTACACCACACTATCTACCTAGAGAGTTTTCATCTGTATTTTTCGTCGCTGCCTACATACCACCACAGACCGATGCTGGCACTCCTAGTGGCCAAGGACTTTAATTAATGCAGGGAAATTTAAATCAGTTTCACCTAATTTCTATCAGCATGTTAAATGTGCAGAGGAAAGAAAATTCTAGACCACATTCACTCCACACACAGAGACACGTACAAAGCTGTCCCTCACCCTCCATTTGGCAAATCTGACCATAATTCTATCCTCCTGATTCCTGCTTACAAGCTAAAACTAAAGCAGGAAGCACCAGTGACTCGGCCAATAAAAAAGTGGTCCGATGAAACAGATGCTAAACTACAGGACTGCTTTGCTAGCACAGCCTGGAATATGTTCCCGGATTCTTCCGATGGCATTGAGGAGTACACTACATCAGTACTCCGAGCATGCGCTGACCAACTGGCAAGTACCTTCACTGACATTTTCAACCTCTCCCTGTCTGAGTCTGTAATACCAACATGTTTCAAGCAGACCACCATATTCTCTGTGCCCATGAACACTAAGGTAACCTGCTTAAATGACTACCGACCAGTAGCACTCACGTCTGTAGCCATGAAATGCTTTGAAAGGCATGGCTCACATCAACACCATTATCCCAGAAACCCTAGGCCCACTCCAATTTGCATACCGCACCAACAGATCCACAG
Organism: Oncorhynchus tshawytscha; assembly: GCF_018296145.1. Classification (NCBI taxonomy): domain Eukaryota; kingdom Metazoa; phylum Chordata; class Actinopteri; order Salmoniformes; family Salmonidae; genus Oncorhynchus; species Oncorhynchus tshawytscha. Next base: position 24,202,967 of record NC_056440.1, on the reverse strand, counting down.
ATTATGCAATCTCTATTGCACTCCACACTGCCCTTTCACACCTGGACAAAAGGAACACCTACAGTCTATAAATTTCTTGTTAACTAACTATAGTTTTGGCAAGACTGTGAGGACATCTACTTTGTGCATGACGCAATTAATTTTTCCAACAATTGATTAGAGACAGATTATTTCACTTATAATTCACTGTATCACAATTCCAGTGGGTCAGAACTTCCTGCCATCCAGGACCTCTATACCAGGCGGTGTCAGAGGAAGGCCCTAAAAATGGTCAAATACTCCAGCCACCCTGGTCATAGACTGTTCTCAGTGCTACCGCACAACAAGTGGTACCGGAGCGCCAAGTCTAGGTCCAAGAGGCTCCTAAATAGCTTCTAACCCCAAGCCATAAACTGAACAGCTAATCAAATGGCTACCCAGATTATTTGCATTGCCCCCCCCCGATAATGATTTGTTATTCTTATCTCTTACTTTAAAATATATATATATTTTCTTAAAACTGCATTGTTGGTTAAGGGCTTGTAAGTAAGCATTTCACAAGGTCTACACGTGTTGTATTCGGCGCATGTGACAAATACAATTTTATTTACACCAACACACACGCACTACCGATACCTCTCTGTGTCTCAACTGCAGGTTCTGTCCATCATAATAGAGGTTGTAGGTTTTGAGGTGGGACAGGACTGTTGCCCTGAAGACAGAAAGACAACTTTAATGACAACAATCAATTAATTTACACACATTTCATTATTGCATACATCGGTGTGTATGTGTCTGTGTGCATCTGTGGTGTATGTGTGTGCATGCCTTACTTGCTGATGAACTTTTTGTCTCCGATCTGAACCCCGTTCTGAATGTTATCCATTCTCAGTCAGCATGAGAGGAGCTGGAGAGAGAGAGAGAGAGAGAGACAGTGAGAGAGACACAGAGAGAGAGAGAGAGAGTGAGAGAGACAGAGAGAGACAGAGAGAGAGGGCTAGACAGAGAGAGATCAGAAATCATGTTCAGATGTTTTTATAGGAGGTTGATGAGTACCAGTCTAGGGATGAAGCAGAGAGAGGACATGGGAAAGGAAGGGAGAGAATAGGGGGGAGTGGAATTCAACATGAATGTGGATAGATTTTGGAGAACAATGATGCAATAGAGAGAGAGAGATTGACTGATGAGTCTCATGACACCTCATGATCAACCAGAGGCAGCAATTCAACCGAGCATCACCATGGAGACACACCACATTGCCACAGAGACAGGAGGTGGGTGGGGAGGAAGAGTAGGAATATGATTGAAGGAAGAATAAAACACTCAAAAATGATTGGAAAATAATAAATATATACCTCAGATAGACAGGCAGGTAGGGAAATACAACAATCACTGGATTTCATACATCTAGTCTGTCATCAAGTCACTCAACATTGTTAAAAGTGGAACTGACAGCATTTTAGCGATATTAAATATTGTTAAAATCCGTTCATATACACCCCCAGGAAGATTGACACTTTTTAAAACATTTTCTGACAAGCAAGCACTTAGATAATAACTTTCACATTTTCATAAATTATAAGAATGTTTGGGAATTATGTACAGTTGAAGTCATAAGTTTACATACACTTAGGTTGGAGTCATTAAAAGTAGTTTTACAACCACTCCACAAATTTCTTGTTAACAAACTATAGTTTTGGCAAGTCGGTGAGGACATCTCCTTTGTGCATGACAAGTAATTTTTCCAACAATTGTTTACAGACAGATTATTTCACTTATAAACTCACTGTATCACAATTCCAGTGAGTCAGAAGTGTACATACACTAAGTTTACTGTGCCTTTAAACAACTTGGAATATTCCAGATAACGATGTCATGGCTTTAGAAGCTTCTGATAGGCTAATAGGCATCATGAGTCAATTAAAGGTGTTCCTGTGGATGTATTTCAAGGTCTACTTTCAAACTCAGTGCCTCTTTGCTTGACATCATGGGAAAATCAAAAGAAATCAGCCAAGACCTCAGAAAAAAAACCTCCACAAGTCTGGTTCATCCTTGGGAGCAATTTCCAAATGCCTGAAGGTAACACGTTCATCTGTACAAACAATAGTACGCAAGTATAAAACCCATGGGACCACGCAGCCATCATACCGCTCAGGAAGGAGACGCGTTTGGTCTCCTAGAGATGAACGTACTTTGGTGCAAAAAATGAAAATCAATCCCAGAACAACAGCAAACGACCTTGTGAAGATGCTGGAGGAAATAGATACAAAAGTATCTATATCGACATAACCTGAAAGGCCGCTCAGCAAGGAAGAAGCCACTGCTCCAAAACCGCCATAAAAAAGCCAGACTACAGTTTGTAACTGCACATGGGGACAAAGATGGTACGTTTTGGACAAATGTCCTCTGGTCTGATGAAACAGAAATAGAACTATTTGGCCATAATGACCATCGTTATATTTGGAGGAAAAGGGGGGATGCTTGGAAGCCGAAGAACACCATCCCAACCGTGAAGCAGGGTGTGGCAGCATCATGTTGTGGGGGTGCTTTGCTCCAAGAGTGTGCAAAGCTGTCATCAAGGCAAAGGGTGTCCATTTGAAGAATCTCAAATCTCAAATCTATTTTGATTTGTTTAACACTTTTTTGGTTACTACATGATTCCATATGTGTTATTTCATAGTACTGATGTCTACAATGTAGAAAATAGTCAAAATAAAGAAAAACCCTTGAATGAATAGTTCTAAAACTTGATTCATTTATTTTTTACCCCCTTTTTATCCCCAATGTCGTGGTATCGCTGGTAGTTACGGTCTTGTCTCATCGCTACAACTCCCACACGGACTCGGGAGAGGCGAAGGTCGAGAGCCATGCGTCCTCCGAAACACACTGCTTCTTAACACAGCGCGCATCCAACCCGGAAGCCAGCCCCACCAATGTGTCGGAGGAAACACCGTACACCTAGCGACCTGGTCAGCTTGCACTGCGCCCGACCCGCCACAGGAGTCGCTAGTGCGCGATGAGACAAGGATATCCCTGCAGGCCAAACCCACTCTGGTGGCACAGCTAGCACTTCCTTAGACCACTGCGCCACCCTGGATGCCAGGTTCTAAAACTTTTCACTGGTAGTGTAGATTACATTGATTTTAGCATTGGCAAATTGGCTTAGTCTCGTAGTGAGTTTCATAAACATATTTTTTGGAATTCTGAAATGTATTAGAATAAATGTCCATACCATAAAACTAGCTAGCCAACTATGGGTAACTGTAGCTCGTTATCTACCTGACAGGAGTGCTAGTTAGCTAGGTTAGCTTGATGGGCACATTAATAGCTTTAGGATGATTGTTTTTAAGCTCAATTTCAAGATTTCCACCAAGGACGTCGCCTCTCTAATCATTACTCTCCCTCGCTTGGTCAAGGGACATTTAAGGTACATTTGGATGTGACAATGTAAAATGTCATTCAAGGGCTGAGGGTTTAGGGCCGAGGGCTGTCTACTTTGAATTTGGACTGCAGCCTCTGTCTCTGACTGACTGAAACAGGAACAGGAACAGTCAGTGTGAGATGGAGCAAGACAGCTGTGCTACACAATCTCCCTCTCTTCCTCTTTTCCTCCTCCTCTCCCCATCTGTCTAAAACACACACCACACACAGAAAATCCCTAACACACATGAAAAGCTCTGTGGTGACCATCACACACACACACACACACACACACACACAGATGTTGGACTTTTAATTTAACATGGCATGCTGCCAGCATACTCCTAGGTTTCCTTCCTGCCAAGCTGAAAGAGAGAGAAAGAGAGAGAGAGAGAGAAAGAGAGAGAGTGTGTGTGAGTGAGTGAGAGAGAGGGGGCAGCAGAGAAGCTTGTGAAGGACAAGAACAGGTGCAAGGCACACTGGAGTCACATGGGGCACCCTCCATACCAAATAATTTCAGTTGTATTAACACACATATTCAACACCCTCTGACACGCAGGCACACACGTACGCACACACGCACACACAGTGTCTCAGCCTTGTCCTTCTCCTTGGCAGACCTCTTCAATCAAAACGTGCTTTTAATAACATACACTCTAAACACACAATGTTATGCTATCCAGTACCCATTGTATATTTCCACTTGGCTACTTCCCCATCCCTGCAGTGAAACATTACTGAAATATCTGCCAATAACAGATACATCCAACATAAACATTTGTGTTTGTGTGTGTATGGGTGTGTGCATGCGTGTATGTAGAAAGCTGCTGTGTGGCTTACCGTACTGAGAGCTGTGTGACCCTGTCAGCCAGGAAAGAGACAGAGAGATTGGCTACCAGCACCAGTAGCACAAACACACGATATGTTAGTCCTCAGGGTCCAGTTGACCTGAAGCTGGCTCGGCTTGAGCCGGTGAAGCTACTCTGTCCTTTCTGTGGTGGAGAGAGTGTGTTCAGCACTAAGCCTGTCTCTTCAGACTTCAGTGGCTGGTTATCCAGGGGAGTTACCCAAGGCCTCAGTCTAAGGCTTCTGTGTGTTTGTAGGGGAGAGGCGATGGAGAGAGCACCAGGGAGAGAAAGGGGCGGTCGAAGGGGCTGGTTTAAAGGAAGTGCTCCCCTTCCGCTAATGTCTTCCTCCTTTAGAGCCTCAGTCACAGCGGAAACTGATGCTGCCGCTCTGACATGAGACTTCCTCAATTCAAACTACAGACATGAAATATGATATCTCTCCCCCACATACACATGGACAAATACACCAACGCACACACACACACACACACACACACACACACACACACACACACACACACACCTTCTCTCTGAAAGGCTCACAAGTAGCCCCATATACAGACAGAGAGAACTATTGAAAGGTAAGAAGCAACAGACAACACCCACACACACAATCTACCTCACGTGTCCAGCCAATGCCTCACGTACAAACAATTTCAATTATCGTGATCACATCAAAAAATGTAAGACCAATCAACCAACACACCATGCAGCATAATCCATATTTCAGCACCTACGCTACATGACCAAAGGTATGTGGACACCTGCTCATCGAATATCTCATTCCAAAATCATGAGCATTAATATGGAGTTGGTCCCCCCTTTGCTGTTATAACAGCCTCCACTCTTCTGGGAAGGCTTTCCACTAGATGTTGGAACATTGCTGCGGGGACTTGCTTCCATTCAGCCACAGGCATTATTGAGGTCGGGCACTGATGTTGGACGATCAGGCTTGGCTCGCAGTCGGCGTTCCAATTCATCCCAAAGGTGTTTGATGGGGTTGAGGTCAGGGCTCTGTGCAGGCCAGTCAAGTTCCTCCACACGGATCTCAACAAACCATTTCTGTATGGACCTCGCTTTGTGCACAGGGGCATTGTCATGCTGAAACAGGAGAGGGCCTTCCCAAAACTGTTGCCACAAATGTGGAAGTACAGAATTGTCTAGAATGTAATTGTATGCTGTAGTGTTAAGAATTCCCTTCACTGGAACTAAGGGGCCTAGCCCGAACCATGAAAAACAGCCCCAGACCATTATTCCTCCTACTAAACTTTAGAGTTGGCACTAGACATTCAGGCAGGTAGCGTTCTCCTGGCATCCACCAAAACCAGATTCGTCCATCAGACTGCCAGACGGTGATATGTGATTCAACACTCTAGAGAACGCTTTTCCACTGCTCCAGAGTCCAATGGCGGCTAGCTTCACACCACTCTGGCCGATGCTTGGCATTGCGCATGGTTATCTTAGGCTTGTGTGAGGCTGCTCGGCAATGGAAACCCATTTCATGAAGCTCCAGACAAACAGTTCTTGTGCTGATGTTGCTTCTAGAGGCAGTTTGGAACTAGCCATGATAGGCTGAGATAATGGATGGTCTGGACATGCCGAGAGATGAGTTAGGATTGGTCTGCCATGTAGCACGCTTTTGTCTATAACATGAGCTGCTCAATGTGTGTAGGTAATTCTTTCTAACGCAGCTTTTTTGAAAGGTATCACAAAGAACTACAAAAGTGTTGCTAAAGTTCTCCACTTTCTGCAGGACTGAGTTTTGAAAACAGTGGAATGTCCGGTGGAAGCACAGTATGATAGCTAATGAGATGGAAAAAAATTATGCTGTTTGATTGCAAATATAAAACACCTGTCTCCGGATTACATCTTCAAACTAAAGGCAACCATAGCATCCGTGACAGAGGGAGAAGCGTTCATCCAAGTATATGGGTAAGAGAGTCTAGCTAGCTACATTTTCAGATATTATGTTGAAAATTTAGTCAGAAAGTCATTTTCATTGCAAGTTAAAGCGTACTGTTAGCTAGCTAGCTAATGTTAGCTGGCTGTCTTGCTAGCTAACGTTACAAGTAATATTACTACACAGATCACGTGTATCTCAGAGCCATTTGCATTGCTAGTTATTGTCTAATATTAGCTAGCCAGCTAACGTTGAACCTAGTTGGTTAGCTTTAGCTACCTGTAGATTCATGCAAGGAAGTAACGTTATGAGTTGGGATTATGGTTAATTGTTTAGCAGCTCCATGTCTAAACAAAAGACTATGCAAGCAACCATTTCCTGTAATAATGAATAGAAATTAGCTAAAGTTAAGACATTGTCAGCTATATGATATGGTCTTTATTTGTACTGGCTAATTTAATGTTAGCTATCTAGCTAACAAGCGAGAATCAAAACAAAACATTGTTTAGAAAGTTGGTTTTAGTTGCCTGGTATGCTAGATTGACATATACTAAATTCTATTTTAAACATATGGGTTTATTGGTGTTAAAATACACCAGTTATGCTATTTTGGACCAGCAGGCTGCTGATGTCATGCAGCCTGTCGTTTTGATGTCGGATGACAATAGAATGTTCACGATGTCACTGTGACAACTGTATACATACATGTAGATAGACATAGTATAAACCAGCCTTTAGTCTTGAAATCTTTGGTTGTTTAGTACACTACCGTACTCACTCGGTTTAGCACATGGCCTCATTGAATCCTTAAAGAGATGGGTGGGACAAAGAAGAGCTCTCCGGTAAGTATCGAAACATTCAAAAGGTCAATTTTCTCAAAAGTGGGGTTACATGTTTATCAACTTTCAAAGCAGAATTACTTTCCCGTTGTTCCTCAACTGTAGTGTATGATTTACCATTTACTAGCTCTTAGTCTACTTAAAGCCAATGTAAAAATCACCATTTGAAATTTTGCTACATAAGACCGAATCGAGTTGGTTGGTCACATACAGTGCATATTAGGCCATGCCAGGCCTATACACACACACACACACACACACACACACACACACACACACCACAATAGGAGACATTAGCCTTAATACCCAGACCAGGGATGGGCGGCTCAGTCCTTGAGAGCCAAATTGTGCTGGGCCAAGCCAACGGTCCCAGTGATGACAGATTACTGGTATGTCATTTAAGTCTGGACTGTGGCCCAAGAAACCGCTAGAGGTTTTGATGGGTCAAGGCACAAACATGTGGGAACCCCTGGTCTAGTCTGGCAGTTCCACATGAATTATGATGTAATTTAGGAAACCCAGACCTAAAATCTTGCGTAACAGCATCACCTACTTTATGTTACTGTCAACGAAAGATTAATAATGATGTGGCTACATTCCAATTCTGATCTGTCTCAATTCAGTGTCTGCTGCCTGCAAAAAACACATCATGCCTGTTGTTTTGGGGGGAGGAAACGACTGGCCGTATCTAAAAAGAGAGACACATTTACCCAGGCTGGCTCGGGCCGCGGCTCTGTGTTCTGTCACTGTGTTTTGTTCTGCATTCCAGCTTGGACGATGGATTTGGGGAGAATGAGCCCTGTTCTGTTCTGGACAGGGGTCCAAATACAGCCTCCAGTCTTCCCCTCCCTCTGCATTCCCTTGAATTCTCTACTGACTCATATACAACCACAGCAGCCAAGCCAGTCTCGTTCCCTCCCTATGCCTCCACCCCTCAACCAAGCCAGTCTTTCTCCTTCCCTACGCCTCTACCAGAGATGACCTAGTCTAAGCATAGTGCTCTCTCTTCCTCCCTCTTTCCACACAACTCTATTCGATAAGCTTAATAGCCATGGAAAAGAGGTGCAAATAAAATATTGGCAAAGCAGAACCGTTTTAGTTCGCTAATATCAGAAGTCTTTCGACCCCCCCTCCCCTCCTCTCTCTGTCACTCTCTACAGTGCTAGACTTATTAACTCCTGGTCTATTGCGTTCTTGTTGTAACACATCTATTCATATTAATGTTGTAATTTCAATTCGTTTTCCTCTTCATCTAAACTTGTTTTCCTCCATCCCTTTCACTTCCTCTCTGTCTCATCTTCCTGGACTGGCACCCATCCACCTCTATTAAAACTCCTGACCATGATTTCCGGACTTCTCTCTCCCTCTCACATTCACAAACACACACACACACACACACACACACACACACACACACACACATATTTTGATCTCTTGCTCTGTGCCTCTGTCCTTGGTGAACTGCTTTCTTGTGGGATGAATGCAGGTCCAAACCTCCACTTCCCCCTTCCTCCCTCTCAACCCCAACTTTGCCTCCGCACTATTGTTCACATTGTCATAGCAACCCTAAAAACATCTGAGGTCTAACAACCAAATCTATTACAGAGTGCCAAATATTGTCTGTGTGTGTGTGTGTATCCCTGCCCCTTCAATCTGTCTCTCACCATTGTGGTGAAATTAGATTTTACATGAGCTTAGGAAGCATTATATCCTATTAATTAGGAGTCATTAAGGTACAGGCCAATACATGATGAATTCCCTCACAACTTCTCACAACTTAGTGGGAAAAATATGACCACATGCTTGAACATCCACAATCTGAGAGGGTAAGTCTCCAGGTACTCCCACAGTAGTGTGTGTTGAGAGGAATCTTAAATATCTTGATACTTATGTCATCTATCCAGATTCCAGACTGACAGAGAATATTTTATAGACTACACTGTATAGGAAGAGGCCCGAGATGGCTTTCTAACGGTTAACATAATAAAACCCTGAAAAGCGTTTATAACAGTGTTATTTGGTACTGTGTGTGGAGGGCGAAGTGTTGCACTATCAATGGGATAACATGTTTTTACTATAGCCTCTGACTGTATCAATTATATCAGATTACTTCGAAAAGGTCTGTTTCGTTGGATCTTGACCGTGCTCTAAAACTATAGCTGGCGACATTGTTATTTGTATACACATAGAAATGGGCTACAAAGTGATTGCCTTGAGTTTATCGATCGCTACACAGGAATGGAAGACTCATATCGTTTTACATATATCCTACTTACGGAAGGAGCTGCTAGACAGTCTGATGATTTCCCGAACCTCTTCAGGCTTTATGTATTGTTAACGAACGATAAACTGGGGTTGGTTCTTCTCTGCCACGTTGGGGGCTCGGGCGGGATATAGTCGTTAACCGTGCGTCGCCTAGTCTGCTCGTTTTCTGCTCGGTTCGCCCTATCCGCGCATCGGAAACAATCGGAGCATACAAGCACTGGGGTTTGCGTGCCTGGCGTGCGCTCAACGAGAGGAGATCCCCATCTGTTGTAGAGGACCTCTGGCACCGAACCCGGTAACCAATCAGTGCGCGACCTGCCGCCCCTTTGTTCGCTCTGACTGCTTGCTCTCGGAATAGGTGAATAGAATAGGAGGGGGAATCCCGAAAACAATGCACCCCCCAAAAAACACATGCATAATAGATAACTAACCCTATGCGCATATTCACGGGAAAACGAACTGAATAGGTCTAGGTCAAGTTCAAGTCACCCCTAAATAAATGTTAATGTGCTATGACTGATGTGTCATATGGGATTGTAATGGTAATCACTTATTTCTCAACATAGTTTGACAATATTATATTTTTAAAGTAGGAGACATTAGTGGTGCTCTCCTCTCTGCTCTGTGTCCCACTGTAATCTCTTCGGTAACATCTGCTCTTTGCGCTATTCAGCTCCAGGGCTTAATATCTGACGTCAATGAATAGAGAATGGCTGAGTGCGTGATATTACCAGACAGCAATATGCTCAATCTCTCTGCCATGAACACTCCCTGTCAGACAGAGAAAGAGGGAGACAGAACAATCTAAAAATCTTTACCAATTAACTATTGAGACTAGATATGTGGTTGTTGTGCAGTAGGCCCGTCTTTGAAATTAGAGTAGAATAAAAAAGGTCGAAACTAAATCTATTTCAGTTCTACTAACAAAAAAGACAATAGACATGATTGATTCTGTAACATCTTATTAAATAGCTTTAGGAACAAAGAATAACATTTTGTTGCTACTGTTAGTATACACAATGCCTGGTCCAGAAGTTTCTTAGCACATTGTACTCAATTCAATATATATTTATACATCTGTTTAAAGTCAGCTCCCTCAATTTGTACTGATACTGTATTAACTTGATAACAGGAAGCAATGTTAGAAAAATACAATATGAAAAAATGTCCAGCTAGCAAAAGTATTCCACCAAACTACAGATTTGAAATAGAAAAAAATGTATTTTCTTTTGTTTATTAAATAAAAATGTAACAAAAATGGTGCGCATTGCAGCATGACAATTTAAGATTAAAAAGGCATGATTTATTTTCTTAAACATCTTTGTAAAAACAAAAATTATGTATAAAAAAAACAAGAAAACATTGGAAAAGATAAAACACGAGACAAAAAGCATATTCTTCAGGTAGCTTCCCCTTCAAAATAACTGAAAGGGATAGATTTGTCATACACCTCCTGACCTTGAGTGAGAAAGCACATGCAGAGGTGAGGCATTGGCTCAAATGAGGTGAGCTATGGGCTGAAGCTCAAATGACACCCTACTCCCCTAGTGCGCTACTTTCCAGAGTCAGTGGTGCTCTACATGGGAAATAGTAAACCATTTCAGATGTACCCTTGGTTTATATTGTAGTATTATTTAACAGTTTAGGGGTATAATTCAGTTTTAATTTTTTTTTACTATCCATGCTGTGAGAAGACTCTATCGGCACCAAGGAGGTCCATGCAATACAAACTAAAGATATATCAAAGTCAAAACAAGATAAGTACCGATCAGCACTTTGGGTGAAAAATGCCCTTTGACACCAATCTAAGAACAGTTTACCCGCCCCAAATCCTAACACTAACCATTAGTCTGGAGGAATGCAAAACTGACCTTAGATCACTGAACCTTGTCCTGGATCCACAGACTCTTAGTGGCCAACCAGTGTCTATTCCTGCATTCAACATCGCCATTTCAATAGAGAATACAGGTACACTAAAACGGAGAGGACACTTACACCATATCTGCACTGCAGGTGTGGAGGGGAATCTCTGCTAGTTGCATTAGCGTGTAGTGACGTCATAGAAATTGCATTATAGAATATGCATGTGTGTACAAAGTTATTTCACCACAAGTGGCAGAATACACCCCTCCTGTCCCACTCCCCATCTCCTTCCCCCTTTCAAAAGACAGCAAGTTGAAGGTTTGGTCTATTCCATCTATCGTATCCCCTATTCCTAGCTCTACGGAGCAGAGAAAGGCAGTACGGCCTGTGAAGCCACAAGGGAACACTTTCTCACCGGGTAAACTGTGTCACAACACCATCTAAGCAGAATCAAGCATGCTGCAGTACAAAACCATTGACTACCCACTTCTCTCCACACACTGAATATAGTTAGTCTGTTTACAGAAAAATGTTCAAGGTGTTCCCAGAACCTTGCTATTAGAACAGATCTTCTAGACCAGGGGTTCTCAAAGTGGGGTGCGGCGGTACTACAAGGGGTCCGTGCACAGATTTAAAAACATATCAAACTAAATATTTAAATTACATTTTTTTAAATGAATATTACTAACAGATTAAACAGATTTTGGCCAAGTGATCCATGGAATAAGTTGAGGGTGTAATACAATATAATAAAATGTAACAATATAATTTATGTTATTATCTCTTGGCAACATGGGTTTGGGAGGCTCACAGGGATATTGGTATCCACAGTAAATTTGTTCAAATCAATTACTTCCTTTTATTCCAAAAAATGATTAAAATATAAATATATATATAAAAATGCACTGTAATTTAAGCTTTAAAACTGCAGCAAAAAACATGCCACATGGCAACATGTATAGAACTGCAGGATATTAGCTTTAAATCTGCAACAAAAAAAATCTCTTCCCCATGACAAAATGTGTAGAATTGCAGGAAATTTGCTTGAAAAACTGCAACATTATCTCTCTGATGCCAAGAGATGGGCCTTTAAAATGTTCCTTTCCAGGGTTCAAGAGTTGGTTCTTCCTTGTATGCAAATGTTCAGCTCACTCGAGTTGTCCTGATTATGAGGGGGGTCCCTGAAATTTGGCATCACAAAAGGGGTCCCAAGACCTAAAAAGTTTGAGAACCCCTGTTCTAGACTGCCCTCTCACCCTGGGTCCCTAACTGAGCCATGTCCAGTTCAAAAGGGTTTTCATAAAAATACAACATGCATGGAATGACTTATTGTAAGAGAACCATGTGTGATTATATGATCTTAGTAAGAATGTTGCTTTTCTCTGTTCATGTTCTAAAGAGTACACGCTGGAGCCTCTCCCTTCACAGAGCTTGTTGTATAAGTTGTCCTTAGGCACAGATATAGGACCAGTCACACCCAATTCTAACCACACTCATTAAGTGAGAAAACACAAAACTGATCTGTGATCAGTATCCAGAGGTAACTTCAACCTGCTGCCTATGGGGACTAACAATATCAGTATCTCAGTGGAAAATCTGAATAACATTCTAATAGGGCCAGTAAACTAACAAGTAAACTCAAAACTAATGTCTTTCTGACAATGTGCATATGGCACACAAATTGGCTTCACATACATCCCACTAAACACCGACTCTTACTAATCATAAATAAATAAATAAAACAACATGAGAAATCCAAGTCAATCTGAAATGTTACTTAAAATGGTTTACATTTCTACATGTCTGAACCGGTGACTATCGCCACTCATTGTTTTGGTGCAGCAAAGAGAAGAGTAAGAGAAATAGTAGATAAAAAATAATGAAGAAAGGACAGGTGCTTCTTTTGCATTTTGGTTCTGCAAAGATCACAATCATTATGCATATCTGTGCATCTTTTTAAGTTAACTATGTTTTGTAGGCTTATAAGAGAGAACAATACTGGCCAGGAGGAGTCCCAATTCAACCCTACCCCAACAATCAACCATGGCTTTTCTATAGATGACGGCTCAGACAGTAAAACACAGCGCTCCAGGCCAGACACACATAGCAGAGGGTCATCTCCATGTCAATCACACTCATTGTGTCGCAAATGGCACTCTATTCTCTATGTAGTACAGTGCACTATATAGGGAATAGGGTACCATTTCGGTACCATTTCACGCACCCCCAGTTTTTGAATTCTTGACTTGAACTTGACCCCAGCTCTGAAACATGTAAACACACAGTCAGTGAGCACTACCTGGCAATCGTTTTGAGTGATATTTACTGGTCCACTGAATGTGTAGTCAGTCATTAGAGGACATTCAACTTGTGAGGTGTGACCTGTACTCTATGTTACAGGAACTATAAATAAAGTTGTATTTGAAGTTGAGGTGCAGGTTCCTACAGTTGATGTGAGGATGGAAGAAGGGAGGGTGAGGCAAGTGAGTGATGGGGGGGGTCGGCACATAGAACCAAACACGTGAACAATACCAACAACACAAATAATGACACCAGTAACAATCATAATAATAGACAGACTCAATAGGTGCAGGACAAGATTGTAGTCTGTGAGCCATTGTGAACAAATACCCCCAGGACACCCCTATCAACATCATCAAATACACTCTCTACCCCACAACCATTAACCTTGAAGACTATGCTATGGTGTCTGTAAATCAAACAATGTGTTCACTTGAACAGAACAGTAGTGTAGACCTCTGACACCTGTATCAGAGTAGGACAGAGCAGAGGGAAGGGGAGCATATAGCGATCAGGGAGAGGATTGGTACCATAAAAATCACCTCTTTTCTCTCACCATTTCTCACTTTGTCAGGCATCTGGGTACAAAAGATTTCAAAGCATCTTTCTGGTAATTTCCCTAGCTAAATCTGTGGAGCGTCTCTCCATTTCCTTCCTTTGTAAACCATGCACTGGTGTGACTCTGCATGTAAGCCTTTATCATAGCATGATCTTCACTTAGGCTGTGGCCTGGGCAGTGGTCACACCACCTATACGACCATGAATGTGCTCACAAACACTACAGAACACTAGACTAAGTATGAATCGAACACAATAACAAAATGAAGAACATCAGTGAAATAGAAAAAGGTCTGCATTTCAAAAACTACGTTGTGATCGCACAACTAGCTAACCAAGTGCATTCTGCTTCGCGCTAAATCGGTGTAGCCTCTCTAAACAAAGTACAAATGTCAAAACGTTTTTGAAAGTGTCCTTATGAACTGCTCATGAACATGGTTAGTTTAACTATTACATTGTATAGTTTTTTTCATGATTTAAGGTCCTTACAGGTAATACATGTTAATAAATGTTACATTTCTATAAAACTTACTTACATTGACTTGTAAGCAGTTAATACTAGTTATATTATGCAATAATGGCTTATAAGCAGTTTATAAGTCAACCTTCAAATGCTGTATTAATTCCAGTTGTAATAACAGCAGCTGGTTGAGGGTGTATGCGTTCAGGAGAGAGCTGGTTTTGGTGGCATTTGTTAACGATGCTAAAGATAATACTGACACAGTAAGGCTTGCAAGCTGACTGGGTGAACATCAACAGTCCCAGTCTTAAATCAAGACCTCATCCACAGCCCTAGCTCTTACCCCTGGCCTAGACACTTCTTCATGGCACCTGCTGGATTGAAAGAAACAGACCCGTGTAATCAGTGGTACTAGCTTCAACTATCCCTTTAGAGGGCTAGAATGAGCTTTTACCAGGATACTGACATCCATTCTCAATCAGATCTATGAGAGGTCATTTAGAAAGGTCTACGGCTAGGGCACTAAGAGAAGTGTCTAGGGCACTAGGAGAAGTGTCTAGGACTAGGGCACTAGGAGAAGTGTCTAGGGCACTAGGAGAAGTGTCTAGGGCACTAGGAAAAGTGTCTAGGGCTAGGGCACTAGGAAAAGTGTCTAGGACTAGGGCACTAGGAAAAGTGTCTAGGGCTAGGGGCTGAGAGCCCTTCGTCCAGTGGATGATGTTGTCTGATCTGTTGTGTTTGAAGTGTGGCCGTGTTGTGGGTAGAAGCCAATTAGAGAAGCAGGTTTCAGCTAACATTCTGTGCATTAACTCTTCGCACTAATAGTGCGAAATGAAGATCAATCACTTTGCATGGCTAAGGTCTGCCATTTGACAAGCCACTTGCATCTACACTATCTGCATGCAATTAAGCTTGTGCTTGCTAGTGTGCGTGTGTAAATGTAGTGTGCAGGCAAATTATTAGTTTAATATGAATTTGCATCAAGCCTCTCCAACTTTCATCCAGTTCCCTTTCAACAGGACTACATTTCCCATAACCACCGTGGGCAGTGTAGGTTTGCTAAACAGGGCTGACTGACTAGCTTCGTCTGATTCTCATTGGGTCTGTAAGGTGTCAATGATTCAGCTTAAAAACATTTGTTGTAAATGAGATCCTGTCCATCTCTGTCCTTAAACAGGGAATGCGCCAGTGCAAGTGACACAAACAACCCCATCACAATGTCATGGGTTGGCATACACACACACACAAACGCACGCGGAGCCCCTGGGAGTGTAATATATTAAGAGTATTTTGGTTCAATGGCTGAGAAGAAACCTTTTATTTCTTGGAATGAATGTAGACAGGTTGACCTTGAAAATAAGTGCTTTAACTTAACGACCCAGTAGAAATAGTGTATTGGGAAGACAGGGACCTCAATAAAGGGGTTGTCTAATACACTGCTCTTATGCACACATACTAGGTAGAGACGAGAGCCAGAGAGTGTTGCAACTCCACCTGAACCCTCCTCTATAAGGACATTATAACACGCTGTCACCTGTTATAACATGCTAATAACAGCATGGATAGGGCATAAACAGGGAGTTCTACAGACACACAAGACAGGGTTGAGCATGTCACACTGCACTGACACAACCCAAAAACCTCCACCCCTCCCTCCCTTCCATCCCTCTCCTCCCTTCCATGGTTCCAAGCTCCATCCCTTCCCCCTCCCCTCCACCCCGTTCCTACCCGTCTGCTATACCCCGCTCTCCCCTGGTTCTGTGACTCTCTCCATCTCTGCTCCCTTCCCTGCCTCCCCCCGTCCACCCCTACGTCTGCAGGCCTTGCGGATCGCGCTCCACTGGTAGCCGCTGAAGGTAGGGCTGATGGGGAAGTATTGGAAGACTGTGTGACGACGCAGGAAGTCCATGCCAAACGGGAGGTCGTAGGTTCTCATCCCCTCCAGCTCCGCAGCACTGGGTCCCGACCCTCGCGTCAACTTCCCGATCCCTCGCTCCTCCCTGGTACCTGACAAGAGGAAAGGAGAGACAAAGGAGAAAGAAAAGAGGAAGACAGGAGGAAGAGGGGGTGAGCAATTGGAGAAGGCAACAGTTTGTGATATCCTTGTCCTATCTGTAAATAAAATCACAAGGGATATATAGTGTTTTAACTAACAGTGACAGTCCAGTCTACTCAACAGGGATAGTGTTTTAACTAACAGTGACAGTCCAGTCTACTCAACAGGGATAGTGTTTTAACTAACAGTGACAGTCCAGTCTACTCAACAGGGATAGTGTTATAATTAACACTATCTTAAGGATCTGCCCCATTTTTTCAATTTGCGCTTAAAATGACATACCCAAATCTAACTGCCTGTAGCTCAGGCCCTGAAGCAAGAATATGCATATTCTTGGCACCATTTGAAAGGAAACGCGTTGAAGTTTGTGGAAATGTGAAAGGAATGTAGGAGAATTTAACACAAATGATCTGGTAAAAGATAAAGAAAAATCCAACTGTTCTTTTGTAATTGTTTTTGTACCATCTTTGAAATGCAAGACCATAACGTATTATTCCAGTCCAGGTGCAATTTAGATTTGCCACCAGATGGCAGTGTATGTGCAACATGTTTGACTGATCCAATGAACCATTGAATTTCTGTTCAAAATGATGTATTAAGACTGTCCAAATGTGCCTAATTTGTTTATTAATAACTTTCATGCTCAAAATTGTGCACTCTCCTCAAACAATAGCATGGTATTCTTTCACTAACAGCTACTGTAAATTGGACAGCACAGTTAGATGAACAAGTATTGAAGCTTTCTGCCTCATGCTAATCGCATTAGCCTACGTTAGCTCAACCGTCCTGTGGAAGGGACAACTATCCTGAAGAAGTTTTAACTAACAGCGACAGTCCAGTCTACTCAGCAGGGATAGTGTTATAATTAACAGTGATAGCACAGTCTACTCAGCAGCAATAGTGTTATAACTAACGTTGAGTGTGATAGTAGTCTACTCACCAGGGATAGTGTTGTCCAGCACAAATGCCACTGACCCCCCTACGAACATGGCTGTGGTCAGGAGCACGTTCAACACCTGGTCTAGCGACACTATACCTGAGAGACAGAGAGAGGGTTCAGAGAGCTACCCAGTTATTTTATCATGTGTGAGAACACTGAAGGAGTAGGCCATTGAGCTAATTATGTGGTGCACTCTAACTTGTCTTCCACTCACCAGTGACCAGAGGGTTCTGTTTGAGATAGCTGGGCAGCACCAGGCCAAAGAAGATTGAAAAGCCCAAAACAAAGAGGTTCCTGGAGGAGTTGAGGTCTACAAACTGCAGGTTGGACAGTCCCACAGCTGTGATCATTCCAAACAGAGTACAGAACAGCGCCCCCAGGACAGGGTCAGGCAGGGAGGCAAACAACGCACTGAATTTACCCACCAGCCCTAGCAGCAGCATCATAGCAGCACCGTACTGGATCACACGCCGACTGCCTACCTGGAGGACCAATCAGAGAGCAGCAGGGAGTGAGAGAGCAAATCAAAGGATATCAGGAAGAATAAAACTGTCCCACTCTACAGAGCTAATAAGATCCAAGCAAATTACTAATCAGTGAGGGAGTTTTTTTATTCTGACATGGGATGAACCGTCAATGGCCTGTCACATCGGGCGAAAGCAGGGATGGAGCTGCACTTTTCTCAAATGGAACAGTAATCTGCGCCGCTCCGTCATGATGTCAACAAGGCAGCATGGTGTATCTTCCAGAAACAAACATCTGTTTTCTATAAAATGTATGTTTGAATTTTCAAACTAGTTGGGAAAGCTGATGGTGTTTAAAAAAATTTAAAAAAATCAGGAATCATTTTCGCATGGGAAAACACAGAATCCTACTAAGTACTACAGATGGTTAATTAAGTCACTTTTGTTTTGAGCCAACATAGCTGTCCGGTTAAAAATCAAATGCCTACACGAACGAGATGAATTGAACCCCCTCAATTAAAACATAAATATGTCATATTTGTATAGAACTCGCAGTGGGACTCTGTTGATGTGTGATGGTTACCTTAGTGATGCCCAGCACGCCTATATTAGGACTGGAGGAAGTAGAGCCGTTTCCTGTCCCCATCAGCCCATCCAACACGCAGGACAGACCTTCCATAAATATACCCCTAGAGAAAGAAAAACAGAAAAAAGTTTTGGAAGGTAGTTACAGGTACACACACGGATCTCAAGTCATGATTCAAACCATTGTCTGTGCGATTTAACCAGAATTATGCTACTTTTATAGAAAACTTTTCTATGATGTGCATTAGGCAAGGACCTATGTGAGCAAGGTCAGGTACCTGTTGATGGCGTGAACAGGGGGTGGGGGGGCACAGGAGAGTCGGGCACAGGCATAGTAGTCCCCGATAGACTCGATGATGCTAGCGACCACGGCACTGAACATACCTATCACCCCTGCTGCTGTTACCGTAGGAACACCCCACTGAACTATGGGTAAAAACACAAACTCAACACACAACATTCTAGATTTGAGGAAGCTACAAACCTGTTGAATGCTCTTATCAAGAGTTTGGACTTAGCTAGGGGCAAGGTTGAACAACATAAAAAGGGGTAACTCACAGGGGTAGGGGATCTTGAACCAAGGTGCAGCTGCCAGTATCCCCTGTCGTGCGTCAGTGCGGGCGTAGTAACCGTACTTGTCTTTCTCCGGTGGGAAAACGTTGGTTACAGTGAAGATGAAACAGATCAGCCATGACACCAGGATGGCCATGATGATCTGAGGGGGAGGGTTAAATATGACCGTCAAATCACAGAAAAACACATACAGTATGTCCCGGTGAGTTACACTGAAGCACACCGTAATAATTGTAGCGGAGTGATAATGATTACTTTATTCAAGTATGGGAGAGTTGTGAGGTCACCAGTTCAACAGTAAAGAGCAGCTTCATAAATAGTTGACATTTGGTGGAATGCTGCTTCAGGGTGCTTTTAAAATGTTATCATTATTTGAAAAACTCAATTTATCCCACATTCTTAAAAGTAAATAGTAACAGAAGAGTGAAACTTTAACTTCTTCGAGATAGGGGGCGCGCTTTTAATTTTTGGATAAAAAACGTTCCTGTTTTAAACAAGATATTTTGTCATGAAAAGATGCTCGACTATGCATGTAATTGACAGCTTTGGAAAGAAAAAACTCTGACGTTTCCAAAACTGCAAAGATATTATCTGTGAGTGCCCCAGAACTAATGCTACAGGCAAAACCAAGATGAAAATTCATACAGGAAATGGTCCAGAGTTTGAATGCCCTGTGTTCCAATGTCTCCTTATATGGCTGTGAATGCGCCAGGAATGAGCCTGCACTTTCTGTCGTTTCCCCAAGGTGTCTGCAGCATTGTGACGTATTTGTAGGCATATATATATATTTTTTTACCTTTATTTTATTAGGCAAGTCAGTTAAGAACAAATTCTTATTTTCAATGACGGCCTAGGAACAGTGGGTTAACTGCCTGTTCAAGGGCAGAACGACAGATTTTGTACCTTGTCAGCTTGGGGATTTGAACTTGCAACCTTTCGGTTACTAGTCCAATGCTCTAACCACTGCCGCCCCAATATTTGTCAATATATGTCTGGTAACAACAATGTTAATGAATTACCGTCATGTGTTTTGAAGGACTCTGTTGCTGTATATGACAAAACTGAAATCCTGAATTGTTTCAATGAGCACTTTGTATCATCTGGTAGGCTGTTTGAGTCAGTGTCCTCTGTCTCTACAACCCTGTGTGGATGAACCAGTGAGAGCTGGTCAAACTTTTAGCTTTTTGCCATTCTCGGTGCAGATGGTACATAAAGCCCTATCATTGGAAGATTGACCATAAGAGACTACATTTACCAGGTGTCCGCCCGGTGTCCGTCGAAATTATTGCGTAATCTCCAGGTCCATGCGCGTTCCATTTTCTTCAGAAGAGAAACCAAACTGCCACGAATGATTTATCGTCAATAGATATGTGAAAAACACCTTGAGGATTGATTCTAAACAACGTTTGCCATGTTTCTGTCGATATTATGGAGTTAATTTGGAAAAGAGTTTGCGTTGTAATGACTTAATTTTCGTTTTTTTTCTTACCCAAACGTGATGAACAAACGGAGCGATTTGTCCTACACAAATAATCTTTTTGGAAAAACTGAACATTTGCTATCTAACTGAGAGTCTCCTCATTGAAAACATCTGAAGTTCTTCAAAGGTAAATGATTTTATTTGAATGCTTTTCTTGTTTTTGTGAAAATGTTGCATGCTGAATGCTAGGCTTAATGCTATCAATACTCTTACACAAATGCTTGTTTAGCTATGGTTCAAAAGCATATTTTGAAAATCTGAGATGACAGTGTTAACAAAAGGCTAAGCTTGAGAGCAAATATATTTATTTAATTTCATTTGCGATTTTCATGAATAGTTAACGTTGCGTTATGGTAATGAGCTTGAGGCTATAAATAGGATCCCGGATACGGGATTGCTCGTCGCAACAGGTTAATGAGACAGGGCGAGAGTGTGATGAAGATGACTTTATTAGAGTGAAGTCACCATTGCAAGCAAAGAATCCTTTCCAGTGTCTACTGTTATATTACAGCAGCAGATATATCATGACATCAAATGACCAGCAGGGGGAGAGAGACACACCATAGGATACAATAATTTCAGATCATATTAAGAGGAATGGGGAGGGAGGAGACAGGGGAGTAGGGCTGGGCGATATGGCCAAAATCTCATATCCCGATACAGCTCATTTTCTGTAAATTGAATGAATAAATAGTTTATATAAAATGACCACATGTAAAGTCCTATTTCTTACTACATGTTGAATTAAAATAAAAAAAATAAAAGGTACTTACTCATTTGATTATTACTAATTTGATTATTTCTCCTTTTATTTAGAACCTTTGTGCAAATGTTCAATTAAGCATGTATCAAAATATAACATTTTAATCTATACAATCTAAAAAAGGTCAATAGAAAACACCTCTTGCAACGTCTGAGTCGAGGGTTTGTTTTGAGCACTCGACTGTACTTTGTTTAGGTCTCATCCGTAGACTCTCTCCGTACGGTTTCACATGATTCTTGCGTAGGTGGTAAAAGCGGTTAGTGGTGTTTGAGCATGTTGTCGGGACCGGCCGGCGGCATATTTTGCAGAGGACTGTTTTCTGGTCAGTGTCAGACTTTTCATACCCAAACCACGTCCATGCGACCGAAAGGCACGAGTGGAAGAACGCAAAGCGTAGTCCAATTGACGAAAAATATTGCCGTAAAGAGTGTGATTTGCGACAACGAAATAAACGATAAGAGCAAAATATGAAACGATAGGAAAAATGTCTATCGTCACACGATATACAGTTGAAGTCAGAACTTTACATACACTTAGGTTGGAGTCATTAAAACTCATTTTTCAACCCCTCCACATATTTATTGTTAACAAACTAAAGCTTTGGCTATTCGGGTTAGGACATCTACTTTGTGCATGATGTCATGGCTTTAGAAGCTTCTGATAGGCTAATTGACATCATTTGAGCCAATTGGAGGTGTACCTGTGGATGAATTTCAAGGCCTACCCTCAAACTCAGTGCCTCTTTGCTTGACATCATGGGAAAATCAAAAGAAATCAGCCAAGACTTCAGAAAAAAAATTGTGGTCCTCCACAAGTCTGGTTCATCCTTGGGATCAATTTCCAAATGCCTGAAGGTACCATGTTCATCTGTACAAACAATAGTACGCAAGTATAAAACCCATGGGACAATGCAGCCGTCATACCACTCAGGAAGGAGACGCGTTCTGTCTCCTAGAGATGAACGTACTTTGGTGCAAAAAGTGTAAATCAATCCCAGAACAGCAAAGGACCTTGTGAAGATGCTGGAGGAAACAGGTACAAAAGTATCTATATCCACAGTAAAAATGAGTCCTATATCGACAAACTGAAAGGCTGCTCAGCAAGGAAGCCACTGCTACAAAACCGCCATAAAAAAGCCAGACTTCAGTCTGCAACTGCACATGGGGACAAAGATCGTACTTTTTGGAGAAATGTCCTATTTCTGTTTCATCAGACCAGAGAACTGTTTGGCCATAATGACCATTGTTATGTTTGGAGGAAAACAGGGGGAGGCTTGCAAGCCGAAGAACACCATCCCAACCGTGAAGCACGGGGGCGGCAGCATCATGTTGTGGGGGTGTTTTGCTGCAGGAGGGACTGGTGCACTTCACAAAATAGATGGAATCATGAGGGCGGAAAATTATGTGGATATATTGACAACATCTCAAAACATCAGTCAGGAAGTTAAAGCTTGGTCACAAAATGTGTCTTCCAAATGGGCAATGACCCCCAAGCATACGTCAAAAGTTGTGGCAAAATGGCTTAAGCACAACAAAGTCAAGGTATCACAAAGCCCTGACCTCATACCTATAGAAAAGTTGTGGGCAGAACAGAAAAAGTGTGTGCGAGCAAGGAGGCCTACACACCTGACTCAGTTACACCAGCTCTGTCAGGAGGAATGGGCCAAAATTCACCCAATTTATTGAGGGAAGCTTGTGGAAGGCTACCCGAAACGTTTGACCCAAGTTTAAATTGTTTAAGGCAATGCTACCAAATACTAATTGAGTGTATGTAAACTTCTGACCCACTGGGAATATGATGAAAGAAATAAAAGCTGAAATAAAAATCATTATTATTCTGACATTCAACATTCTTAAAATAAAGTGGTGCGCCTAACTGACCTAAGACAGGGAATTTTTACTAGGATTAAATGTCAGGAATCGTAAAAAACTGAGTTTATATGCATTTGGCTAAGCCTTCAACTGTATATATATATATCTCATCATATCGCCCAGCCCTACAGGGGAGGTGAATAATATTAGAAAGCAGGACTCAACAAGTAATGGGAAGATGGAGGAGTGTGTGCCCATTGATCTGACCTCACTTGATCCGTGACAGATCAGATCGAAGAGCACACTGTTCCAGGAGAAGTGATGTGTGTGTGTGTTTGTGCGCCCCTGCTAGTGAATTTCTCAATTGTTCTGTGGGCATCTGTGTGTGTGTGTGTGTGTGTGTGTGTGTGTGTGTGTGTGTGTGTGTGTGTGTGTGCGCGCGAGGGTACTCACAGGGAACATCTTGAAGAGCTGTAATCTATAAGAGGTCCATCCTTTCTTAGCCTTGTAGATGGGCAGAGGAAGCTGTACGTTCCTTGCATACTGAGAGAACAACAACACCAGGAATATAGTCCTACAGACAGACACAGAGAGTGAGAGACAGAGAGAGAGAGAGAGAGAGAGAGAGAGAGAGAGAGAGAGAGAGAGAGAGCTCACAAGTAAGAAATACAGCAGCCAAGAGTCTGTAGAACGGTTAAACATTTGTAAAAAGAAGCAATAACCCTCCTATAGACTGCCATAAAGACATCTGCATCCAAAGGTTTCATTCTCAAAAAGGGACACAATAAAATCAAATCAAATCAATCAACAACTCAATGAAGTTAAAGATGCTTCACTTTTTCCAAATTTTATTTTATTTCCCCTCAATCTACACACACGACCCCATAATGACTAAGCAAAAAAACTGTTTTTATTTTATTAACATTTTTGCTAATTGATAAAAGAAAATGTATAAACTGAAATATTACGTTTACATAAGTATTCAGACCCTTTACTCAGTACTTTGTTGAAGCACCTTTGACAGCGATTACAGCCTAGAGTCTTCTTGAGTTTGACTCTACATGCCTGGCACATCTGTATTTGGGGAGTTTCTCCCAGTCTTCTCTGCAGATCCTCTCAAGCTCTGTCAGGTTGGAAGGGGAGCGTTGCTACACAGCTATTTTCAGGTCTCTCCAGAGACGTTTGATCGGGTTCAAGTCCGGGCTCTGGCTGGGCCACTCAAGGACATTGAGACTTGTCCCGAAGACGCTCCTGCGATGGCTTGGCTGTGTGCTTAGGGTCGTTGTCCTGTTGGAAGGTGAACCTTCGCCCCAGTCTGAGCTCCTGAGCGCTCTGGAGTAGATTTTCACCAAGGATATTTTTGTACTACATCTTTCCCTTGATCCTGACTAGTCTCCCAGTCCCTGCCGCTAAAAAACATCCCCAGGGCATGATGCTGCCACCACCATGTTTCACCAGGTTTCCTCCAGATGTGATGCTTGGCATTCAGGCCATATATTTACATTTTGGTTTCATCAAATCAGAAAATCTTGTTTCTCATGGTCAGAGTCCTTTAGGTGACTTTTGGCAAACTCCAAGCGGGCCATCATGTACCTTTTACTGAGGAGTGGCTTGCGTCTGGCCACTCTACCACATAAAAAGGCATGATTGGTAGAGTGCTGCAGGGCTGGTTGTCCTTCTGGAAGGTTCTCCCATCTCCAGAGGAATTCTGGAGCTCTGTCAGAGTGACCATCGGGTTCTTGGTCACTTCCCTGACCAAGGCCCTTCTCCCCTGACTGCTCAGTTTGGCCGAACGGCCAGCTCAAGGAAGAGTATTGGTGGTTCCAAACTTCTTCAATTTAAGAATGATGGAGGCCACTGTGATCTTGGGGACCTTCAATGCTGCAGAAATGTTTTGGCAGCCTTCCCCATATCTGTGCCGCGACACTGTCTTGGCGCTCTACAGACAATTCCCTCTTGGCTTTTGCTCTGTCAACAGTGGTACCTTTCCAAATCATGTCCAATCAACTGAATTTACCACCGGTGGACTCTAATCAAGTTGAAAAACATCTAAAGGACGATCAATGGAAACATGATGCACCTGAGCTCAATTTCAAATGTCATAGCAAATGGTCTGAATACTTATGCACATAAGGTATTATTTCTAAAAAATTATACATTTGCCAAAATTTCAAAAAACTTGTTTTCGCTTTGTTATTATGCCATTGTGTGTGGACTGATGAAAAACAAATATTGAATACATTTTAGAATAAGGCTGTAACGCAACTACATTTGGAAAAAGGGAAGGGGTCTGAATACTTCAAATTAACTGTATGTGATGCTATGCTGTTTGAGATGAGTTGCAAGACTAATTTCCCAAAATATAAAATAAATGAATGAATAACTGAACGTAAGACAGAAACAGTTACCAGCAGACACAGCTCTGCTGAACCTCCTGACTCAGAGCTCTCTGTCTGGAGTAGCACTGTGTTCCCACCTCGATTCTGCAGGGCAGCTGTGTCAACTGGGAATGGTTTCTGATTGGCTGTGTAATGGGCAGTTACGGTAATTGATTGGTTAAGGATGGCTCTGGGGGCGGGAATCAGTCTACTAGTATAACATAAGATAGAGAAGATAGCATTTTATTGTCGGGATTTGACAGAAATGTGCCTTGTATCACAAGACAACAGACAGTATAGTAAACTTAGAGGGCTGGGAACTATACAGGGGACTAATCAGTCAGGAAAGCCTAGAACCAGTGTACTACTCACAGCATGGCGATGCCCCAGTGTTTCCCTGCTCTCTCCCCTGCAGCCTGGAAGCCAGAAAGGCCGATGAGGGCCACAGTTGGGGTGATGGTCAGAGGGCCGATGTATTTCAACAGGAGTCCTGGAAGCCCCAGGAAGCCGATACACACCTCTATCAGAGACGACACAATGATAGCCCCCTGGATCTGTGGTGGTGGTGTTGGGGGCGCAAAGAGGGAGAGAATAGTACAATTTGTAATGTAATTTCATAATAAAGTACTTTATGTGCCAAAGTCCCTAATTAAATGTATATACGCAGTTATCATTACCATTTAGAGAAGTGATCATAGAGAGGAAGTTATCTTTATTTTTCCTTTATAAGAGCAATCGCAACACCTGGAACTAGTCTGTAAAATGAATGACTGTTTAATGAAATTACTACTCCCCCTCAAGCCTATCAATGTCCATGTCTCTAATTCTATTCATCTTGACATCGTCATTAAGTTATCCCCACACACACACACGTCAAAACAGGGTTACCAAACCCACTTACACAAGCCTTATAAAAGGTTCATGGGAGTTAACCGCCTCTGTCATACTCTCTGCGCGCGCGCACACACACACGCACACACACACACACACACACACACACACACACACACACACACACACACACACAACAAAGGCTGAGTCACAGCAACAGGCCTCAACAAGCATCATCAATTAGAACTCCTTCTACTCTACGTTTTAGTAGACCTCTCTCTGTACACTAATGCAAGGTAATGGTTTGGGTACTTTTAAAATATCTCCCATGTCACCCCCTCCATCTCTCATTTCAGTGCTCCTCCCCCTCTCACCTCTCGTATTCGGGGATGCCAGATGTGTTCAGTGTTGAACAGCTCGGTTTCGTTGAACATGGGTGGAACCACTGAGGGACAGAAATAATGGAGAAAGATAGAGGAAAAGAAAACAGAGAAATAGAAAGAAGAGAGAAGGATGATTAAACACATTTATCGAGTGTGCAAAGTTGTCATCAAGGCAAAGGATGGCTACTTTGAAGAATCTCAAATCAAATATATTTAGATTTATTTAACACTATTGGTTACTACCCGATTCCATACACAGTGGGGCAAAAAAGTATTTAGTCAGCCACCAATTGTGCAAGTTCTCCCACTTAAAAAGATGAGGCCTGTAATTTTCATCATAGCTACACTTCAACTATGACAAACAAAATGAGAAAAAAAAATCCAGAAAATCACATTGTAGGATTTTTAATGAATTTATTTGCAAATTATGGTGGAAAATAAGTATTTGGTCAATAAAAAGTTTCTCAATAATTTGTTATATACCCTTTGTTGGCAATGACAGAGGTCAAACGTTTTCTGTAAATCTTCACAAGGTTTTCACACACTGTTGCTGGTATTTTGACCCATTCCTCAATGCAGATCTCCTCTAGAGCAGTGATGTTTTGGGGCTGTTGCTGGGCAACATGGACTTTCAACTCTCTCCAAAGATTTTCTATGGGGTTGAGATCTGGAGACTGGCTAGGCCACTCCAGGACATTGAAATGCTTCTTACGAAGCCACTCCTTCGTTGCCCGGGCGGTGTGTTTGGGATCATTGTCATGCTGAAAGACCCAGCCACGTTTCATCTTCAATGCCCTTGCTGATGGAAGGTTTTCACTCAAAATCTCACGATACATGGCCCCATTCATTCTTTCCTTTACACGGATCAGTCGTCCTGGTCCCTTTGCAGAAAAACAACCCCAAAGCATGATGTTTCCATCCCCATGCTTCACAGTAGGTATGGTGTTCTTTGGATGCAACTCAGCATTCTTTGTCCTCCAAACACGACGAGTTGAGTTTACCAAAAAGTTCTTTTTTTGTTTCATCTGACCATATGACATTCTCCCAATCTTCTTCTGGATCATCCAAATGCTCTCTAGCCAACTTCAGACGGGCCTGGACATGTGTCCCCCTGCTTAAGCCAGTACGTCTGGCACTGCAGGATTTGAGTCCCTGGCGGCGTAGTGTGTTACTGATGGTAGGCTTTGTTACTTTGGTCCCAGCTCTCTGCAGGTCATTCACTAGGTCCCCCTGTGTGGTTCTGGGATTTTTGCTCACCGTTCTTGTGATCATTTTGACCCCACGGGGTGAGATCTTGCGTGGAGCCCCAGATCGAGGGAGATTATCAGTGGTCTTGTATGTCTTCCATTTCCTAATAATTGCTCCCACAGTTGATTTCTTCAAACCAAGCTGCTTACCTATTGCAGATTCAGTCTTCCCAGCCTGGTGCAGGTCTACAATTTTGTTTCTGGTGTCCTTTGACAGCTCTTTGGTCTTGGCCATAGTGGAGTTTGGAGTGTGACTGTTTGAGGTTGTGGACATGTGTCTTTTATACTGATAAGTTCAAAACAGGTGCCATTAATACAGGTAACGAGTGGAGGACAGAGGAGCCTCTTAAAGAAGAAGTTACAGGTCTGTGAGAGACAGAAATCTTGCTTGTTTGTAGGTGACCAAATACTTATTTTCCACCATAATTTGCAAATAAATTCATTAAAAATCCTACAATGAAATTTTCTGGATTTTTTTTCCTCATTTTGTCTGTCATAGTTGAAGTGTACCTATGCTGAAAATTACAGGCCTCTCATCTTTTTAAGTGGGAGAACTTGCACAATTGGTGGTTGACTAAATACTTTTTTGCCCCACTGTATGTGTTATTTCATAGTTTTGATGTCTACGCTATTATTCTACACAATGTTCTAAAAGAGTAAAAATAAAGAAAAACCCAGGAATGAGTAGGTGTGTCCAAACTTTTGACTGGTACTGTATACTAAATAATATATGTCAAATTAGCTTTCATTTAGAATGGACCATTACCATGCACCTGTCTCGATGTTATCTCTGCACTTAAATAGCGAATGGAGGATGCTTTTCCTGTGGTCCATTTTCATGCCAGCCAGGTAGGCTATACTCCTGTTGTAAAGGTAATTAATGTGCTTAATATTTGCTTAATATTAGGAAAGTTGAGAAATATGGGATCCTCCCCTTTTTAAGAGGCCATCACTCTGTTTTCTCACAATTGCAAAGCCTATATAAATGTTGCACAACATGAGCTTATAGGGTCTCGAAGTGTTCGATTAGATTTTTGATTATATTTGCAAACAGCTGGAGGCAGGGCTTTCTCCTTTAGAGCTCCATATTTATGGAATGGTCTGCCTACCCACGTGAGAGACGCAGACTCGGTCTCAACCTTTTAGTCTTTATTGAAGACTCATCTCTTCAGTAGGTCCTATGATTGAGTGTCGTCTGGCCCAGGAGTGTGAAGGTGAATGGAAAGGCACTGGAGCAACGAACCACCCTTGCTGACTCTGCGTGGCCGGTTCCCCTCTCTCCACTGGGATTCTCTGCCTCTAACCCTATTACAGGGGCTGAGTCACTGGCTTACTGGTGCTCTTCCATGCCGTCCCTAAGAGGGGTGCGTCACTTGAGTGGGTTGAGTCACTGATGTGATCTTCCCGTCTGTGTTGGCAACCACCCATTGGGTTGTGCCGTTGCAGAGATCTTTGTGGGCTATACTCAGCCTTGTCTCAGGATGGTAAGTTGGTGGTTGAATCAAATCAAATTTATTTATATAGCCCTTCGTACATCAGCTGATATCTCAAAGTGCTGTACAGAAACCCAGCCTAAAACCCCAAACAGCAAGCAATGCAGGTGTAGAAGCAGTGTAGAAGATATCCCTCTAGTGGCCCTGTCCGGGGGTATCGTCGGATGGGGCCACAGTGTCTCCCGACCCCTCCTGTCTCAGCCTCCAGTATTTATGCGTCAGGGGGCTAGGGTCAGTCTAATATCTGGAGTATTTCTCCTGTCTTATCCGGTGTCCTGTGTGAATTTAAGTATGCCCTCTCTAATTCTCTTTCTTTCTCCCTTTCGGAGGACCTGAGCCCTAGGACCAGGCCTCATGACTACCTGGCCTGATGACTCCTTGCTGTCCCCAGTCCACCTGGCCGTGCTGCTGCTCCAGTTTCAACTGTTCTGCCTACGGCTATGGAACCCTGACCTGTTCACCGGACATGCTACCTGTCCCAGACCTGCTGTTTTCAACTCGCAGCAGGAGCGGTAGAGATACTCTGAATGATCGGCAATGAAAAGCCAACTGACATTTACTCCTGAGGTGCTGACCTGTTGCACCCTCGACAACCAATGCAATTATTTTTATTTGACCCTGCTGGTCATCTATGAACATTTGAACATCTTGGCCATGTTCTGTTATAATCTCCACCCGGCACAGCCAGAAGAGGACTGGCCACCCCTCAGCCTGGTTCCTCTCTATGTTTCTTCCTAGGTTTTGGCCTTTCTAGGGAGTTTTTCCTAGCCACCATGCTTCTACACCTGCATTGCTTGCTGTTCAGGGTTTTAGGCTGGGTTTCTGTACAGCACTTTGAGATATCAGTTTATGGTAAAAGGGATTTATAAATCAATTTGATGATTTGCATTTATGTCAGGAGTTGCATTGATGTCAAGAGAGGGACAATGGAGTGCTGAGTACCCAGCAGTTAGCAAGTTTGGTAGGCTACTAATGACCATCAACAGCATCAGAGCTTGGAGAAGCCTAATTACCAGGACTAAATGGTCACGTGGAATTTGACTGACTTCAAGACCGCCGGTGTGGCGGTAATATGGTCACCACAACCCTAGTCACACCAGATAAGGACTGTTTTTTGTTGTTGTTCAGGCATCTTTGACAGATGCATATTTGTTTTCCCAGTCATGTGAAATCCATAAATAAGGGATTATACATTTATTTAAATTGATTGACTTATATGAACTGTAACAAAATATTTGATATTGTTGCATGTAGCGTTTAAATATATTTTTTCAGTATATGTTTAACGAAATCTAAACCACCGACAAGTGAAATACAAGGTTTTTCCAAAACACTGACATTAACACACCTTGCCACCAAACCTGGAGGCCTAATCTGATGTCAACCTGAGAAACTCATCTGATGCCAGCTGAGGTTCCAGTCAGCTCTACTGATGCCAGCTCACGTGAGCAGGAGAGTGAGAACAGGTCATAGTGAAGGTATTTGTGGTGTGTGTACTCACCGGTGTATGCAATTGTGTGTGTGTTTACCTGTAGCGTTGCACTTCCACTTGTCTAGTGACAGGATTGCTCTGGCGGGAGCCAGGAAGGCAAATGCACTTGCCTGGAACAGAGGAAGCCTGGAACAACACAGCACAATTACTCTATTAGCAAGAATACACACATGCACACATTCTTCCAATACACTCTACCTCACTGCTCAGTAGGGAACTTTTCACTCCACTCACATTGTACATATTGTTACTTGACATAGTATATTCTGTTTCTCTTCTGTATATCACGTCCACACATGTAAAATCGCTTATCTATCACTAAGTCGATCCAGTCAGTTGATGGAAACATTGCTAGTGTTAGTCAGTGGTAAAGTCAGTCATCATAGCATGATGGTTATGTGATGATTATGCCAGTGTTATGTGGCCTTTAAAGCTGTGGGTTCCAGTGGTGCAAGCAACCATTCTCCTGTTTGTCCTCTAGATGTCACTAGTGAACACTGAGCAGCAGGGTCTACCCTGGTTTGGCAACAGTAACAGCATGGACACTGACAGAGCTGCGCCGTTTGAGCGGAGCAGGTGCTGGCTGATAATTGGCATTGATTTGAATGCTGGTCAGTGTGCAGTGACACACCATCATTAACTCTGATGACCAACCAGATTAAATCGATCAATGTGTACTGCAGCGGACCCAGGTCACTGGTGTAAAAGGCTAACACCCTACGCATCGCACCAATGGGGTTAACCCACTTGGTGTGAATTGAAACATGGCTCCTATAGCAAGGATCACTACACTGCCCCGTTCAAACGGGAAACCACATCCCAGCGTCACTGACGTGTGTGTGTGTGGGGGGTGAGAGACAGAGAGATCATGACAAATACACAGATGCCAAATTTACCCAGCAGCACTCATCTACCGCAGACGGTCACATGTTGCCCGCAGGTGGGACCAGCTGTGCACACAATGACACGTAAACACACAAAATCACCTTTCCTAGAGTGTTTGTGATCTGACCTCACTTAGCACCATGACTCAAACACAGCCACTAGCACTCCTCTCCATTCCTCTTTCCATCCATTCATCTTCCTCTATACATCCCTTCACCCTCTCTCCCTCAGCCCACAAACTTCTACCTCTCATCCAGCTCTCCAGCCCTCTACCTCATCCATCTCTCCCTGATTTCCAGCCCTCTACCATAGTGCTCATTGCTTCCCTCCCTCCACTCCCACCTTATCCATGTTGCCAGGGTGACACAGATAGCTGTGATTTGTGACACAAAGATGACGGTCATTAGTGAAAAGATGGACATCATAGTGACTTTGGATGAGTTGGCAAGCAGCCGCTGTGTGAGTGTGTTGTCAGCGAGACATGATGGAGCAGAGAACAGATATCTCACTAACAATCTCTCAAATTCTTCTTTGAGTTCACAGTTCTAAGGTTTACTACAGGGCACACAGAAAAACAACAACTGTGACTGGTGCATGATCTTACCATCTGTGTGAGTGCTATGTAGAGGCTAGTCCTCTGTGCGTGAGACAGTGCTGTGCATGCTTCTCTGTGTGACCAGTCCTAATTGCAGGACTAAAGACAGGAGAATTGGCCACAGCTAAAATTACATCGACCCATTTTTCACAGTAGTCCTATGTGGCAGAATGCCTGGTTTCTCCCTGAGCGGAATGTGTGTGCGCCAGGCAAACACAGATCCGCCATACCGCTGGTCTGGATGTGTACGCGTGTGGGTGAGTGAGTGTGGGTGTTTGTCTGCAGTTCTTTTCAAGGCTGTACCTGACTGTTAGACAAAACACTAATGGCTAAAAAGTAAAAATACTGCTTCGTTCTCTCCTTTCAGAAAGAAATCACTCAAGGCCATGAGACTAGGAGAGTACTTTCTGTGTGCGTGTGTGTGTGCAGTGATTTCCCGTCAATGCTGCTGTATCCGGGCCATGAGACAGACAGGCAGACTGCACAAACACAATTACAAACAACAGACAGACTACAATGACGTGGCATGGCATCAAGCATCACATTAGGTAGCAATAATAACCATGGCAACAAATATGAAACCTGGCTGTGGCATTTCTAAAGGATATCATATTTCTAGAGAGGGATAGAGGGGGAGAAAATGTGGGCAAGAGGAGTGAGGGAAAGAGGGAGAGAACAGAAGGGCATCTCAAGTCACACTAACTCACTGAGTAAAATGTTCATCTCTAACCACAATGAGAGCGAGAAAGACATTAAAGAAGAAAAAAAATAACAATGAAAGAATGAAAATTAGAGAGAAGGAAAGAGTTTCCTGTAGAGAGAGGTAAAACTTATGGCTTTATCAAGGCTTGGTTCAGCACCTAGACCCAGTTGATTCTGCCTGCCACCTGGGGGATGGGGTATATGAGTGTAGCATAGTGAATAATTATGCTCCTAGCACCAACATTCCTACCCTATTTCATAACACACTCCTTAACCACACCGTGTAGAATGTGAAGCAATGGAGGTCTGTGAGGAAGTGTGTTCTGGGTCATAGTCCCACTAAGCCCAAACCAGATGGGATGGCGTGTCGCTGCAGAATGCTGTGATAGCCATACTGGTTAAGTGTGCCTTGAATTCTAAACAAATCACAGCAAAGCACCCCCACACCACCACCTCCATGCTTTGTGGTGGGAACCACACACGTGGAGGTCATTCGTTCACCTACTCTAAGTCTCACAAAGACATGGCAGTTGGAACCAAAAATCTCAACCATGAAGGCCTGAATCACACAGTTTCCTCTGAACAGTTGATGTTGAGATGTGTCTCGTTACTTGAACTCTGTGAAGCATATATTTGGGCTGCAATCTGTCCAGTTAACTCTAAATTAATTTATCCTCTGCAGCAGAGGTAACTCTGGGTCTTCCGTTCCTGCGGTGGTACTCAAGAGTCAGTATCATCATAGTGCTTGATGGTTTTTGCAACTGCATTTGAAGAAACATTCAAAGTTTTTGAAATTTTCCAGATTGACTGACCTTCATGTCTTAAAGTAATGATGGACTGTCGTTTCTCTTTGCTTATTTGAGCTGTTCTTGCCATAATATGGACTTGGTATTTTACCAATTAGGGCTATCTTCTGTATACCACCCCTACCATGTCACAACACAACAGGTGTGCCTTGTTAAACGAACTTAAGGCACACCTGTTAATTGACATGCATTCCAGGTGACTACCTCAAAGCTGGCTGAGAGAATGCCAAGAGTGTGCAAAGCTGTCATTAAGGCAAAGGGTGGCAATTTGAAGAATCTCAAATATATTTTGATTTGTTTAACACTTTGTTGGTTACTACATGATTCCATATGTGTTATTTCATAATGTTGTCTTCACTATTATTCTACAATGTAGAAAATAGTAAAAAAAGAAAGAAAAACCCTTGAATGAGTAAGTTGTCCAAACTTTTGACTGGTACTGTATCTGTGTGTATATATGAATGTACAGTTGAAGTCAGAGGTTTACATACACCTTAGCCAAATACATTTAAACTCAGTTTCACAATTCCTGACATTTAATCCTAATAAAAATTCCCTGTCTTAGGTCAGTTAGGATCACCACTTTATTTTAAGAATGTGAAATGTCAGAACAATAGTAGAGATAATTATTTATTTCATCACATTCCCAGTGGGTCAGAAGTTTACATGCATTCAATTAGTATTGGTAGCGTTGCCTTTAAATTGTTTAACTTGGGTCAAAGTTTCTGGTAGCCTTCCACAAGCTTCCCACAAAGTTGGGTGAATTTTGGCCCCATTCCTCCTGACAGAGCTGGTGTAACCGAGTCAGGTTTGTCGGCCTCCTTGCTCGCACACGCTTTTTCAGCTCTGCTCACAAATTTTCAATAGGATTGAGGTCACGGCTTTGTGATGGCCACTCCAATACCTTGACTTTGTTGTCCTTAAGCCATTTTGCCAAAACTTTGGAATTATGCTTGGGGTCATTGTCCATTTGGAAGACCCATTTGCGACCAAGTTTTAACTTCCTGACTGATGTCTTGAGATGTCGCTTCAATATATCAACATAATTTTCCTACCTCATGATGCCATCTATTTTGTGAAGTGCACCAGTCCCTCCTGCAGCAAAAGCACCCCCACAACATGCTGCTACCCCCGTGCTTCACGATTGGGATGGTGTTCAGCGTGCAAGCCTCCCCCTTTTTCCTCCAAACATAACGATGGTAATTTCTCTATAAATTACGATCTTTGTCCCCATGTGCAGTTGCAGACCGTAGTCTGGCTTTTTTATGGCGTTTGTGGAGCAGTGGCTTCTTCCTTAATGAGCAGCCTTTCAGGTTATGTTGATATAGGACTCGTTTTACTGTAGATATAGATACTTTTGTACCAGTTTCCTCCAGCATCTTCACAAGGTCCTTTGCTGTTTGTTCTGGGATTGATTTGCACTTTTTGCACCTAAGTACGTTCATCTCTAGGAGACAGAACGCGCCTCCTTCCTGAGCGGTATGACGCTGCATGGTCCCATGAGGTTTATACTTGCGTACTATTGTTTGTACAGATGAACATGGTACCTTCAGGCATTTGGAAATTGCTCCCAAGGATGAACCAGACTTGTGGAGGTCTACCAGGTCTTGGCTGATTTCTTTTGATTTTCCCATGATGTCAAGCAAAGAGGCACTGAGTTTAAAGGTAGGCCTTGAAATACATCCATAGGTACATCTCCAAATTGACTCAAATTATGTCAATTAGCCTATCAGAAGCTTCTAAAGCCATGACATTGTTTCTGGAATTTTCCAAGCTGTTTAAAGGCACAGTCAACTTTGTGTGTGTGTGTATGTAAACTTCTAACCCACTGGAAATGTGATACAGTGAATTATACATTAAATAATCTGTCTGTAAACAATTGTTGGAAAAATTGTTGCACAAAGTAGATGTCCTAACCGACTTGCCAAAACTATAATTTGTTAACAAGAAATTTGTGGAGTGGTTGAAAAACAAGTTAATGACTCCAACCTAAGTGTATGTATACTTCTGACTTCAACTATATGCATGTATGCATGCATGCAGGTATGTATGTGTGTGTACCTGCAGCCCAGTGTAGTCTGTAGCAGGGTGGTAATTCCCACACAGAAGAAGATAGTTCCTATGAGCTGACTGGTAGCCCACTGGTCAAACCCTACACACATGGCTTCAGCTAGCAGGAACGGCACCGCGATGGTACCACTGAAACACGTCAGGTAGTGCTGGAGAGAGAGGTGAGAGAGGGTTAGAATGAGATGTGTGTGGCACTGTGTGTGATGGCATTTTACAGTGTGTATGTGTTTATGTTAATAGACAGGACTGTTGTGTAAATATTGACTGAGTTAATATTGATTGAGGTTATTGAGGTCTCTGTGTGTGACAGGGAAGCCGAGCATCAACTTGCATACCAGTATGTTTCATAAGCATGAGTAGAGAGGGGAGGGGCTTAATCTACCCACTCCTGATGTAACTATGTTACATGATACGGGTTATAGAACAGGAAAGAGGAAGTGACTCGAATAAGCGGTGACATGGCATTTTTTAGGCCTGAGCTTAGCTGCATTTTTACCGTCTGAATTTAAGTGGCTTCCTCTCCTTGTCTACTCTTGTCCTTTATCAGTGCTGATGATTAACAGGTGAAAGCAATAGGGACAGGAACTTTATTAGGAATTAGCTTTCACATCAGTGCAGATGAAGGAGAGGAGACAAGGAGGAAGCCACATTATTTAGATTACATTTATACATATTTCAGACAGTCATGCTTATCTGGTACTTGCAAAACAACAGAGGTACCAGAGCTGTGGGTGTGTGTCTCACCTGTAAGCCCAGGAATATACACAGGTACCAGGGAGGTGTGTCTTCGATGGTGTAGATCATGTCCATTCTCCTGGCGTCCATACTGTCTGCACTGTCCAATGTCTCTGACATGGAACTCTACACACACACGCAAAGGTGAGAAGACAGCGTTTTAGACTATAGATGTAGGCTACTGTACACCCTCACACACCACAGGGTATACAATCTCTGGACCAAATGGTTTTAAGACTTAAGTTTTATTTTTAGACTAAGTGTATTTAAGCCTACAATTAGTAATCTCTATGTGCCTAGTTAAATAAAAGGTTTTAAATAAAAAGGTAAATTTTTTTTTTTTTTTGTGTGTTTACCTTAGGGAGGTCAAAACCTGAAACTAACCACACCCAAAAATAGTGCATTATATAGGGCAGGGGTCTCCAACCTTCTCTAGCATGAGAGCTACTTTTTAAAAATGGGACATGGTCGTTTTTTTCTAGCTTTCAAATAGGCATTCTTCTCTTCTCCTGTCACCTGCAACTATTCCCCCGATACTTGGTGTACATGAGAAAGTTCTGTCAATACACCTGATAAAATAATGGTTAATAAACAACTCTAAAGGGCCCTATAAAATCTGAGATTTTCTCCCCAAATTCTGTTTGATAGTTTCCCAAATTCTGTTCTCAGTTTTAGTTTCACTCTTAAAATTACAATTGTCAATAGAGAAACAACTCAATTAAATGTTATGAGTCCATGTCAATGCTTAAATCACACCAGAAGATTTTTTAATGTAATTCCCCTTTAATACAGGTAGGCCGTCATTGTAAATAAGAATTTGTTCATAAACTGACTTGCCTAGTTTAATAGAAAGGTAAAATAATGTATTTTCTTAAGAAAAAATAAATAATTATATATAGATATTTTTTTTTAAAGACAAATCGCACATCTGGCCCTTTAATTGAGCGTCTAGCGATGGATCTGTAATGCTGCTGCTCATTTCATGGCAAAGTTTGCAAATAACAAATACAGATGATATTCTCCTGCCAGGTAAGCCTATTTTGCAGTTAACATTTAATTGAGAAGTTTTTGGGGAAAATATTTCTGTCAATACACAAGACGGTAATCACATCAAATGGCTACACACAGAGTGATAAACAAATGAGGGCACGCCACACAGACAGACCGGGACAATGTTCCTGGAAGTTAATTGGCAGATAGTGTTTTTTTATTTATTTTTAAAGCCAATAGTTGCTAACCAGGGGTGGGATAATGAAAGTTTTACATTGAATAGATAGTAGCTGGGAGCTTTCTGGTGTCTGATACTTGTGAGATTTGTTTATGACCGTTTGCGGTGGAACACGTGAAAATTGCATGTACTTTCAGAATTGTTTGACGAGTTACTCATAGGTGGGCTGCGAGCTACTGGTAGCTCATGATCCACCTGTTGGGAGACCTCCCTGGAGACAAACTACAGAACAGTCATATTGTAGGCTGATGATTTCACAGCAACATAACAGACAGCGGGGCAGGAGATGGGAGAAGAATATTCAGCATGGAAGAGGGAAAGGCTGAACAATTCAGCAAGAGTGTAGTCAAAGAATGACGGGAGAGATTCAGAAAGGGAGAGAGAAAAAAGGGAGAGATTCAAGCAGACACCGGCGAGAAATTCCTCTTGCCTCTGACCATCTTTCTCTCACAAGGGAAAAGTGCAGAGTCACAGTGACAGAGAGAAGAGAGGATGATCAAAAGAGCAGGGATAAACAAAGGATGTATTGGAGGGACAAGGTGAGTGAGATGGTATGAGAGGAGAAGGAGGAGTTAGGAGTTTAAACTATGCGTGCGTGTCTCATACCTTCTCTCCTTCCTGGATCTCTTTAGTGTAGATGGCCATCAGCTCAGTGTCTTCAGTGTCCTGCTCTCCAGGGGCCTGTTCCACTCCGTTCACCACCACCTACACAGACAGATGCATGTCAATACTTTAACCACCTACACAGACAGATGCATGTCAATACTTTAACCACCTACACAGACAGATGCATGTCAATACTTTAACCACCTACTGTACACTACATACACAGACATGTCAATCATTAATATGGGCTAACTAACTATGAAACATTGAGTACCAAGGACCCATATTTCATTATCCCTCTATTATTGTAACAGCATTTCTTTCAGAAATGTAACTGTATAAAGCCAATGTAGGGGTAGAGAAATGACAAACTTCCATAGTGTTATGCTGGTGGCTGTGCCTTTGCAGTGATGCAGTGTTTTGACAACACTGACGCTTTTTTGCACCGCAAAAACCTCACCCAGTAAGTATTTTACAAACATTTCACACTGCATTATACAAAGTAGCACAACTTATATACACTCACGTACGCAAAGAGAGAACATTTCAAGGAAAGCAAGGACATTGATGCTGATTGGGTAAGGTTAACAAAACTATCAGACATAACACACAAAGGACAGCATGGGTGTTGCTTTGGGAGCCTTTGCACTTTGTCTGGAAAATGATCTCTGGGAATACTGGGCCATAAGTACATCAGTTTCTTCATTAGTTGAAGACCCGAGCCAACGAGGTGGGGGGAAAAAATGGTCTATGTGCCCATGAGCAGGGTCCTTAACCCTCCAGGGGCACGGTACTACTATGGCTGAAATGTGTAAAAAAAAACATTTCACTGCACCTATCCTGTGTATGTGACTTATTTTTACATTGGTCTATTTATCACACTGCTGCACACACATACGCTGTAGGGACCCAAGGTCATGACATCACTGTGCGTGTGTGTTGTGTCCTGTTTGTTGTGGATGTGTGTTCTGCGTCTGTGGCTTGGTTAGCAAATCACAGATGAAGTTCAAAGTATAGAAGGACAGTCTCTCTCACACACACACACACACACACACACACAGTGGCATTTGTCTAAATTTGATTGAGGATGCGTCTTTGCATACTTTCATCCATCTTTGCATCTAGTCTGCCAGGCATGCGAAACAACAAATTACTTGTGTTCAGACTTAAATGTCATTGGCATTCAAGTGTGTGTGTGTGTGAGAGTACCTTTCCTGGGGACACATTCCATCCTACTGCCCATCTTTCACTAGCTGGGAAATATTACTGCTGACAGAGCAGCCATCAGATGAGAGAACTTAGAATGAACTGAAGGTCTGTCATTTGTATTAATGGACATTAGTTCATGAAAAAAATATTTTATAGGCAC
Organism: Oncorhynchus tshawytscha; assembly: GCF_018296145.1. Classification (NCBI taxonomy): domain Eukaryota; kingdom Metazoa; phylum Chordata; class Actinopteri; order Salmoniformes; family Salmonidae; genus Oncorhynchus; species Oncorhynchus tshawytscha. Next base: position 24,163,042 of record NC_056440.1, on the reverse strand, counting down.
ACACTGGAAAGGTGCAGTGAAATGCATTGTTCCATCTACAGATGTTTCACCTTGTAGGCTCGGGTATTCGAACAAGTGACCTTTCACTTACTGGCCCAAAGAGCTTACCGCTAGGCTACCTGCTGCCCCAGACATCACATCCCTAGACGTCACAAAACTAGTACCCTTGGGAGAGAGCTATGGAGAGGACAACGAGGGGGAGATTAAAGAATGAATGCAAGAAGCAAAGAAAGAAAGACAAAGAAAGGAGGAAGAGAAAGACAGAAGGGAGGGAGACTGGCTGTACAGGTAATTGAGGATAGCCATTGTGTCCCTTTATCCACCTCTGTCCTATTCAGCCATTCAGTAACAGGAGCATGTGAATGGGATACTTATAACAAACAGGATATATAGTCATAAATCTCTGAGTGACTCAAAACCCAGAGAGGGTGTTTGGGCTCCTCAGTACAGTATTATGTGTGTGTGCGTGGCTAGGGAAACCGTTATTGTTGATTTGTGGTGTGACCTACATGAGGGGACTGTGCTCCAACCAAGAGGAAATGGCCAGAACAAAACTGGCACGACATGGAGACTAACATTGCATGTGTGGATGTTCGTCAGTGCTTGTGTGACCCTGACAAGTGTTAAGTGATCCTAATGACAGGTCTCTGTGTATGGTGGACAAACCCTGTCTTTACCATCACTCCTCTGTTAGTGTGTCAACTTGATGACCCTTAAAGGGCCAATATGTGGTTGAAACAATAACAGTGCTCACCCCCTGCTTTGGTAAGAAGCTGAGGGATGGGCCTAGACAAATGTAACCACTTTCAAATTCATAGACAGTCCTGGCATCCATGGCTCTGACTATCCATGATAACTAAATTATAGTTTTAAGCATGCTTTAAGGCCGTGTCTACACACATTTATTTTGGGTTCTGATGGGGTATGAACAGTTGAACTAAGCTCATGAGGCATTTAGAAGTTATATTCTTTAAGAATCAAATGGGTAAATATCATTCATTTATAAGTTTTAAAAAAATGTATGTAGTAACTGCAGATTGCCGCTTTAACTGACTAAATCCCCAGTGCAAGCACACACGTAGATGCACGCATACAGACAGAACACACACACATACAGACATACAGACAGAACACACACACAGCGTACCGGAATGGGGTAGAAGTCTGCGCTGTGTTTGTTCTCCTCCTCATACTTTGCCCCTTCTCCTCCCTCCATCGACATAGAGGTGGTATTCTTCCCCACGCCCATTCCTCTATCTTCCTCCTCTTCCCTCGCTCCTCCCGTCTCTCGCTCTGGTAGAAACACTGCAGATTTATCCTTCAGCTCCCTTACATGGTCCAGGACTGTGTCATCTACTGAGAGAGAGAGAGAGAGAGAGAGAGAGAGATAAAAGATGGATAATTTACTACACAACTTTCCTGTGTCTGCTTTTGATGTCACCCAGACTACAGTATTACAGTAGGTACTGTACCAGGTAGACTATGCTAGAAAATGCCCACTGGGTCAAAAGCTCCACGGGGGTGTGTGGCTGGAGAGCAGGGTCTGGTTTAAAGCGGAGTTTACAGATAGACAGCTGTCTGGTCCTGGTTCCAGAGCCCCAGACCTGAGGGATCAGTATCTGCACAGTCACCACCTCTTCACCCCGGACTGGATCATGAGCAGAGATCAGATGTGATCCAGGACTGTGGAGAGACCTGATACTGGGATGGGCCTGGGAGACCCCGAAGGAGTTCCAAATGGCACCCTGTTCCATATACACTGCACTACTTTTGACCAGAGCTCTATGGGCCCTGCTCAAACGTAGTGCACTATAAAGAGAATAAGGTGTAATTTGGGACACAGCCCCAGATGTATACACTCATACAGTATGCTGTCAGGTATCGATGAGAAACAGGGCAGAGGATGGGGGATGATGGAAGAGAAAGAGAGAGAGGGGCAAGGTGGAAAGGAGAACAGAGTCAACAGGTTAGCAGAGAGAGGGAAGGATGGAGGAGGAGATTGAGGGACAGACTGAGGAGGGAAAGAGGGACAAGGGTGAGAAAGGGATAAAAAGCGGGAAGAAGAGGTGTGAGAGGGAGGTCAGTTTGTTGGTCTCAGGCATTGTTGTGTTATTTCTGGTGTCATGTCAACTCCATTTTATGTAAGACAATGCCTTGGGCTCAGTCTAGCCCTGTGACTAGTCCCGGTCTCACCCCTACCCCTACTCTAACACAAGACCTTTGGCTGTGTCTATCCCTGCATGTTATCCTTCACTATCTTTCTAAACTTGTACAAGGCCTTCTGTCAGACTTAACCTTCCTCTCAACACCCTCTCCCCAGCTTTAAAAATGACAGATTAAACCTACTCTCCAGAGAATATTTTAGTCTAGGAGTAAGCAAGGTCCAACTCCAGTCTCAATAGGTGGCCTCTGATATGACACAAATGGGGAAGGGGAGGTGGATGGGACTTTCCTCTTCTGTTCTCAATTGTTCCTCAACCAAGGGGGAAGGCCGATGACAGAGGGCACCATCAGACACCAACTCTTTGAATGGCCTACTCCATGAAGTCTGTACTTGTCCAAAAAAAATTTTTAAGTATATTTTCTTTACCTTTAAGTGTGTGTACATTACTGTATTTATCCTGGGGATATTGTTATTCAACAGGAAAAGTTTTAAAAAACAAAAAAACGTTTTTTTTTTGCCAGAGTGAGTCTTCAATCTAGTTCTGAGAAACCAGTCCTGAGCTTCCCCCTTTCCCCACCTTTATTATACCCCAACCCTTCTCCCATCCTCCCCTCTTCTTCCCCCCTCCCTACTTCCTTCATGTGGAGTGTTGGATAATGTGTGAAGTACCTAGTTGACATCACCCCTGTCCCCCTCCTGTTTTCTAACCCCCTCATCCCTGGTCAGTGTTAAATGTTGGTAAGTGAAGTACCTAGTTGACACATCCCATCGCTCCTGTCGAGCTGGGCAGCGGGGTGCATCTGTGTGGAAGGGGTGAAAGAGGGAGAGGAGGGGGTAGGTGGGAGAAGTGAGAGAGAAAGATGGAGAGAGAGAGAGAAGAGAGCTGGGGGGGGGGCAGGTGAGGGGTAAGGGGGCAAGATAGTTGTTAATGTGACAGCCAACATTCATTAACCGCTCATCAGTTTAGGTAATTCATGAGATTGATTGGTTTCTATCCTCTGTCCCTCCCTCTCCAGCTATAGACCTATCACACAGGCACACCTTTTTGTGAGATGGAAATAATGTCCTAACAGGCTGTGTCCTACAGTGGCAGTCTGTCCCATAGTAAACTACAGTGGTGTATGTAGTTGTCCCATAGGCCACAATGGTATTTGTGAGAAACTAACACAGCTCTGTTTCCCCCGTCTGCGTGCGTGCCTGAGCCATGGAGGTGGAGGAGAGTGTGTTGACAACATTCCATCCACCTGCTCCTCTGTGTGGTAGCACATCACTCCCCAACTTGTGTGAGGGAGAGTTAATTCAGTTTTCATTCATGTCAGAGAGGAAGAGGCGAAGCGAGAGCATTTGCTCTGCCCAAAATCTGTCCGCATGAGATCAGCTCTTTTGGTCTATGGAGGTCTATGGAGAGTGTAGAATTACATGAGCCTTATATGATAAACAGAAGTTTTGTAATGGTTAGGCTGTTACAAAAGTACTGATAAGTGGATGCACGTGGCATTCCGGCAACTACTTAGTTGTGCCTGTTGTTCATACGCGTATCTGTCCTCTCATTGACTAGAATGTCTCACCTGATCCACCTGCCTTCAATCATTGAGGACATTAATTTCAATTGTTAGAGCGGTCACTCGGCTATCTTGTCGATATAATAGATAATCTTTGTTCATGTCGTCTTATTAGGTGACATAAGCATATTGTGGGAGTAGTTATTTTAATGTCAGCAATAGTCACAAAAGAATGTGGTGTGTGAGTGTGTTTACGGTCAGTTATAAGACTCCTCGGTCATTGCAGCTCTAGAGAAACAGAAGTGAAATGTACAAGAATGGGAAATCAAAACTTTACAGAAGCACCTAGAATAACCTCAACCTTCACCCAGAGGGATAGTCCTATGACTACAGTTAATAGGAAGGAAAAAGATGACAGTCCTTAAACAACCAAAAGACAACTTCTTTATGAACAAAAGTACAATACCCTGAGGATTAGAATGTGTAGAGAGAGGGGGATAGACAGAAATAGAAAGAGCGAGAGAGAAATAGACAGGAAGGAGTAAAACTAAAAAAACAGGAAGTACCCGCGCTAAGGTCTATTCAAATCTGGTCTGATCAATCGGAATCAATATTGAAGCATGGTCTTGATCACGCGGACTGGGATATGTTCCGGGTAGCCTCTGAGAATAACATTGACGTATATACAGACACGGTGACAGAGTTAATCAGGAAGTGTATAGGGGATGTTTTTCCCAATGTGACTACTAAAACCTACCTAAACCAGAAACTGTGGATAGATGGCAGCATTCGCACAAATCTGAAAGCGCAAACAACCACATTTAACAATAGCAAGGTGACTGGGAATATGGTCGAATACAAACAGTGTAGTTAGTCCCTCCGTAAGGCAATCACAGGCAAAATGTCAGTACAGACACAAAGGAGTCACAATTCAACAGCTCAGACACAAGATGTATGTGTCAGGGTCTACAGACAATCACAGATTACAAAGGGAAAACCAGAAACGTTGCGGACACTGAAGTCTTGCTCCCAGACAAGCTAAAACGCCTGCTTAGAGGATAACAGTGTCACTGACACGGCCCGCTCCCAAGGACTGTGGGCTCTCCTTCTCCGTGGCCGACGTGACTAAGACGTGTTAACCCTCGCAAGGCTGCTGGTCCAGATGGCATCTCTAGCCGCATCCTCAGAGCATGCGCAGACCAGCTGGCTGAAGTGTTTACAGACATATTCCATCTCTCCCTATCCCAGGTCTGCTGTCCCCACTTGCTTCAAGATGGCCACTATTGTTCCTGTACCCAAGAAAGCAAAGGTAACTGAACTAAATGACTATTAATCCGTAGCACTCACTTCTGTCATCATGGAGTGCTTTGAAAGGCTGGTTAAGGATAAATCACCCCTACCTTACCTGACACCGTAGAACCACTTCAATTTGCATACGGCCCCAATAGATCCACAGACAATGCAATCGCCATCACACTGCACAATTCCATTTGGACAAGAGGAATACCTATGCAAGAATGGTGTTCATTGACTATAGCTCAGCCTTCAACAGCCCTGGTTCTGAACCCCGACCTGTGCAACTGGGTACTAGACATCCTGATGGGCCGCCCCCAGATGGTGAAGGTAGGAAACAACACCTCCACTTTGCTGATCCTCAACACCAGGACCCCACAAGGGTGCATGCTCAGCCCCTTCCTGTACTCCCTGGTCACCCATGACTGCATATCAACGGGGCCCCAGTGGAGAAGGTGATAAGCTTCAAGTTCCTTGGTGAAAACACCACTGAATCTGAAAAAGGTCCACCAACTCAGGTGAAGAAGAGGCAACAGCACCTCTTCAACCTCAGGAGGCTGAAGAAATTCGGCTTGGCCCCCAAGACACTCAAACTTTTACAAATGCACAATTGAGAGTAACCTGTCGGACTGTATCACCGCCTGGTATGGCAACTGCACCACCTGCAAACGCAGGGCTCTCCAGAGGGTGGTGCACACTGCCTGCCCTCCAGGACACCTACAGCACCCGATGTCACAGGAAGGCCAAAAAGATCATCAAGGACATCATCCACCCGAGCCACGGCCTGTTCACCCCGCTACCCATCCAGAAGGCGAGGTCAGTACAGGGGAATCAAAGCTGGGACATCTTAAAACCTCTTAAGGATCGGCCCCTTTTTTTCCTTCCAATTTTCGCCTAAAATGGCATACCCAAATCTAACTGTCGCTCAGGCCCTGAAGCAAGGATATGCATATTCTTGGTACCATTTGAAAGGAAGTTTTGAAGTATGTGGAAATGTGAAAGGAATGTAGGATAATGTAACACATTAGATCTGGTAAAAGATAATACAAAGAAAAAAATCATTTTTTGGTATTTTTTTTGTACCATCATCTTTGAAATGCAAGAGAAAGGCCATAATGTATTATCTAAATTGCAACTGGGGTGGAATTTTGGCCACTAGATGACTGCAGTGTATGTGCAAAGCTTTAGATTGATCCAATGAACCATTGCATTTCTGTTCAAAATGTTGTATCAAGACTGCCCAAATGTGCCTAAATTCTTTATTAATAACTTTATGTTCAAAACTGTGCACTCTCCTCAAACAATAGCATGGTATTCTTTCACTGTAATAACTACTGTAAATTGGACAATGCAGTTAGATTAACAAGAATTTAAGCTTTCTGCCAATATCAGATATGTGTATGTCCTGGGAAATGTTCTTGTTACTTACAACCTCATGCTAATCGCATTAACCTACATTAGCGCAACCGTCCCGCAGGGGACCCACCGATCCTGAAGACGATTTAAGGCCATCAGACTGTTAAATAGCCATCAGTAGCCAGCTACCACCTGGTTACTCAACCCTGCACCTTAAAGGCTGCTGCCCTATATACATAGATAAGGAAATCACTGGTCACTTTAATAATGTTTACATACTGCTTTACTCATCTCATATGTATATACTGCATTCTATTCTAGTGTATTTTAAAGTCAATGTCACTCCAACATTGCTCATCCTAATGTTTATATATTTCTTAATTCCATTCTTTTACTTTTAGATGTGTCTATTGTTGTGAATTGTTAGATACTACTGCACTGATGAAGCTAGGAACACAAGCATTTCGCTACACCCGCAAATACAGTTGAAGTCGGACGTTTACATACACTTAGGTTGGAGTCATTAAAACTCATTTTTCAAACCACTCCACAAATTTCTTGTTAACGAACTATAGTTTTGGCAAGTCGGTTAGGACATCTACTTTGTGCATGACACAAGTCATTTTTCCAACAATTGTTTACAGACAGATTATTTCACCGTAATCACAATTCCAGTGGGTCAAAAGTTTACATACACTAAAGGTGACTGTGCCTTTAAACAGCTTGGAAAATTCCAGAAAATTATGTCATGGCTTCAGAAGCTTCTGATAGGATAATTGACATCATTTGAGTCAATTGGAGGTGTACCTGTGGATGTATTTCAAGGCCTACCTTCAAACTCCGTGCCTCTTTGCTTGACATCATGGGAAAATCAAAAGAAATAAGCCAAGACCGCAGAAAAAAATTGTAGACCTCCACAAGTCCGGTTCATCCTTGGGAGTAATTTCCAAATGCCTGAAGGTACCACGATCATCTGTACAAACAATAGTATGCAAGTATAAACACCATGGGACCCCGCAACCGTCATACTGCTCAGGAAGGAGACGAATGTACGTTGGTGTGAAAAGTGCAAATCAATCCCAAAATAACAGCAAAGGACCGTGTGAAGATGCTGGAGGAAACAGGTACAGAAGTATCTATATCCACAGTAAAACGAGTCCTATATCGATATAACATGAAAGGCCGCTCAGCAAGGAAGAAGCCACTGCTCCAAAATCTCAATTGAAAAAAAGCCAGACTACAGTTTGCAACTGCACATGGGGACAAAGATCGTACTTTTTGGACAAATATCCTCTGGTCTGATGAAACAGAAATAGAACTGTTTGGCTATAATGACCATCGTTATGTTTGGAGGAAAAACGGGGAGACTTGCAAGCCAAAGAACACCATCCCAACCATGAAGCACGGGGATGGCAGCCTCATGTTGTGGGGGTGCTTCGCTGCAGGAGGGACTGATGCACTTCACAAAATAGATGGCATCATGAGGCAGGAAAATTGTGGATATATTGAAGCAACATCTCAAGATATCAGTCGGGAAGTTAAAGCTTGGTCGCAAATGTGTCTTCCAAATGGACAATGAGCCCAAAGATTACTTCAACATTGTCAAGGTATTGGAGTGGCCATCAAAGCTCTGACCTAAATCCTATAGAAAATTTAGGGCAGAACTGAAAAAGCTTGTGCGAGCTAGGAGGCCTACAAACCAGACTCAGTTACACCAGCTCGGTCAGGAGGAATGGGCCCAATTTATTGTGGGAAGCTTGTGGAAGGCTACCCGAAACGTTTGACCCAAGTTAAACAATTTAAAGGCAATGCAACCAAATACTAATGAGTGTATGTAAACTTCTGACCCATTGAGAATGTGATGAAAGAAATAAAATCACTATACTTTTATTCTGACATTTCACATTCTTAAAATAAAAGTGGCGATCTTAACTGACCTAAGACAGGGAATTTTTATTAGGATTAGTCAGGAATTGTGAAAAACTGAGTTTAAATGTATTTGACTAAGGTGTATGTAAACTTCAGACTTCAACTGTATGTGTATGTGACCAGTAATGATTTTGAAGAGACATTTGTATCGCTAACTGTAACCCCTACCCAGAATACCCTGGGTTGACAGTGCTGGCTCCATCACCATGGTAACCTGGACTGTGTTACACTGATGTAAGATTCCACTGGAGGAGGAAAACAATCCCTGCCAACCAGATGTGTGTGTTTATTAGAGCTGGGCGATATGGACAAAAATTCCTATCGCGATACATATCCTGAATTGATGCAATAACGATAAATAGAACAATAAGTTTATAACATTACGTTTTTTATGATCTTTTAAAACTACTATTTTGATGGTTGTAGCCATCAATTGTCACAATTTTGTTTTAAGTATCACTCATACTAGCAAATGTATTTAATTTCAAACTTTACATTTCTTTAGTTTAGGCTACTTATTGTAATGAACGATATCAGCAAAATGCCTGCGATAAGTGATTGATATAGTCGGTGTCGATAATTTTCGGATTATCGCCCCCAGCTCTAGTGTGTCCCAGTCCACCAGATGTGTGTCCAGAGTTAAGCATGGCCAAGACTTCGCAAGAAAGATACATCTGTACACACCTCCTGGTATCAATACTTTATTATTGAAGTTAGGCAGCTGACAATACAAAACAATACACTGTTGTATCATGGCAAATTCAGAGATAGATCACATTTGGTATCTAATCGCTTCAAATACTAATCAAGGGTTTAGTGATTAGTTGAATCAGGTGAGCAAAAACATTCAACGACTGGCTAGAGGTTTATAAAAAAATGGATTGGAAAAGTGAGAGAACCTTTTGGAATTACCTGGATTTCTGCATAAATTGGTCATAAAAATGGATCTGTTCTTCACCTAAGTCACAACAGACAAACAGTGTGCTTAAACTAATACCACACAAGTTATTGTATTTTTGTCTATATTGAATGCATATTTACCAATTTATCCAGAAATTCAGGTAATTCCAAAGGGTTCACATACTTTTTCTTGCCACTGTATGCTTATAAGGAAAGAGAGACGGAGGGATTTCTATTCTATCAGCTGAAAGGTCTCAAAGATGTCTCTTTGGGATTTAATATGTCATGACCTCATAATCTGGTGTCATTATAATCTACACATTAAAAAGACTGGGAAGCAGCCATGCACCCCTGAGTCCCTCAAAATATATTTGATTATTATTAACTTTGGCATGAGAACTCAGGGAATGGAGAGGACTCGGAAATATCATCCAGCGTCTCCACTTAAACAGGTTGAAATCTCCTCCCACACAGGCATGCAGGCACGCACACACAGCATCCCTCAAATACAGACAAATGGGTCCTGGCTGTGTTTTTGTCTAGGCCAGAAATACATAATGCTGACTCACTTATGCTTTCTGTCTACACTGGCAGATAACGGAAGCATGAAGTCTTAACCCCTACACCAGGGGTTCAAACTTTTTCACTCAGGGCCCCCCATCCAGCATTGGGGAACATCTTGTGCACCCCCTGCATGCGCCTCGTCTATTTCTATGGGCACAAGCATTGTTTATTTTATTTAACAAGCATTGTTCATGACAAACTGGCACACCCCTCGTTGGTAGAGAGAATTTTGCCATTTTAAAGCTTATTTCCTGCACATTTTCTTGCAATTCCATACATTTTGCAACGTCTAATGTGTATTAATGTGATATGAGTGAGAAAAAGAATTATATTGGGCCTAAAAAAAAAAAAACGTTAGCCGACATGGGCTAGTTGATCTGGACATTTGACAAGTTATAAATAGCTCTCTAAGGTATGCAATGACTAAGATGACAAGAGGAACTGATGACGCACTACTAAATATCGAAATTGCACCTTGTACATTCTACTATTACAACATTCAAGAGTAAATTTAAAGCCGGACTGATATCAAAACTTTTGGCACTCCCCCCTTGCCGACCCCTCCCACCACAGTTTGGGAACCACTGCCCCATACACTTACTTAGATTATGGAACTCCACATTGTCTGTTGCAGACAGGGCATGTTAAGTCACCTATGAAAGGCAGAGCCTTTTATTTATAAGGGTCAAGGATCAATAGGGCATTGGCCTGGAGAGGTCAGAGGCCACCGAACCATGCTGGGATGTGTATGTATGTGTTGTATAATGGATGGGGGCTGTCCTCTCTCTTTCTGTCAGCCTCAAAGCTTCAAAACCCACAACCCCCTACACCCACAGCGCCACCACCACTGAGCTCCCAGTGAAAACAGAATTGCTGTGGCAGGCTTCACCAGCAACAAGAGACAGACAATAGAAGACACTGCCACCTGCTCCAGAAAAGCGTTGGGTGCACTTCCCCTTCTCAGGAATAATTTTTAACACCCATTCGTTTTAGCAACAGAAACACACAGTTTGAATTAAACAAGACTACAACACTTCTTGTATGTACTGCTGGTGGAGACACTCAATGCTCTTAACCTTTGAGATACAGAACAGAGTCAAGACGGCCAACTCTCCTTTGTTGAAAATTCTAACAAATCTACATGCAAGCAGTTGTAGAGAATAGCAGCGTGACAGAGAGTGGCATTGTGACACCTCCATCCTTACAGGGGATAAGAGCTATTGGCTGTAAATCCCTCTGGTCCTTTCCATTACAGTTGCTGGTGTTGCTGTTTTATTAGTTGACTCTGTCGGGGGTGGGGTGGGGGGCAGTATTTAACCACAATAGACCCCAACTGTCACCGACTCAGAGTCTGGGAATGAAAGATTACCAACACCCCAGGAAGGCCTATTAAACTATGTTAATGCTCCACTGCTATACAGCCCATCACAAAGAGCTTAAATACTAATAAAACATGACTTGGTTTAAACCATCTATACAGTACACCTGCAACAAAAGGCGTTAAATACTAAAGAAAGACAGCAGGCAGAAAGGGTGTGTGTGTGTGTGTGTGGTGTGACAGAGCAGCTATCCATGGAATCCAAGCCCATATAGTACAGTACACACTAGGGCTGGGCTATAAATCAATAATTAGAGGTAATTACTTCCCTCAATAACAATATAAAAACATTTAGATACATTTTTAATAATGTCAATATAGAATAATAAGGTACAGCAGTCCATTTCACCTCTGACGCAGCAGGAACGTGTGGAGAAGTGACTATGTGCGTGGAGAGGTACACACCCACAAACCACTTAGCACCTCGAGTGATGAGTAGCCACTATTAACCACGAAAAATGAGTGATGCAGGTGAAAAGTGGCAATGATAGCCATGGAGAAGGACCAGCTTCCAACAAAGAAATTACTGATAAAAAGGGTTAAACTGTTTCAGTAATTTGGAAGTGGTTTGGCTTTTTGAAGTCAAATCAAATCAAATTTTATTTGTCACATACACATGGTTAGCAGATGTTAATGCGAGTGTAGCGAAATGCTTGTGCTTCTAGTTCCGACAATGCAGTAATAACCAACAAGTAATCTAACTAACAATTCCAAAACTACTGTCTTATACACAGTGTAAGGGGATAAAGAATATGTACATAAGGATATATGAATGAGTGATGGTACAGAGCAGCATAGGCAAGATACAGTAGCTGATATCGAGTACAGTATATACATATGAGATGAGTATGTAAACAAAGTGGCATAGTTAAAGTGGCTTCTGATACATGTATTACATAAGGATGCAGTCGATGATAGAGTACAGTATATACGTATCCATATGAGATGAATAATGTAGGGTATGTAAACATTATATAAGGTAGCATTGTTTAAAGTGGCTAGTGATATATTTACATCATTTCCCATCAATTCCCATTATTAAAGTGGCTGGAGTTGAGTCAGTGTCAGTGTGTTGGCAGCAGCCACTCAATGTTAGTGGTGGCTGTTTAACAGTCTGATGGCCTTGAGATAGAAGCTGTTTTTCAGTCTCTCGGTCCCAGCTTTGATGCACCTGTACTGACCTCGCCTTCTGGATGATAGCGGGGTGAACAGGCAGTGGCTCGGGTGGTTGATGTCCTTGATGATCTTTATGGCCTTCCTGTAACATCGGGTGGTGTAGGTGTCCTGGAGGGCAGGTAGTTTGCCCCCGGTGATGCGTTGTGCAGACCTCACTACCCTCTGGAGAGCCTTACGGTTGAGGGCGGAGCAGTTGCTGTACCAGGCGATGATACAGCCCGACAGGATGCTCTCGATTGTGCATCTGTAGAAGTTTGTGAGTGCTTTTGGTGACAAGCCGAATTTCTTCAGCCTCCTGAGGTTGAAGAGGCGCTGCTGCGCCTTCTTCACGATGCTGTCTGTGTGAGTGGACCAATTCAGTTTGTCTGTGATGTGTATGCCGAGGAACTTAAAACTTGCTACCCTCTCCACTACTGTTCCATCGATGTGGATAGGGGGGTGTTCCCTCTGCTGTCTCCTGAAGTCCACAATCATCTTAGTTTTGTTGACGTTGAGTGTGAGGTTATTTTCCTGACACCACACTCCGAGGGCCCTCACCTCCTCCCTGTAGGCCGTCTCGTCGTTGTTGGTAATCAAGCCTACCACTGTTGTGTCGTCCGCAAACTTGATGATTGAGTTGGAGGCGTGCATGGCCACGCAGTCGTGGGTGAACAGGGAGTACAGGAGAGGGCTCAGAACGCACCCTTATGGGGCCCCAGTGTTGAGGATCAGCGGGGAGGAGATGTTGTTGCCTACTCTCACCACCTGGGGGCGGCCCGTCAGGAAGTCCAGTAACCAGTTGCACAGGGCGGGGTCGAGACCCAGGGTCTCGAGCTTGATGACGAGCTTGGAGGGTACTATGGTGTTGAATGCCGAGCTGTAGTCGATGAACAGCATTCTCACATAGGTATTCCTATTGTCCAGATGGGTTAGGGCAGTGTGCAGTGTGGTTGAGATTGCATCGTCTGTGGACCTATTTGGGCGGTAAACAAATTGGAGTGGGTCTAGGGTGTCAGGTAGGGTGGAGGTGATATGGTCCTTGACTAGTCTCTCAAAGCACTTCATGATGACGGATGTGAGTGCTACGGGCGGTAGTCGTTTAGCTCAGTTACCTTAGCTTTCTTGGGAACAGGAACAATGGTGGCCCTCTTGAAGCATGTGGGAACAGCAGACTGGTATAGGGATTGATTGAATATGTCCGTAAACACACCGGCCAGCTGGTCTGCGCATGCTCTGAGGGCGCGGCTGGGGATGCCGTCTGGGCCTGTAGCCCTGCGAGGGTTAAATGTCTTACTCACCTCGGCTGCAGTCCAACAAAGAGCAGAGCAATGTTCGGTGCAAATTGTGCCATAGACAGGTGGCTACAAAGTCTGGTAATACGACAAACCTGTTTCACCATCTGAAGCAAAATCACTCTTTGGAACATGCAGAAAGTTTGAGTTAGCTCCACGGTATTGATAAATGCCTCTCAAGCACCAGTCAATCTAGGGATGTTTGCACAAAGCAGTCAACACTGACAGCGTATATGCCCTACGAGCAAACATCAAAAAGACACCATAATGCTATTATGCATTGCATTGCTAAGGACATGCTACCAATTAACACAGTCGAAAAGGTACGATACGTGTTCCCTGGCCACAAACACGTCGCTCACGCAGCACTGCCTGAACTCTACGCCGAGTGTAGGGAAACATTTGAGGAACAGCTCAAAAATACATATTTTGCTATTACTACCGATCTGTGGTCTAGTCGCACGTCAGAGCCTTATATTAGCCTCACTATATTGACAAAGACTGGAACCTTCTAAATAAATGCCCTCAAAACATCATACTTTCCCGACGACCACATGGGTGAAACTATAGCATAAGGGGTCATTGACGCTCTCACCTACTTTCTATTTATTTAACTAGTCAAGTCAGTTAAGAACAAATTATTATTTACAATGACGACCCAGGAACAGTGGGTTTACTGCCTTGTTCAGGGGCAGAACGACAGATTTTTACCTCGTCAGTTCGGGGATTCGATCTAGCAACCTTTCGGTTACTGGTCCAACGCTCTAACCACTAGGCTACCTGGCGCTCCTGGGGACTCAGTCAAGACAGACAGGTCTGCAATACAACGGATAGTGGTGCGAACATGGTGAAGGCTGCTCAAATCAATCCGACTGCAATGTTTTGGACATAGTCTGCACTTGGCCTTTGGTAAGTAAGCTTGTCAATATTGAAGTGATTGGTTAGATGAAACTAAATGTGCATTTAATTTTTTTCATCAACTGATTAAGTTAAATATTACATTTGTACATAAAGGGATTATTGCGATTTTAACATTTTATAAAAATCTCGATTCCTCTTAGAAACAGTGGGTAGAGACAAACTGGTGATCGAGCAATTGAGTGTGTTAGAAACTGTTAGGTGCCTTTTCCTATTCGCGGAAAAAAGAAGAGACCGAGCTGTTGCTCAAAAAGCACACAACCTATCCCAACACAAGTAGGTGACAGAGTCACCTACCAGGTGGGGATCACTCCAAAAGACGGTGCAAAGAGTACTGGAACAGGAGAAAGCCATTTCACAGGTCTTGTCCAGTGACAAGAAGATCTGGCACTTAGCTCCCACCTACACAGATGCTCTGTCTGGTGAGTCTTATGTCAGTGCTACACCTGTTCAATACAGAGGTCATGAAACCTGATGGTGAAACAGAGCTCACCCAAATCATCAAAACGATAGTCCATGACTATCTGAATGAGAAATATGATGACCAAGCCACAGATGACCTCCTGGACATAGCCTCATTGGTCGACCCTCGGTTTAAAACACATTACTTCAAAGAAGAGAAGGTAGGCCACATAAAAGCAGGAGCTGTCTCAGAGACAGTCAATGAGGGACATGAAAACCCAAACCCAGCACAGGGAGATGGTGCTGCTGTTTCACCACAACTGCCAGCTAAAAAGAGAAAGTCACTGGGCAGTTTTCAAAAAGCCATGCTCAACCACCACAGGTCTTACTGAAATCCAGCTGGTAGAAAAGTTACTCAGCTGCTACCTTCAGTCTCCTAATGCTGACAGTGAAACCAATCCACTGGAATGGTGGAAGATCCAACCCAAAAAAACTTTCCCCAAAGTCAGTCACCTGGCTAAGCGCTACCTGTGCATTCCTGCGACCAGCTCCACCTCAAAGCGTGTTCTTAGCACAGGTGGCTGTAGTATTATCTAAAATAAGGACGCACAACAACGAGGTTCTAGCTCCAGCATGTTTACTAACCTAACCCTCGCATGTCATACATTAGGTAAAGATACCCCCAAGGGACATCCTACTATATCTTCCCCTCTCACATGAACAAGAACTCAACATGCACAGCCACTGAAGCATAACTGAAATGCAATTTGGAAACCAGTATTATTCTCTAACATGCTACTTCACATCCTGAAACAGTATGAAAACATTAAAATCACACAGTATGAACATTAACTTAGGTACAGTCTCTTTTTGCTGGGTATGGTCCCCAACAGTATGTTTTCTCTTCACGTAACATAGTCTTTCAGCCACTCTGGTGGCTTCACATCCCTTTTTGGGCACACTTGTGGCTCTGAGCATTCTCTCCTTCACCCTCTTTTTGTGCATTTTCTGTGGCTTCAGTCTGTGTGGCTGGTAGATCTGGAAGAGCTCTGGAGGTGTGTTCTGTTCCCTTGTACCTCTTCTGAGCTTGTGCCCACCACGTAGGAGCGTGGGGCATCAGTTTTCCTCAGCACTATTGCTGGTGTCTCTGAGTTTGTAATCCACACACGTTGACCTTTGGTCAGCTCTGGTCTCTCCGTAGTACAGTGTCTCCGATTAAAGTTTCCAGTTTGCATTTGTTTCAGCCGTTTGTCCCTCTCAGCGAAGGCCTTCCTGTTAGGCCATCGGAGTTTAAGCTGATCCGGCGAGACAGGCAATGGGGAACGCAGCCTCCTGCCCATCAGGAGCTCGGCAGGCGACGGCCCATGATGCAGTGTAACTCTGTAAGCTAACAAAGCCCTGTATGGATCCTTGTTCTTTTTCAGCAGTCCCTTGACTGTTTCACAGCTCTCTCTGCCTCACCATTACTCTGTGCATGGTAGAGGCTACTGGTCACATGTGAAGTCATATTCTGCGGCCAAGCAGAAAAGGAGCTCGCAGAGAACTGGGGACCGTTATCTGTAACCAGGACCTCAGCGACCAGGAAAATATTGACTTTCATCCATTAATAACACCAGCTGATGTGGTTATGGGTGTATTTGCTATTTCAATGTATCTTGAATAGTAATCTACCACTAGCATATAAGTGTAATTTTTCCAATAGAACATATCTGCCCCTACCTTTTGCCATGGCCGTTTTGGCAGCTCCGTTGCTATCATTGCTCTGGATGACAAAGTTGACATTTTGTACAGACCTCACACTGGGCCACCAAGCTTGGCAATCTGAGTACTCAGACCAAGCCACCACACCGACTGTTGAGCCCTCAGTCTGCATTTGGTTGTCCCCATGTGTCCCTCATGCACCTGGTCTAGCATTTCTGGTAGTAGAGTCTCTGGGATAACTATCCGTTGTCCTTTCGTGAGAAGGTCTCCATTACAGTGGAGGTCACTTTGGTGCACCCAATAGGGCTTCAGCAGCTGAGACAGTTCTTCCTGCCTGGGCCATCCCTTTTTGCACTCTGTCAGCAGATGGGGTCTCATTGTTGCTCCTCTGCAATCTGCTGCAGTTTGGTCTGAGATGCAGGTAGGCTGTTCCTTATTGCATTAATGGACACCTGTCCCTTACCCTCTAGACATTGCTCCTCCTCTGATAATGGACATTTAATTGGGGCCCTGGAGAGTGCATCTGCTGTGATAAGTGCCTTCCCTGGCACATACACCATCTTCTAGGTGAACCTCAGTAAATTGGAGGCGGAAGCGCAGTACTCTGGGAGGCAAGTCGTCCAGTGCTTTTGTCCCGAACAGAGCCAACAGTGGTTTGTGCTCAGTCTCTGCTGTAAACTGCAGGCCAATAAGGTATTGACTGAGCCTTCACATGCCCAAGTGATAGCCAACGCCTCCTTCTCCACTTGAGCATACCTTTGCTCTGTGTCGGGAGCTTCAGGAGATGTTATTGGACGCCACTCCATGTTGTCCTGCATCTGTGTGAGGACCGCCCCTAGCCCAAAGGATGATGCATCTGCTGATACCTTTTTCTTCGCGTGGGGACGGTACTGGGCCAGCACTCTGAGGCCAGGTCTCCTTTGATTTTGTCAAACGCCACCTGTTGCATGTGACCCCTGACCAGTCATTCTCTTTGGCTAGTAAGTCTCTCAGGGGTTTGGTTGTATCAGAAAACTGTGGGAGGAACTTACCCACATACAGTGGGGCAAAAAAGTATTTAGTCAACCACCAATTGTGCATGTTCTCCCACTTAAAAATATGAGAGGCCTGTAATTTTCATCATAGGTACACTTCAACTATGACAGACAAGATGAGAAGAAAAAAAATCCAGAAAATCACATTGTAGGATTTTTAATGAATTTATTTGCAAATTATGGTGGAAAATAAGTATTTGGTCACCTATAAACAAGCAAGATTTCTGGCTCTCACAGACCTGTAACTTCTTCTTTAAGAGGCTCCTCTGTCCTCCACTCGTTACCTGTATTAATGGAACCTGTTTGAACTTATCAGTATAAAAGACACCTGTCCACAACCTCAAACAGTCACACTCCAAACTCCACTATGGCCAAGACCAAAGAGCTGTCAAAGGACACCAGAAACAAAATTGTAGACCTGCACCAGGCTGGGAAGACTGAATCTGCAATAGGTAAGCAGCTTGGTTTTGAAGAAATCAACTGTGGGAGCAATTATTAGGAAATGGAAGACATACAAGACCACTGATAATCTCCCTCGATCTGGGGCTCCACGCAAGATCTCACCCCATGGGGTCAAAATGATCACAAGAACAGTGAGCAAAAATCCCAGAACCACACAGGGGGACCTAGTGAATGACCTGCAGAGAGCTGGGACCAAAGTAACAAAGCCTACCATCAGTAACACACTACGCCGCCAGGGACTCAAATCCTGCAGTGCCAGACGTGTCCCCCTGCTTAAGCCAGTACATGTCCAGGCCCGTCTGAAGTTTGCTAGAGAGCATTTGGATGATACAGAAGAAGATTGGGAGAATGTTACATGGTCAGATGAAACCAAAATTGAACTTTTTGGTAAACTCAACTCGTCGTGTTTGGAGGACAAAGAATGCTGAGTTGCACCCAAAGAACACCATACCTACTGTGAAGCATGGGGGTGGAAACATCATGCTTTGGGGCTGTTTTTCTGCAAAGGGACCAGGACGACTGATCCGTGTAAAGGAAAGAATGAATGGGGCCATGTATCGTGAGATTTTGAGTGAAAACCTCCTTCCATCAGCAAGGGCATTGAAGATGAAACGTGGCTGGGTCTTTCAGCATGACAATGATCCCAAACACACCGCCCGGGCAACGAAGGAGTGGCTTCGTAAGAAGCATTTCAAGGTCCCGGAGTGGCCTAGCCAGTCTCCAGATCAACCCCATAGAAAATCTTTGGAGGGAGTTGAAAGTCCGTGTTGCCCAGCAACAGCCCCAAAACATCACTGCTCTAGAGGAGATCTGCATGGAGGAATGGGCCAAAATACCAGCAACAGTGTGTGAAAACCTTGTGAAGACTTACAGAAAACGTTTGACCTCTGTCATTATATAACAAAGTATTGAGAGAAACTTGTTATTGACCAAATACTTATTTTCCACCATCATTTGCAAATGAATTAATTCTTACAATGTGATTTTCTGGATTTTTTTTTTCTCATTTTGTCTGTCATAGTTGAAGTGTACCTATGATGAAAATTACAGGCCTCTCTCATCTTAAGTGGGAGAACTTGCACAATTGGTGGCTGACTAAATACGTTTTTGCCCCACTGTATACATTTGAATTATATATATATATATATATTTCATTTTAAAATCGGCCGATAAATCGGTATCGGCGTTGAAAAAAATCATAATCGGTCGACCTCTACTAAGAAGGTCCTGACTTCAGCGCCATCACAGATATGCCCAGACCCCAGAATGTGGCTGATCTTCTCCAGGTCCGGCTCTATTCCAGCTGCACTGATTTTGTGTCCCAAGAACAAGACGCCGGACTGTGCAAAAGTGCATTTTTCATAGTGTCAGGGCAGTCTCCTGGAGTCGGGTCAGAACTGCTGTGAGCCTTACATCATGTTCTGCTCGTGTGCGGAAGGGACAGAGCACATCGTCCACGTGGACTATGACGCCACTCAGCCCATCCAACAGCTTGCTATAGCACAGGACCGGAAAAGATTCCAAATGTTAAAACAGTAACGGCCAAACGGTGTTATAAACGCTGTGAGCGCCCTACTCTCTGATGACAGCGGTATCTGCCAGAAACCTGAGCGGGCATCCAGCTTTGTGAAGACTTGTTTCCCCATTGGCTTTTGGGACCAATACCATCCCTGCACACCAGTCTGTGGGACTCTAGTTTATACACTGCCCCAATTTCTTCCATCCTCCCCAACTCTTCCTTTACTCTGGCCAATAAAGGGATAGGCACCCGGCGGGGGGTGGTAAGGGCATAGGGGACAGCATCCTCTTTCAGGTGGATTTTGTAGTCACCTATCCTTCCTAGACCAGAAAACACTTTTGGAAATTTATTTTTGAAAACCTCACCTGGGTCTTCCAGTTTGCTCACTCTCTCAATGAGTTGCATTGCTTCAATTGCTGGCAGCCCCAGCAACGGTCTGGCTAGAGAGAGTCAATGACGAAGACAGGCTGGATGGTACTTTTGTCTTTACTCTCCAGTTTAAATCACCAACTGCCCTACCACTGGTAATATCTTATTACTGTGCCCGTACAGTGTTTTTGTTTGTAGAGAGCAAAGGGCCATCTCTGCTATAGCTATACAGCCTAGTTGGGATAGCTGTCACTGCTGCCCCAGTGTCTAGTTTAAAATGACACAACCTTCCCATTGAGTTTAATGTCTGAATGCTAGCCAGCATTGTTTTCCCTTACTTCTCCCAGAAAGATGCTGTCCTGCTGTCTTTTTACTGTCTCACTCTGCCTAACCTGGTTTACAGCTTTGGACAAGGTAAACTGGGAATCCAACTAACTTTTCAGAAAGTGATATATTTCTTATTCCAACTACAATCAGATCTCGGATCAGCTCTTCCCTGAGCGCGCCAAACTGATATGATGATGTTCTGCTAGTTTGAACAGCTGTGATAAAACTGTCGGTGGTTTCACCCTGCTCCTGTTTCCGCATATTAAACCTAGCGCTCAAATATTATGTTGAGTCTCCCTACAAAATGCGTTTCAAAACAGTCTTTAACAGCACTGTAGTTAGTTTCTCAGTCAAAGTTGAAGCATTTAATATATCCTCAGCTTCATCACCCATAAAGTAGATCAGTGAAATGAGGCATTTCACGTTTAAGCCTGATGCTACCCTATACCTTTTCAAAGCATCTGATCCATTTCGGCCAGTTTCGAATGTCCATACAATCAAAATTCCCCGTGGGACTAATGCGAAAACCATCAGCACAAGCCACTGGCCTGTCCGTGTTTGCACCAGAGCCCGTTGAACTTGGAGTCGCAAACCCTGAAATTCCGCCAGCTTCTTCCCCTTGCAACATGTTGCTTAGCAGTAACTTAGTCCATGCTCGTTAGCTAGAAAAATCTTGATATGCTCTGTTTTATTTCCAACACTGTGCCCTCCCTGCTTTGAAACAGCCTGAATTTACTTGGTATGTCCTTCACGTTTATGTGAATTTTAAAACCACTGACACCATGTATTATTATCTAAAATAAGGACAACGAGGTTCTAGCTCCAGCATGTTTACTAATCTAACCCCCGTGGGGGTATCCGTACACGGGTACGGATACCCCCACGGGACATAGTGACCTGCCATAGGGCAGCTTTAAAGCCAGAGACCGCAGACAGACTTGTCTTTCTTGCTTGTAACTTGTAAGACAACACCACCCCAACAAACTGATGTGCCATTAGGCTAACAGTTACAATGCATATTGACTTGCACCATTTTATTTCTTGCTGATGACTTTAAGGGTTTACAGCTTTAAAAAAAGGTTTAAATGGTATTTGTGCGTTCTACTTTGGTTTGTTCAGGCATTCTGAGTCTGAAGCAGATATGCACCTTTATTTATACATACATGATAATTTATTTGCCATATCGCCCAGCCCAAGTACACACACTAAGCCCACCTCACTGCTCACTCCAAACATTAACACAGCAGAGTTAACTGAACACTATACTCAGATGGTAAACATGGTTCTATCAATGTAAAGAATACAATACATGTATTCTTGCCGCACAACAACTATAGGAAAGAGTGGGTTTGAGTTCAAATGAATACCCCAAGCGTTGCAATTTTAGTTCACTGTATTTTATTCTACTGTAGGGCCCTGGGTATTAGAGGGATAACATCATACACCAGGAGAAACAGACCACTACGACAAAGAGGACTTATTGTAATTCATAACAAGCCATTACAGCAAGTAACTGCTGTACTGTAGTAGGGAAAGGTTAAGTGTGTAAAACTGTATTTAGGCTTTGAATAATGTGGTGACACAGCAGTCCGGCAGCTATTAACCTAGCTGCCTGACCATTAACGCCTCAGACATTTTCCATCAGGCATTATTAAAACACCCAAAGCCCTGTGGATGAATTGTTCTGTTATACATCCCTTTCATTCGAACACTTTCCCGCCAAATCCCGACGATTGTCTCAAAGCAGAGCGATGGCACTGTCCCAATCAAAACAAAGCTGAAATTATCATCGAGTTGACCACAGGTGGGTAGGCTATTGCTTAAAATGTATTACAAGGACTGGAGGACAGAGTTTCAGTAAGCAACAATTTGATACATGCCTTCAATTGCATTAGCCTGCTTTATTCCAATATGCATGTCATTCAGGGATATTTATTCCCACCGTAGTTTATGGATCGTGCATGCTTAGTGGTGGGCTATGCAAAGAGATGGGTGTAGTGCAGCATTTCTTAAAGCATGGGTCGCGGACCTGTTAATGGTGGGTCGCGATTTAAATGTAGAATTATTTCATTAACTACTGGAATTGATTTGGCCAAGTGCAACTGTGCTCTCGGTTCACAGCAGTCTCTGCTCATCAGCGGTCTCTGCTCAGTTTGGCAGCAGCGCGAGTGGGAGATGCCCATGTGCCTCGCTAGTTACCGGATCCTTTTTCTGCAGTTTTCTTGAAGATCACTCCGCGACCCACACGCTGCAGCGCTGTCATTCAAGCCACTGACTTGTTATTCCCACTCACGTCTGCCATGAAATGGACTCATGCTAGCCACAAGTTCTGACGAAGCTCAATCGTCATGAAAACGCAAATACAGTGATTTACTTTTTGTCTCTTTAATACAAACTTGAGAAATAACGAGGAGCGCCCACAATCTGTTGTGTGGGAGTGCTTAGTAATGAGTCTCTCAAAACAAACAAATGAATAAAAACGACACAATCTGACCAAACATCCAGGCACAACATGACAGTAAACACAGGGAGTTATTTCAGAACAGGGCAGAGTGCTTCTGGAAACAGTGCTTCGAAAGTGGAAAAGTCAGTCAACTAGCAAGGCATTGTTGTCATTTTATAACAGGTGATGATAAGCAGAAATATGGGAGTACTATATCTCTTTCAAACAATACCCTGACCTTGTAACGTTACACAGCTAAAAAGCTAACGTTAGTCAAAGCAAACTAACTTGCAACCCTAAGATACAGTACAGATGAAAAATTCAGGCCTATTGTACATTCGACTGTAGAAATTGTGTGAAAACAAACCTTGGTTGGAACTGTTGCGGTTACAAGAAATCATTTACATTCTGAACTTAAATTGATTGAAGCAAGATGCTTTTTGGGACAAACACTCGCACAGATCTGGGTTGCTTATCTGCAGCAGGAAGCTCCTGCCTGACTGAGAAAGCAGTCAATGTTCTGATCCAGTTTGGCACCACATACCTACGCAATTCAGGGTTCAAGTATATTGAGCATATTAAGCCCAGCTCTCTATGTGAGAATGCTGTTCATCGACTACAGCTCAGCATGTAACACCATAGTACCCTCCAAACTCGTCATCAAGCTCGAGACCCTGGGTCTCGACCCCGCCCTGTGCAACTGGGTACTGGACTTCCTGACGGGCCGCCCCCAGGTGGTGAGTGTAGGTAACAACATCTCCACTCCGCTGATCCTCAACACTGGGGCCCCACAAGGGTGCGTTCTGAGCCCTCTCCTGTACTCCTTGTTCACCCACGACTGCGTGGCCATGCACGCCTCCATCTCAATCATCAAGTTTGCGGACGACACAACAGTGGTAGGCTTGATTACCAACAACGACGAGACGGCCTACAGGGAGGAGGTGAGGGCCCTCGGAGTGTGGTTTCAGGAAAATAACCTCACACTCAACGTCAACAAAACTAAGGAGATGATTGTGGACTTCAGGAAACAGCAGAGGGAACACCCCCATATCCACATCGATGAGACAGTAGTGGAGAGGGTAGTAAGTTAAGTTCCTCGGCCTACACATCACAGACAAACTGAATTGGTCCACCCACATAGACAGCGTTGTGAAGAAGGCGCAGCAGCGCCTCTTCAACCTCAGGAGGCTGAAGAAATTTGGCTTGTCACCAAAAGCACTCACAAACTTCTACAGATGCACAATCGAGAGCATCCTGTCGGGCTGTATCATCGCCTGGTACGGCAACTGCTCCGCCCACAACCGTAAGGCTCTCCAGAGGGTAGTGAGGTCTGCACAATGCATCACCGGGGGCAAACTACCTGCCCTCCAGGACACCTACACCACCCGATGTCACAGGAAGGCCAAAAAGATCAAGAAAAACAACCACCCGAGCTACTGCCTGTTCATCCCGCTATCATCCAGAAGGCGAGGTCAGTACAGGTGCATCAAAGCAGGGACGGAGAGACTGAAAAACAGCTTCTATCTCAAGGCCATCAGACTGTTAAACAGCCACCACTAACATTGAGTGGCTGCTGCCAACACACTGACTCAACTCCAGCCACTTCAATAATGGGAATTGATGGAAAATATCTCACTAGCCACTTTAAACAATGCTACCTTATATAATGTTTACATGCCCTACATTACTCATCTCATATGTATATACTGTACTCGATACCATCAACTGCATCTTGCCTATGCCGTTCTGTACCATCACTCATTCATATATCTTTATGTACATATTCTTTATCCCTTTACACTTGTGTGTATAAGGTAGTAGTTTTGGAATTGTTAGGTTAGATTACTCGTTGGTTATTACTGCATTGTCGGAACTAGAAGCACAAGCATTTCGCTACACTCACATTAACATCTGCTAACCATGTGTATGTGACAAATACATTTGATTTGAAGTACAGAAAGTGTCAACGCTGAGCATGACCTGTGTTGCACTGAATAGCCCAGAATAGACATGTTGAAAACTTCAGCCACACACACACACACACACACACACACACACCTCTCATTAGGACTACTACCTGGTTAAATAAAGGTGAAATACATTCATTTTTTAAAGAACTGTGTATTCTGTGTTAGTTTATTCCAGCTCAGAATTTTTTTTTTTTTAAGAGCAACAGTTCCAACCTAGACTTTATCAACAATAAGGTGTACAGTAGGCCAGATAATTTTTATCTGTACTGTTACTGAGGTTTGCACGATCAAAAAGCCTGTGTGTGTGTTCTGTTATACATCTGTGTGATGTGATCAATCTGTTCATTCCAGTTCAGAATGAAATTATTTGTATTTTAACTTCCACAGTTCCAACCTAGACAGATATGCAAGAGTGTTTTTAATGGGGAAAATTAAACATGAAAATATATTTATGGGCATTTCATTGTTATTTGTTTTTGTCTATTTTGCATTTTTTTTTTAGGCATAAGGGCAATGAAATTTACCGATATTTACATATTTTCCAACTTCGGTCCCAGGAAAAAAACAGAATTTCTAATTTGGGTCCCAGGCTGAGAAAGTTTAAGAACCCCTGGTGTAGTGACATGGCTTCCACAGTTCAGAACTTTGGGTGCTGCCTAGCAAGAGTTTAAGAGCGTAGTGTGTGCCAATCCCGCCTCAGCATTGCGGCTACGTTTCTTACTAAGCCTAAGGCAGCATATGTAGCCTAAATCAAGTGTAGGCCTAATATTTTGTTCGATCGACTATAGGGAACTCCAAAAGCCTGCGTAGGTTGTGAAATATGAACATGAGACTCCCATGATTTTGAAAATAGGATTGCTATTATTGGGTAGGAAAGAGATGAAATGTGGATCAAAAACACATGGGCTTGGGCTCTGTTTAAAAATATATAACTTTTTTATATTCCCATTACACAAATGGGAAAAATGTATTTTATTGTGTTATATTCCATTATATTATCCTTACGATAAAATATACAGTGACAAGAAAAAGTATGTGAACCCTTTGGAATTACCTGGATTTCTGCATAAATTGGTCATCAAATTTGATCTGATCATCTAAGTCACAACAATAGACAAACATTGTGCTTAAACTAATAACAAATTGTATTTTTCTTGTCTATATTGAATACATAATTTAAAAACATTCATAGTGTAGGTTGGGAAAAGTATGTGAACCCTTAGGCTAATGACTTCTCCAAAAGCTAATTGGAGTCAGGAGTCAGCTAACCTGGAGTCCAATCAATGAGACGATATTGAGGGGAGGTTGGTTAGTTAGAGCTGCCTTGCCCTATAAAAAAATAACTCACAAAATTTGAGTTTGCTATTCACAAGAAGCATTGCCTGATTTGAACCATGCCTCAAACAAAAGAGATCTCAGAAGACCCAAGATTAAGAATTGTTGACTTGCATAAAGCTGGAAAGGGTTACAAAAGTATCTTTAAAAGCCTTGGTGTTGATTAGTCCACAGTAAGACAAATTGTCTATAAATGGAGAAAGTACAGCACTGTTGCTATTCTCCCTAGGAGTGGCCGTCCTGCAAAGATGACTGCAAGAATACAGTGCAGAACGCTCAGTGAGGTTCAGAAGAATGCTAGTGTCAGCTAAAGACTTACAGAAATCTCTAGAAGATGCTAACAGCTCGGTTGATGAGTCTACAATACATAAAACACGAAACAAGAATGGTGTTCATGGGAGGACACCGCGGAAGAAGCCACTGCTGTCCAAAAAACAACAACATTGCTGCATGTCTGAAGTTTGCAAAAGTGCACCTGGATGTTCGACAGTGCTACTGTGTTTTATTAGCATAAGCAGACTGTCTATTGTTTTGACCTAAATGAAGATCAGAAAATGTTATGACCAATTTATGCAGAAATGCAGGCATTTTCAAAGGGTTCCCATGCTTTTTCTTTCACATACTGTATGTGTGTTGACTGATCGGGTAGATGTATCTTGTCTGTTTAATGAACAAAATAACAAACTGTTGATTTAATTGGGATGGCACAGCCATGGCTGCACAGACCCGTAACATAGGATATTTTGAGTTTAATTAGGCCTATTGTTTTGAAAATACATTTTATTAGTCTTATGTTTTAGGATCTGCCTAAACATATTAATAATGTATTTGTTTATTTTGGATGGTGTATATTCTCAATGGATCTATTCAAAAAGACCACCCACATCTGCACACCACCACTACCACTCATTCTCGGCATGCACATGGGAGGTATAAAAAGGTGTGTACAGGCTCAAATGAGGAAAAAGAATGGGCCTGCTTGTAAGGGGGAATATAAAGATTGTGCCCCCCCCCCAAAATGTACAGGCAAAATACCATACATCCTATGTGAAAGCAGTACTCATAGCCTGAAGTAAATCTTCAAAGCCAGACCCACGCCTCTGCTCTCTGTGTGGGCTCCTATTACCACAGTCATGTGTAACTGCATTGACTTTCACTCTGCTGCTTTATAAAATGACAAAACTACATTAACAAAATAAATGCTGCTAACTGCATTTAAGGGCTACAGTTACTGCACTTCTGTAAAATAATGTTGTTATAGGTGTAAAAGAATGTTGTTATAGGTGTATTAGAGGAAGTCAAGGAATATTTCTGTGGACAGTGAGGTCTAGTAGGGTGTATTCTGTGTGTGTGTGGGGAGTGGCTGAAAAACAAAGAGGGAGAGGGAGATAAGACAGAAGAAGCAGAGGGGTAAGAGATAAGATAGTCTTTACTTCCACCAACAGACGGTTTCCATACCCCTCTACTCAAGTGAGAATCCTGTAACTACTATGAAACCGTCCTGCATAGAAATGGAGCTCTCCTAAGCCCATAGACCAACTGCTTACTAGGGCTGGCACAACAATTTAGAATTGCGTAATAAACAATTATGGATAATAACCGTGAAACAAAATCATAATCTTCTTAACGGGATCCTTCAGGATTTTGTCAATGAGGCCCTTTATCTACTTCCAGAGTTAGATGAACTTGTGGATACCATTATGTCTTTATGTCTCTGAAGTTTCGAGAGCGAATGTTAACTAGGGTCAAGGCAATGACTGGAAGTATCTGCTAGCAGGAAGTATCCGTTTAACGCAGTCATTTTAGGGGAGGGGGGTAACTTTATTTTCTAGTAGGACTAGATATAGTTTACTGAAAAGCCGTTTTAAATTTTTACATGAAGGGGGTAAAGTTGGTAACTATTTTACGAGCAGAACATCGTGGTCGGAAGAGAAAAAAATATCCAAAAACATACAAAACTTCCAAGCGGACAAAAACATTCATTTTATAAACTGGGGTGTCACCAAAGCTGTGTTGTATTCATTAGGTATGTTGTAGCACATTTTCAAAAGAAGCATTGACGCATTACAAGAGCAAAATATTTTAACAAATGACAATAACCGTTGTCATTTGTATGACAATGAATCGTTACCCAAAACTCCATAATCATCACAGCTCTACTGCTTACACCTACCCGAAGGTCGTATCAGATGGAAACTTTGGCCAATAGGATACATGATAATGTTGGAAGCATCGAGATTACCGCTGTGCTGGTTACTGGCTATTCTTTTAATGAGCTCTGTCCCCAAACAAGACCAAATTTGGTTGGTCCAGACCGGACCAGATCTGAACCAATCATAGACATCAAAGTACAGCTCACTCGAGTACAGCACGGTAGAGCAGAGATCAGTAAAGTACATTATATTGTACTCTACTTTACTGAACTGTCCAAGCGACTGTGGTTTGTGACTACTACGATTTCCCGTTGTAGCCAACGCAATTGCAGAAATTCCATTACCGATAAGGGAATTTAGTTTTAATGACTTAATAATTCATAAACAAAATGTATACCAGTAAAAACAGTATAATTGATAGACGTATCTTCACTTGTTACTTCTGTGAACTTTCATTATCCTCCCTCCTCATGAGGGAGAGAAATGAGTAAATATCTTAAAAATAAGTGGGTTTTTGGTAACAGAACTTTAAGGCACAAGGCAATTTATCCAAAACTAAATACAGTAAAATGTTGATATTAGTTGACAGGGGTCTTTACTTCAACATTGTGTTCTGATGCATTTCTAAGATCCCTTTTCCATCGGTTTGACCAGAAATCAATGCCTTTGCTTATTCCTAATTTTATCATGGAAAACATTTGAAAAAAGTATATATGCCTTAATTTCAACAACAAAAATAGACTTGTAGCTTTCATTTGACACCCAATTTGATCCTATGAACTGTTGGTGCTCATGGGTCCTTCTTTGGCGGCAGGTCGCCTTGTGGTTAGAGTGTTGGGCCAGTAACCGAAAGGTTGCAAGATCGAATCCCCGAGCTGATGAGGTAAAAATCTGTTGTTCTGCCCCTGAACAAGGCAGTTAACCCACTGTTCCTAGGTCATCATTGAAAATAAGAATGTTCATAACTGACATGCCAAGTTAAATAAAAGTTAAAATACATTTTAAAAATATATGGAAATGACAATATGAATGCAATCGCCATCACACTGCCCGATCCCATCTGGACAAGAGGAATACCTATGTAAGAATGCTGTTCATTGACTACAGCTCAGCATTCAAAACCATAGTACCCTCCAAACTCATCATTAAGCTTGAGACCCTCGGTCTCGATCCCGCCCTGTGCAACTGGGTCCTGGACTTCCTGACGGGCAGCAACCCAGGTGGTGAAGGTAGGAAACATCTCCACTCTGCTGATCCTCAACACTGGGGCGCCACAAGGGTGCATTCTTAGCCCTCTCATGTACTCCCTGCTCACCCACGACTGCGTGACCATGCATGCCTCCAACTCAATCATCAAGTTTACAGATGACACTACAGTGATAGGCTTGTGAGGGCCCTCGGTGTGTGGTGTCAGCAAAAAAAAAGAGATAATCGTGGACTTCAGGAAACAGCAAAGGGAGCACCCCCCTATCCACATCGACGGGACAGCAGTGGAGAATGTTTTAAGTTCCTCTGTGTACATGTCACCGACAAACTGAAATGGTCCCCGCACACAGACAGTGTGATGAAGAAGGCACAACAGCATCTCTTCAACCTCAGGAGGCTGATTTAATTTTTTTGTGTCACTGAAAACCCTCACCAACGTTTACAGGTGCACAATTGAGAGCATCCTGTCTGGCTGCATCACCACCTGGTATGGCAACTGCACCGCCCACAACTGCAGGGCTCTCCAGAGGGTGGTGCGGTCTGCACCACATCACCGGGGGAAAACTACCTGCCCTCCAGGACACCTACAACACCAGATGTCACAGGAAGGCAAAAAAGATCAAGGACAATAACCACCCGATCCACTACCTGTTCACCCATCTTCCATCCAGAAGGCTGTGTCAGTACAGGTGCATCAAAGCTGGGACAGAGAGATAGGTAGGCAGGATTGAAAAACGGCTTCTACAGACTTGATATCATTGGCCACTTTAATAAATGGAAAACTAGTCACTTTAATAATGTTTACATGTCGCATTATTCATTTCATGTATATACGGTGTATCCTTCCATCTTAGCCGCTCTGTCACTGCTCACCCATATATTTTATTCTTATATATTCTCATCCCATTCCTTTACTAGATTGTGTGTGTATTAGGTTGTGTTTGGGAATTTTTTAGATATTACCTGTTAGATACTGCTGCACTGTCGGATCTAAAAGCAGAAGCATTTCGCAACAATATCTGCTAACCATGTGTATGTGACCAATAAAACTTGATCTGATTACAGGCTAAATCCTTGACAGTGTCATTCTGGCAAAAAAAGGCCCAATTTGTCAGATATCCTGCTGTTCACGCAACACACTATCAGTTTATTGTGAAATAGATAAAGGACTTATTTGAAATTCGTGACAGGCACACGAAAAAGTCCATGTTACCATGTCCAGTACACAATCTCTTCATAGTGCATGTGTACATTACACAATTTTCTTACGAATTCCAATTAGTTGTTGCTAACATTAGCAATTTTGGCAATAGGCCTAGAGATTAAAAATATATTCAGCTGAAACATCTGGTTCATTCATTTCTAAAGTTGTATTCTGTTTCTAAAGAATGCTGAAGATTTGAACGCATTGAAGCCTGCTTACTTACGTACCTGCAGCCCACGCTGGAATGTCATTCAGAAAAATTGTAGAGTTCAATAAGATCTTGCACTCAAACCATAAAAATACAATGTCAGAGATAAACGAAACATGCACATAAGCTTATTATGGCTTTTCTGTGATTGCACTCTGAGCCACAGAAGTGGGTGGCAGAAGGTAGCCTTGAAGTTAGAACTGTCACTGGTTCAAATACCGTAACCGAAAAGGTGAAGATTTTTTTGTCACTGTGCCCTTGAGCAAGACACTTAACCCTAATTGCTCCAGGTGCACTGTACAATGGTGACCCCACTCCCTGCGGGTGTCTCAGGGGAGGTTGGGATATGCAAGAAACACCTCCATTACACACTTGTGTGCAACAGGACAAATATAAGCACCCACAAAATGATTAGGTTATACCTCCACACTCGGAGGTACACACAGACAAGGTGTGACCTTGCACAGCAGGGTAATCTCAGTCACATGCTACCTACGGTGGTCAAACACACAACAATCCGAGTCGGAGACCCACCGGGTGGCCCAGCTCTCACACTCAACAGAGTAATATTATTTAAAAACAGTAGGCTCAATTTAATAGCCTAATCCAGGGACCATAAACTAGATTCAACCGTGGGCCGATTGTTTCTTGAGCGGCTGGTCAGGGGGTTGGAACATAATTACAAATAGTTTGTGGACTGCAAATTGACAGCAAGACATAATATGACTAAAACCATCTTTTCAACCCTTGCTTACATTTTTTATATGAACACGAATCTCTATTATACATGGGACAACTTTGGGAAATGTTTCTAAAATTAAAGTCATGAAAGACTGTAAAAACACCAGCAAATCATGTCCCCAAAAAATAAAAAATACACACACACTATATATAATAAAATCCCCCCTGCAGGCCACCTGCGGGCCACCAGTTAGGGAACACTGGCCTAGTCCCTATGAAACAGATAGTGTGGCAAAATTAAGTTATTATGTTATCAATTTTGTTCAAGAATATGAATTACCGTGCATTTGGAAAGTATTCAGACCCCTTGACCTTTTCCACATTTTATGTTTCAGCCTTTTTCTACAATGGATTAAAATTGTTTCCCCCTTTAATCTACACCCCATAACGACGAAGCAAAAACATGTTTTTAGAAATGTTTGCAAATGTATTAAAAATAAAAAACAGAAACATCACATTTACATAAGCATTCAGACCCTTTACTCAGTACTTTGTTGAAGCACCTTTGTAAGCGAGTACAGTCTCAAGTCTTCTCGGGCATGACACTACAAGCTTGGCACACCTGTAGTTGGAGAGTTTCTCCCATTCTTCTCTGCAGATCCTCGCAAGCTCTGTCAGGTTGGATGGGGAGCATCGCTGCACAGCTATTTTCAAGTCTCTCAAGATTGTCTCTCAGGTTGTCATCAATGATCTCTGTACTTTACTCCATTCATCTTTCCCTCAATCCTGACTAGTCTCCCAGTCCCTGCAGCTGAAAAACACCTCCAGCATGATGCTGCTACCACCATTCTTCACCGTAGGGATGGTGTCAGGTTTCTTCCATATGTGACGCTTGGCATTCAGGCCAAAGAGTCAATCTTGGTTTCATCAGACCAGAGAATCTTGTTTCTCATGGTCTGAGAGTCCTTTAGGTGCCTTTTGGCAAACTCCAAGCGGGCTGTCATGTGCCTTTTACTGAGGAGTGGCTTCCATCTGGCCACTCTGTGATAAAGGCCTGATTGGTAGAGTGCTGCAGAGATGGTTGTCCTTCTGGAAGTTTTCTCCCATCTCCACAGAGGAATTCTGGAACTTGGTCAGAGTGACCATCGGATTTCTGGTCACCTCCCTTCTCCCCTTGCTCAGTTTGGCCTGGCGGCCAGCTTTAGGAAGAGTCTTGGGGATTCCAAACTTCTTCCATTGAAGAATGATGGAGATCACCCTGTTCTTGGTGACCTTCAATGCTGCACAATCCTGTTTCGGAGCTCTAAAGACAATTCCGTCAGCCTCGTGGCTTTGTTTTCACTATGACATGCACTGTCAACTGTGGGACCTTGTATAGACTAAAGGTCGACCGATTATGATTTTTCAACGTCGATACCGATTATTGGAGTACCAAAAAAAGCCTATACCAATTTTAAAAATGTAAACAAATTATTATTATTTTTTTTTTTAAAAGGCCGATTTTTATATATACAGTGCTGTGAAAAAGTACTTACCCCCTTCCTGATTTCTTATTTTTTTGCACGTCACAGTTAAATGTTTCAGATCAAACAAATGTTTTTATTACACAAAGATAACCCAAGTAAACACAAAATGCAGTTAAATACCTTAGGGAAAAAAGCTATCCGAACCGTCATGTCCTGTGACAAAGTAATTGCCCCCTTTGTTAAATCATGAATTTACTGTGGTCACATTTTTTGGAAAGCAGAGTTCAGTTTCACTAGCCACACCCAGGCCTGATTACTGCCAGACCTGTTGAATCAAGAAATTACTTAAATAGAACCTGTCTGACAAAGTGAAGTAGGCCAAAAAAAATAATCTCAAAAAGCAAGACATCATGCCACGATCCAAAGAAATTCAGGAACAGATGAGAAACAAAGTAATTGACATTATCGGTATGGAAAGGGTTACAAAGCCATTTCTAAAGCTTTGGGATTCCAGCGAACCACGGTGAGAGCCATTATCCACAAATGGGAGAACATTTGGAACAGTGGTGAACCTTCCCAGGAAAAATGTTATTATTTCAGTGAAATACGGAACCGTTCGGTATTTTATCTAACGGGTGGCATCCCTAAGTCTAAATATTCATAGGTCATTAATATGGTCAAATCCGGAAACTATCATTTTGAAAACCAAACGTTTATTCTTTCAGTGAAATACGGAACCATACGGTATTTTGTCGAATGGGTGGCAACCCTAAGTTGTAACCGCAATATTTCATTACACAACCTTCAATGTTATGTCATAATTCTGTAAAATTCTGGCAAATTAATTACGGGCTTTGTTAGGAAGAAACACAGTTCGCTACGAGCAAGGCGGCCCAAACTCCTTTTGACGCTGCACTCGTGTAACAGGTGGTGAGCCTGTTTCCTCGTGGATTGCAATGCAATCGGCCATAATCGGCATTTAAAAATGCAAATTACCGATTATGAAAACTTGAAACTTGGCCCTAATTAAATCGGCCATGCCTCTGGTATAGACAGGTGTGTGCCTTTCCAAATCATGTCCAATCAATTGAATTTACCACAGGTGGACTCCAAACAAGTTGTAGAAACATCCCAAGGATGATCAATGGAAACAGGATGCACCGGAGCTCAATTTCGAGTCTCATTAGCAAAGGGTCCGAATCCTTCTTGTAAACATTTGAATAGATTTCTAAAAACCTGTTTTTGCTTTATCATTATGAGGTATTGTGTGTAGGTTGATGACAACATTTATTTAATTTAAAAATGTGGAAAAAGGGAAGGGGTCTGAATACTTTCCCAATGCACTGTAGATAACACAACTTGGTACATGATCGCTGACATTCATGCTTCTCTGTAAAAAAAACAACAACCAGAGTGTGAATTATGAAAGGAATGAAAGCTAGATGAATCGCATAGGCTAGGCTACACAAATTAGGCTACAAACCAAGGGTTTTGCTGCATCCTGTCATTGTGTAGAACGCACCAGAGATTATTGGCTATGAACATTACTGCTGAGGACCCCAAAAATATTCCTTCCTCTTGTGGGCTCACAGACGCATGCACACATACAAACCTGCTCCTCCAAGCTCTGTTTCCAGGACAACCATACAGGGAGTAATAAAGCTGGACCTTAAGATCAGATGCGATCCCTATATCGTGACTGATGGATAGATTAATAGTCCTACCTGCTTATAGTCAAGTAACTCAACTCCTCCATGGAGTTGAGCAGACTACAGTTATTTTTAATGAACCTCAAATTCCTTCAAGTCACTGTGTCGATACAAAAAAATAAAACGTCTTAAACCCTTACCATGTAACCATGTTTGTCCTCTGTTGTTGCATGCCTTTGTTTGCTGAAATCCAGGGCTTGACATTAACTTTTTTTTAGCCAAGTAAGAGAGATATTTTACTTTACTTGTCCAAAAGCCAAGTCAATTGGAGTCTGGCCACCCACCCACCCACCTGGCCACCCACCCACCCACGGTGACTGGCCACCCTTGGTTTACACAGGCAGCCCAATTCAAATATTTTTTTCAATCACAATTCAAATTTGTACAATCACATCAGATCTTTTCACATCTGATTGGTCAAAAGACCAATTAGTGAAATAAATATTAGAATTCGGCTGCCTGTGTAAACGCAACCTTGGTGGCCAATAAAATACTCCAACATTACAACCACAAAAATACTTTATATACTTTTATAAAATAATTCCCTCCTGGGCTGAAAATAAAAGGGGGCATCCAGTCATAAATATATATGCTGACTGCCTCTGCTCAGACTGAAGGTGTGTAATGTGCGGTGTGCAACAGGCATGGTCCTACACTTTCTGTTCTTGTGTAAATTTGATCTGAACGAACTGTGCCTCGAGTCGACCTCTATGTTGACAAAAATCAAGCATTTAGATGTTAATGTTAACTATCCTTCATTACATTTGTCAAACATGACTGGCGTTTAGCCTGTAGTTATGTAATTAAGTCGCTCAGCATTGGTTTGGACATAACTAGCCAACATGCATATCACCTACACTTTGACATGTAGGCTTTTTTGGTTTACATTAATAGATTTTAATATTATCCAATTCTGATCTGAATAATTGTTTAATTAATGTGACTTTCTTTACTTGTCCATTCGGACAATTTAGATCTAGATTATTCCTGTCCGACTATTTCATAAAAAAATTATAATTATTATTTTTGTACTTATCCCAGACAAGAGGACAAGTGTTAAGGTCAAACCCTGAAATCCATACTTTTTAATAAAGTGTTAATCAAATACAACCAGTGACCTAAAGCAGGGGTTCCCAAACTTTCACTCAGGCCACCCTTCTAATATTGGGGAACACCCTGCTCATGCCACGTTAACTTCTATGGGCACAAGCACT
The DNA here is from genome assembly GCF_018296145.1 of Oncorhynchus tshawytscha. Lineage (NCBI taxonomy): Eukaryota > Metazoa > Chordata > Actinopteri > Salmoniformes > Salmonidae > Oncorhynchus > Oncorhynchus tshawytscha. Next base: position 24,127,188 of record NC_056440.1, on the reverse strand, counting down.
GTTTGTGACAAACTGTTCTTAACCCTTTTGTTGGCAGAGAGAGGATCCCATTTTGCCATGGGATCAGTGGCAGTGCGTCATTCAGGACAGTTTTGCATGTTATTTTGGCCTTAATACGTGTCACAAATCAGTTTGCAAACAATATTTTAAAAAAACTTTTAAAAATCTTTGAGTTAATAAAGCGGCATACAAACATGGTCTCTTTTCTGCTTTCTTGAGTAAGGTAAGAAAAGTGCAGGTGTTCCAGCCTAGCTCAGTGGTTTCTGTGGTGGTGGGGAAGCCAGTGGAAAATACAAAGCGTAGGGGTTGGTAATGTTCTCTAGTTGCACGGTGATTGGCTCAATGTTCTGTCACTCATGGGGACACTAAGTCACCTCAAAAACTATGGGTAGCGCTCGAAAATTCAAGCTGCCATAGACTAACATTAGAAGTGCCTATCCAAGAATGCTCAAGGTCATGGCCACAGATAAAAGGACATCAAATCAAGTTATATCTATCGTAGCTTTGGATTGGACTGATCATGTCAACATCTTACTTTCAAAATCTTAGCTAGCAAACTAGACAAGCAGTCATCATCACGCATTAAGTCGGCAATCTACTGGCAAATCCTTTCCCATCCTTGTCATTTGAAGACAAAACGTATCGGTGCTCATCGGCCATAAACATTACACAACAAGATGGAAATTGCAAATTCAACATTAAGTGCTAAGGCACCACTGCAGCCCCGGGTTCGATCACAGGCTGTGTCACAGCCGGCTGTGACCGGGAGACCCATGAGGTGGGGCCACAATTGGCCCAGCGTGGTCCGGGTTAGGGGAGGGTTTGGCCGGCCGGGATGTCCTCGTCTCATCATGCTCTAGCGACTCCTTGTGGCGGGCCGGCGCATGTAAGCGGACTTCGGTTGTCAGCGTTTCCTCTGACACGTTGGTGCGGCTTGGCTCCCAACCTTTACAGAGTCCATAGGGGAGTTGCAGCAATGAGACAAGATCGTAACTGCCAATTGGATATCATGAAAGTGGAACAGAAAAGTTTGAATACATTGGCCATGCTGTCAATCCAGCATGACTTCTGATGCATTCAAAACTGGAAACTGAAATCTCAGACTTCAGTGAGTTCAAGACAACTGGGAAAGCAGATAAAACTAGCTCTTACTGGGAAAATATGGAAATAATTTTTAGTGGTCATCTGTCAGGATTTCGGGCCTCTTTCTAGAGCTCACAAGAAGGACCGCCGCGCCACCGTCCTGTTCAAGTGAGCACGGCACAAGAAAATGTGTCCAAAAAAGTATTGCATGCTGCTGCATAAATTATGTAATATGCCAGGGAGATATGTATACTGTAGCTAAGAAAGTATTAGTAGCCCATGTGCCTCATCCTAATAATTTGGTCCCCTTCTACCTAATCATTTAGCCTACTGTTCTGACTTGGTGGTGCACATGTAGCCTATAGCTCTCTTTTAGAGAAATGTAGTCATCAAATATTGTAAGAGCTTTCATTGTCTGCTTATATGGCCCCTTTATTTATCCTACGGTTCTGACTTGATGTACAGGGAGAATACTAACCCCATGTTCTGAATGCTGTCGCTGTACATTTCAAAAGTGCTGAACAAATAGTTGACTACATCCGTCCTAGCTCGCTCATTAATGTCCTAATTAGGGATGCACAATATAATAAAATAAAATAAAAATAGGTGAAAATATCAGAATCGGACGATATTAGCTAAAAAATGCCAACATCAGACCAAAGTCTAGATTAACGCCGATGTGCAAAACTGATGTGCATACCTATATAGCGTAGGTACATGACGTAATGACGCCACATAAAATGTTGCGCTACATGTGCTACACAGCATTCCTAACCTAGCCCACAATGTCTGCTGTGTGGATCGAGCAGTCAACAAGTCAAACAGTCATTTGAAAAAGTAAGAACATTTCAGCAAGACATCTCAAAAGGCAAAATCCATTAACGGCAACATAATGGAATTCATTGCCCTTGATAATCAACCGTTCTCGGTCGTGGGTGATGTTGGCTTTCGCGACTGGTCGAGCACTGGTACACACTACCAAGTGCGCTATTTTTCAGATGTTGCCCTACCGGAGTTAACTCAGTAACAGCGTCACTGCTATTAGCTTCAGGACATACTATGGAAAGCTGTTTGGGTCTTTGCGTGTCAAAAAAGATACGTCAAATAACACTGACTCGTTATTTTAGCTTTTAATTTGATACGTCAAATAACACAGTTCTATTATAGAATGTTGTGTATTCTGAATTTGCACGTGCAAGCCAAGCGCCACCACTACAATCAGTAGCAAACACCGGCCACGAATGATGTGTTTACAATACCGAGTTGGTAATAAAGCATTATTTGTTCGACCGCAACTTCTGGGGTAGCTAACTAGCTTTAGCTTGGTACCTAGCTAGCACCAATACAACCAGCCTGAAAACAATGACCAGTAGAAACTGCAGTCATTTTCATTATTCTCAGCAATGATTTAGAAATCCTTGTGAGTAAGTATTAGCTAGGTTACCACATGTTGTTCGCCTATTGAAATTGAACTTCAGTTCATGAAAATAAATAGCTAGCCAGCTACTTAACCCTGTTGCCCAAAGCTAACATTATAAGCAGCCAGCTAGCTTCATCTGGCTAGTGAGGCTTGACCAGCCCGGGTTATGTGTTGTGACGCTAGCCACAATAAGGATTAGGCACAACTGGAATTTGTAGTTTGCCTTCAAAATAAAAGTACCTCTGAAAATGATGCAGAAGGTTAAAATTGGTGGAATCATGCCATATTTAGACTACATAAATGTTAAACAAGGTTAGAATGTGAAGCAATGAAATGGGGTATCAGTCTACTTGGTGACACTCACAGAACACAACTGAAGAGTTTACGCGAATATTTTTTTATTTAACCAGGTAGGCCAGTTGAGAACACGTTCTCATTTACAACTGCGACCTGGCCAAGATATAGCAAAGCAGTGCGACAAAAAAAAAAAACAGAGTTACACAAGGGATAAACAAAAGTACAGTCAATATCAATAGAAAATCTACATAAATTGTGTGCAAAAGGAGGTAAGGCAATAAATAGGCCAGAGTAGCAAAGTAATTACAATTTAGCAAATTAACACTGGAGTGATAAATGTGCAAGTAGAAATACTGGTGTGCAAAAGAGCAAAAAAAGTAAATAACAATATGGGGATGAGGTAGGTAGTTGGATGGGTTTTTACAGATGGGCTGTGTAAAGCTGCAGCGATCGGTGAGCTGCTCAGATAGCTGATGCTTAAAGTTAGTGATAGACTGCATCTAATTTGCTGAGTAGAGTGTTGGAGGCTATTTTATAAATGACATCACTGAAGTTGAGGATCGGTAGGATAATCAGTTTTACGAGGGTATGTTTGGCAGCGTGAGTGAAGGAGGCTTTGTTGCGAAATAGAAAGCCGATTCTAGATCTGATATGCTTAATATACGAGTCAGGAAGGAAAATTTAGAGTCTAACCAGACACCTAGGTATTTGTGGTAGTCCACACATTCTAAGTCAGAACCGTTCAGAGTAGTGATGATAGTCGGGGGGGCTGGTAGCAATCGGTTGAAGAGCATGCATTTAGTTTTACTAGCGTTTAAGAGCAGTTGGAGGCCACGGAAGGAATGTTGTACGGCATTGAAGCGCATTTGGAGGTTTGTTAACAGTGTCCAAAGAAGGGCCAGATGTATACAGAACGGTGTCGTCTGCGTAGAGGTGGATCAAGGAATCACCCGCAGCAAAAGAAACATCATTGAGATACAGAGAAAAGTGTCGGCCTAAGAATTGAACCCCGTGGCACCCCCATAGAGACTGCCAGAGGTACGGACAACAGGCCCTCCGATTTGACACACGGAACTCTATCAGAGAAGTAGGAGGTGAACCAGGCGAGGCAGTCATTTGAGAAACCAAGGCTGTTGAGTCTGCTGATAAGAATACGGTGATTGACAGAGTCGAAAGCCTTGGCCAGGTCGATGAAGACAGCTGCACAGTACTGTCTTTTATCAATGGTGGTTATGATATCGTTTAGTACCTTGAGCGTGGCTGAGGTGCACCCATGACCAGCTTGGAAACCGGATTTCACAGCAGAGAAGGTACGGTGGGATTCAAAATGGTCAGTGATCTGTTTGTTAACTTGGCTTTTGAAGACTTTGGAAAGGCAGGGCAGTATGGATATAGGTCTGTAACAGTTTGGGTCTAGAGTGTCACCCCCTTTGAAGAGGGGGATTTCCAATCTTTAGGAATCTCGGGGGAGACGTAAGATATTGAAAGGACTAGTAATAGGGGTTGCAACAATGGTGGCGGAATATTTAAGAAAGAGAGGGTCCAGATTGTTTAGCCCAGCTGATTTGTAAGGGTCCAGGTCTTGCAGCTCTTTCAGAACATCTGCTATCTGGATTTGGGTGAAGGAGAAGCTGGGGAGGCTTGGGCAAGTAGCTGCGTGGGGGGCGGAGCTGTTTGCCGGGGTTGGGGTAGCCAGGAGGAAAGCATGGCCAGCCATAGAGAAGTGCTTATTGAAATTCTCAATTATCGTGGATTTATCAGTGGTGACAGTGTTTCCTAGCCTCAGTGCAGTGGGCAGCTGGGAGGAGGTGCTCTTATTCTCCATGGACTTTAGTGTCCCAGAACTTTTTGGAATTAGAGCTACAGGATGCAAATTTCTGTTTGAAAAAGCTAGCCTTTCCTTTCCTAACTGACTGTATGTATTGGTTCCTGACTTCCCTGAAAAGTTGCATATTGAGGGGACTATTCGATGCTAGTGCAGTACGCCATAGGGTGTTTTTGTGCTGGTCGAGGGCAGTCAGGTCTGGAGTGAACCAAGGGCTATATCTGTCCTTAGTTCTACATTTTTTGAAAGGGGCATGCTTATTTAAGATGGTGAGGAAAGCACTTTTAAAATAACAACCAGGCATCCTCTACTGACGGGATGAGGTTAATATCCTTCCAGGATACCCGGGCCAGGTCGATTAGAAAGGCCTGTTCGCAGAAGTGTTTTAGGGAGGGTTTGACAGTGATGAGGGGTGGTCATTTGACCGCGGACCCATAATGAATGCAGGCAATGAGGCAGTAATCGCTGAGAACCTGATTGAAAACAACAGAGGTGTATTTGGAGGGCATGTTGGTCAGGATAATATCTATGAGGGTGCCCATGTTTACGGATTTAGGATTGTACCTAGTGGGTTCCTTGATTATTTATGTGAGATTGAGGGCATCTAGCTTAGATTATTAGGATGGCCGGGGTGTTAAGCATATCCCAGTTTAGGTCACCTAGCAGAACGAACTCTGAAGATAGATGGGGCAATCAGTTCACGTACGGTGTCCAGGGCACAGCTGGGAGCTGACAGGCAGCAACAGTAAGACTTAATTTTGGAGCTCGAACTGGAAAGTATGACAGGCTAACTCCTCCCCATTTGGCATTTCTATCTTGACGGAAAATGTTTTAGTTGGGGATGGAAATCAACATTTTTGGTTGCCTTCCTAAACCAGGATTCAGACACGGCAAGGACATCAGGGTTGGTGGAGTGTGCTAAAGCAGTGAGTAAAATAAATTTAGGGAGGAGGCTTCTGATGTTAACATGCATGAAACCAAGACACGCAGGGCCTGGGTTAACCTCCACATCACCCGAGGAACAGAGGAGGAGTAGGAAGAGGGTACGACTAAAGGCTATCAAAACTGGTCGTCTAGTGCGGTGGCGACAGAGAATAAAAGCAGCAGATTTCTGGGCGTGTTAGAAAAGATTCAGGGCATAATGTGCAGACAGAGGTATGGTGGGTTGTGGGTACAGTGGATGTAAGCCCATGCACTGAGTGAGAGGTTGCATCTCTGGATGTGCTGGTTATACTGGGTGAGGTCACCGCATGTGTGAGGGGTGGGACAAAGGAGGAATCTGAGGCATGTAGAGTGGGACTAGTGTCTCCACTGTAAACTAAAACAATGATAACTATCCTAAACAACACTATACAAGGCATATTTGAGAGAGACATAAAGCAATCACAGGTGTTGATTGGGAGAGCAAGCTAAGACAACAGGTAAGACAACAGCTAATCAGCTAAGACAACAACAACAGGTAAAATGGCGATGAATAGGCAGTGTTTCAAATCGGAGGGCCTGTTGTCTGGACCTCTGGCAGTCTCTATGGGGGTACCACAGGGTTCAATTCTCAGGCTGACTCTTTTCTCTGTATATATATCAATGATGTCGCTCTTGCTGCGGGTGATTCTTTGATCCACCTCTACGCAGACGACACTATTCTGTATACATCTGGCCCTTCTTTGGACACTTAACGTATGGTTGCAATCCCGATATCGGGATAAGTGTCATCAACAACCGCTGAATAGCATAGCGCTACATTCAATAAATATTAATATTCATGAAATCACAATATATATGCAATATAGGAAAACACAGCTTAGCCTTTTGTTAATCCACCTGTCGAGTCAGATTTTGAAATTATGCTTTTCAGCGAAAGCAAGCCAAGCGTTTGTGTAAGTTTATCGCACGACAAAACATTAAGTACACTTAGCATCAGGAAGCTTGGTCACGAAAATTAGAAATCAAATTAATCGGTTACCTTTGATAATCTTCGGATGTTTACACTAACGAGACTCCCAGTTACACAACAAATGTTCCGTTTGTTCCATAAAGATGATTTTTATATCCAAAATACCTGTTTGTTGCGTTATGTTCAGAAATCCACAGGAAAGAGCGGTGACGACAACGCAGACAAATTCCAAATACAGGTCGCAGTGGTGGGTAGTATAAGGGGCTTTGGTAACAAAACGGATGGCACTGTGATAAACTGCATCCAGTTTGCTGAGTAGAGTATTGGAAGCTATTTTGTAGATGACGTCGCTGAAGTCGAGGATCGGTAGTCGGCTGGCCCCTGCTACATATTTGTCGCCAGACCCACTGACTCCAGGTGATCTATAAGTCTATGCTAGGTAAAGCTCCGTCTTATCTCAGCTCACTGGTCACGATAACAACACCCACCCGTAGCACGTGCTCCAGCAGGTATATCTCACTGGTCATCCCCAAAGCCAACAGCTCTTTTGGCTGCCTTTCCTTCCAGTTCTCTGCTGCCAGAGACTGGAACGAATTGCAATTTTTTTTTTTTTACAAAAAATTAAATACTTTTTTTTTTTAATTAAAAAAAAAATCTAACTTGACTCTACGCTTGTTTATTCCATGTGTAACTCTGTATTGTTGTTTGTGTCACAGTACTTTGCTTTATCTTGGCCAGTTCGCAGTTGTAAATGAGAACTTGTTCTCAACTAGCTTACCTGGTTAAATATTTTTTTTTAAAGGAATAGGTTTTGACTATGTTTTACTGGTAATGGAGACATACGTAAATGCCAAAATAACTTTTTGGTCAGTGTGGTGTGTGTGTAACCTTTGTTTAACTAGGCAAGTCAGTAAATTACAAATTCTTATTTACAATGACTGCCTATCCCGGACCAATTGTGCGCAGCCCTATGGGACTCCCAATCACGGCCGGATGTGATACAGCCTGGATTCGAACCAGGGACTGTAGTGACATCTCTTGCACTGAGATGCAGTGCCTTAGATTGCTGCGTCCATGTGTGTTTTAACTATTTAACTGAACTAGAACGCTTAGGCAGCTAAAATTTTAAATATCAGTTATTGGTATCGTTTTTTTGGGCAAGGAAAATATTGTATATCGGCATCGGCCAAAAATGTCATATCGGTGCACCACTAGTCTAATCCAAATTACGGATGGCCTCTTATGCGCTTGTCGTCCCCTTATGCCATAGTTTGTACATCTTAATTGTCAGTAGAAACCACATATGTTTAAGCAAGTCTGCCATATCAGCTATGTTTTTTTTAAAGGCAGTAAATGAGGCTGAATGAATTGTTTCGCTGCCAGACAAGGCTCCGCTGATTGCCAGGTGTAGCAGTGGTAAAGATTCACTCCACCGTGCTGAAAAGAAAGCTCTGCTGTTGGGAACGCATGATGTAGGCCTTAACAGTTTGTGGGCACCGTTTGTTGCCGTTATAGTGCAATTAATATATTGTTTTGTGGCTTTGCTTGCATGAATTTTTCTATATATATATATATATATTCAGTTTGCCCCACCAAGATTTATATGCTAAAATCACCACTGCATGGGATAGATACTTTTTTGTTATGCCATTTTAAAGCTAATGTCCTGCTATTCTACAAATGTTGCCATATCTTGTGTGTTCATGTGATATTTGAATGCCAAACATTACAACATAATCAATGGGCAAAAAAACCTAGCCACATTTTTTTGCTGACATGGGCTTAGAGATTTCTGACAAGTTACAAATAGCTCTAAGATCTGCAATGACTGACATGACAAGAGGAAAACTGCTGATGCACTACCCAATTAACGAAATTGCACCTTGTACATTCAACTATTACAACTTTCAGGAGTAAATTAAAAGCCGGACTGAGTTACTTAAAAAGTTTCCCTTCCCAGTATGGGAACCACTCCCATTCCAGCAGGTAGCCTAGCCGTTAAGAGCGCTGTTTCAAATCACAGAGCTGGCAAGGAGGAACAATTCTGCCCCTGAGCAAGGCAGTTAACCCCCAACAACTGCTTCCTGGACTTCGATTGAGGTAGCCCCCCTGCACTTCTCTGATTCAGGGGTGTTGGGTTAAATGCGGAAGACACATTTCAGTTGAATGCATTCAGTTGTGCAACTGACTAGGTATCCCCTTTGCCCATAGAGGGTGCTGTTGAGGCCACTGTGTACCATTGCAAAACAGTGCGTTTTAATCAGTTGAGCCTCCACTGCTTCACACTTGTTATAAGATAAAGGAGAGGGAGAGAAGTCATGGGTATTTTATTAGGATCCCCATTAGCTGTTGCGAAAGCTGCAGCTACTCTTCCTGGGGTCCACACAAAACATGACATTAACAGCTCAAGAACAGAACTACATCAATAAAACAAATGTCACAAGTAGCCAACATATCAATACATAGACAAACTATATAGGTCAAAGAGTCTAGGCTAATAAATAGAAAGCAAGGCGTCCTACTTTTCCACTGCGTATCTCTTATCATTAAATGATGAGGCCGTCTGATTAGGCGCATGCATCGCTATAGACATGATCCGTACCCGTTTGCTATTGGTCCATTCTTGGATGGTCTCCCTTTGTATACTACGCCAGGGTTTCCCAAACTCGGTCCTGGGGCACATTTTGGGTTTTGCCCTAGTATTACACAGCCGTTTCAAATAATCAACGCTTGATAAGTTGGTTATTTGAATCAGCTGTGTAGTGCTATGCCAAAAACCAAAACGTGTACCCGGGGGGGGAGCAAGACCGTGTTTGGGAAATCATGTGCCACACTAGCTAACGCGTCTTATACCTAATCACGAGAATGATGCAAATACGGTTTAATAACCTAGTGAACAGTAAACAGCCGGTTCCCCGGGTAAAGACTCACCTGCCCTGGGGAAGGAGAACCGACAGGACTCGATTCCCGTCAGGGTTAGAGTCCCCGTTTCGGTGAGGTAAGGGTTGGATAGGCTACAGCCAAAGCTAAACCTGAAAAGAACCTTAAAATTACACCGAAAGGAGCTCTAGATGTGGTGTAGGTCCAGTTCTTAGTAGAAAATACCTATTCTTGTAGTCTACCACGACAGTGGATGTCAGACAGCAATGTCTATAGCTACAGAAGGATTTTATCTTACATATGTACGGACTGGAGACACAATAGCGCATGCTCAGGCCCTTGAAGTCCTTCCTCTGTCTTCTCCTTCAGAACTGTGCTTCAACCAATCGGAGGCGTTCGTACCTGTGATGCAAGCCGGACTGTCATTCGTTGTGTTCATAGGGGACGCTGATTCTATAAACCTAGTCTACTCATTCTCCTCCTCCTTCCCTTCCTTTCTCTCCTCCCTTCTCTCTCGCTTTCTCGGTACTCTCCGTTTCGCTAAACTCATCATTGTTATGAAAAAAATGGCGTCTTCCTCTTTATCCCTTGGTCTGTGTATATTTGCGACGTTCTATAGTGCCATCTAGTGGTCTTCTAGGCATATCGCACCAACATTACTTAATTTACCTATTCGCTGGGGACGTCCCAAGGATTCCAAATAGCAATATCACCATGCGTCAGGACGCATGCGCCACAATCATGGATATGCGGCCCAAATAGCACGGATTGGGATTAGTTAACTAGGCCTAAAACTAGTAGGCCTAGTTTAATTACATTTTGCTGTAGCTTGGTGGTAGTTGAATAAAATAAAATCTTGGTAGTGTTTTGACTAGTTAATATCTTTTTACCATGTAGTGGTGTCGCTAACTACTGGAACTACACAGTTTTTTGTAAAAGAAAAGAAAATATTGGTGGGTGAAGTAGGCAAGAATTTCCTTTCTTTTTCAGCATGAGACCTGCCTAAAATGAGACTTGAAACACATTTTTGGTGTTTAATAGGATAAATTGCACCTTATATTAACATTGACTCCAGAGTGACCTGTCTTGCAATTTGTAGCCTATACATTTCAGATTGCAATTCATAACATATATATATATATATTTTACCTTTATTTAACTAGGAAAGTCAGTTAAAAACAAATTGTTATTTTCAACGACAGCCTAGGGACAGTGGGTTAACTGCCTGTTCAGGGGCAGAACAAGAGATTTGTACCTTGTCAGCTCAGGGATTTGAATTTACAACCTTCCAGTTACAAGTCCAACACTCTAACCACTAGGCTACCCTGCTGCCCCAAATAGCCTATCATAACATATCTTGAAATGGATGATGGAATTCCACAAATTAATGCATACCTTACGGAATGTAACATATCATAGTAACTGGAGTGTCACGGATTTAAGTTTACTATGTTACGTCTAAACATGGTTCCAGGTTGGCCAAATAGGTCACCTAAAACAAGACCAAGAGGGGGGAGAAACACAATACTGCTTTAATGTAGGCCTGCTAAAAAACTATGTCTCCAGATTGTATTATGGACATCAGAAGCACTGTAATATTGTGCAATCCTCCTACTGTTGAAATGTGGACTGGGGCAATAACCACAGTTTCCTGCAGTTTTACTGCATGACTTTATGTGTGTGTGAGTGAGAAAGAGAGAGAGCGCTCTAGGCCAGGCCATGCTGTCTGTGTATGCTTTAGTTCCATGGTCTGGTCTCTAGTCTGTTTCATTCATTCATGCCACACACACACGGACATACCTAATCTGTTCTAGGCTAGGTCACATGAGTTATGTTGTTATGGGAGAGACAGAGAAAACCTCTGTTACAACACTCTACTTCTGAGACATGTGATTTCCTAGAACAGGTCCACTGGGTACAGTATAGGGCCTTGGGATAGGGGCTATAGTTAGGGCTTAAGTATGGGGGTATGAGGTTGGGCTGGGTATAGGGCTGTGTTTTCTGCAGTCTGAGCTGTCAACATGTTACAGGTACAAATGGTGGTATTACCATATCAGGATTATGGTATAGTTTTGCTGTCTCAGAATTGTCCCTGGTTTCAATGAGAAAATGTAATGATACTTTATGCCACAGGAACACTGTTCCCGTATTCACTACTGTATATATATGTAGTACAACAACAACAACAAACACATACCTAATCATGGTTTAGGATAGGTAAGTATAGTGATGTCATCACTAGTGGCCAGTGCTCATACCTCAGATGATGACATCATAGAGGTCCCAAATGGCACCCTATTCCCTTTATAGTGCTCTACATTTGACCAGGGCCATGGCACCCTATTCCCTTTATAGTGCACTACTTTTGAAAGGGATTAGGGTGCCAGTTGGGTCATTAACAAAACTAAAACTCTGATGAGGGATTAAGAAGAGGGATCAAGCCCAAGTTGTATACTCTGTATTCCTCTGAGGATGGCTTTAGTTTACAACACATATACATCTTAGTATATCTGTCTTATTATTATTATTACACATATTATAAGGTGGCACTGACATACTGTACATCTAAAGCTTATTCTGACTCGCAGGTCCGTTGGTGACAGAGCAGAACCAGCGAACCTCCCTGTGTCACTTAGAACTATGACCAGACGCAACCAGTAGGTATAGAACCCACCGACCGTAGGGGTACCTCTACACTCCAGAACTGACTTGGAATTAAACAAGATACCTGTAGGATCAAATGATCCAATAATTCTTATATTAAACATGTTAGGCTACAATTATATGGATTAGTGTTTTGTAAGTGGTAAGAAAACATCCACACAGATTTTGTCTGGCCTTAACTTTAACACCTGTAACCCATAGTGGAGTACAGGTGAGAGCTTGACACCTGGCTTTAGGATGCTATTATTATATATTACTGTCTATACATATCTACATACACACTGAGTTTTTCTTTAGTGGTCTACAGTGACTATCTACATTTACAATCAATGCATTCTCTTCTGGTGCATATTGTACAATATGAACAATTCTTAGTGCAAGCAAATCACACATCATATCTGACAAACATGCTTCAGTTCTTTTCTTTTTAGTGTCCCTGTGGTGTTTGGTGCCGGTGCCCCTGCTCAGGATCAGTCCAGCTTTCTGTACGCTACATCAACTCTCTCAAACACTCTTCAGAGTAGTGTGTCAGTGTGTCCACATATATCCATGGCAAGCCTCTGCTGGGTGGGAAGGGTGTGTGTGTGCGTGTGTGTTTTGTACAGCATTTGTGAGTGTGGGGAGATTGAGTGTGTGTGTGTGTGTGTAGTATGTTTATGTGCAGACAGATAGTATGTGTGTGTACAGAATGTGTAAGTGCCAAGACACTGTGTGTTATAGCTACAGCATCCTTATCTGGAGGCCAGCAACATCGTGATGGGTTTTTCTCCTCTATTTCCACTCTCACACTCTCCATCATTTGATTGGTCATTTGTCTTTTGGGTCCAATGAGGAGGCAGAGTACTAGAAGCTCATAGGATCAGCAGTGTTGAGCAGTTTGGTCCTTTTTTCTTTTTTTCTGGGAGGCTGAGAATCTTTAAAGTAGCAGAGGTCCCACTAGCTCTCATCTCTTTCTCTAGTGTTCTCTTTAGTCCAGAAGCAGTGGCAGGTTGAGACTAGTGCAGCAGTAAAGAAACTAGTTTCTACACATGTACATATCTGTGGATTAGCTAATCCTATACATACTGCACTAGATGTAGTTTGTGTGTGTGTGTGTGTCTTGGGATTGGACAGAAATTGTGTATAGACAGAAGTACAGGATCGGATGTTGGGGGAATAGCGTAGAACGTTCTGCTGGGGTCTAGAGCACGTTCTCAAAAAGCTGCATGGAGTTCATTATGTTCTCATCCTGAAACAGAAACATACAGGATAGAACATTGAGCGAAAGTCATGAGGCTGTTTTTTTTGTTCACTTGGAATATTAGTCTAAGTAAAACATTCAGCAAATCCCCCAGTGACATCTACATAACACTTTACTTGGAGGGGTTATTCATAAGACATTCACAACACCTTTATGAAACCAATCATAACACCTTCATGAGTATTGCAGTATGATTCATAACCTTCATAACACATTATTCAATATCATTCATAAGGAATTTTCAAAATTAAAGTTCCTTTTCATTACATAACTAAAAGTTATCAGTAACTCTGAAATATTTCTTATTTATCCATTGTACAACACAAATGTGTATGTTTACAACCACAGTACCCAACCCCAAGTGTTAACCTAAGAGCACATGTTTTGGGCTTATCTTGATAGAGAACACACTGTAGGCCTAACATGGCACTGGCTCCAGACCAGGAGCCATATAATACAACTTTATTGTCCATGTTACAGAGAACAACAGAAATGTGTCTTCTGCGCTTACAACACAACTCTCCCAGTTAGCACAAACACACAGTGCAGCACCCCTGGATGGAGCGCATGTTGCTCAAGGGCCCAACGGAAGGGACTTGTCAGGAACTGAACAGTTACCAGATCAGTTCCCCCCTTATTCTAGCTCCCGGTGTATGTGACAATAAAATATAAAACAATTCTCCAACTGGTGACCTTTTGCCTACAGGTCCAACTCCTTAGCTGCTGGGCTACCTACAGCCCCCCTGGGTGCATCCCTTGGATATCTTCACATATAATAGGGTGGCTAAGCTGAAATTTCCAGAATGATTGTTCATTTTGTGATAAAAGCACATAATTTTGCAGAGAGAGATTTACATGTCCTGAAAATATTTAGATATCGTGACATCACAGATATTGCCCCTGGGGGTCATGGCACTCTTTAATTACAAATTAAAGGTTTAATAAAATAAACACATCCAGGAAAGAGTAGCTTGGCATTACCAACAGGAGTAAACAGCACATGAGTGACTGACGACTCCTGGGTCAAGTCATTGCTTCCAGTCAAACTCCTGGGTCAAGTCATTGCTTCCAGTATGTGTGACCCAGGAGTTGTTCCTGTTAGCTGTGTGTTAACTCCTGAATCAAGATTCATGCTAAGCTGCTGCTTCCAGGATTGATAAAAAATAAGGGAGGGGATGTTCTAATCAGTGGTGTAGTAGAGGGTAAACCCACAAACACAGTTTACACACCTGTTTTATTTTTTACAAGCATTTACCCACCTATTGCAGAAGAATGCATTGAAAATAAAGGGAGTGTTAATTTATTCACAGCGAAAGGCGACCAGTGTTTAGCCATATATTTTCTTACCTCTATTGATTATGATGAAGACATTGGTACTGTACTAGCTGAAACATGTGAGCTTGATAACAACATAGGTGCAATCCACTTAGTGTGTGCTGCAAATATTGTACTTTGAGGTTGCTCTAAAGCAGAAAGGTGGAATAAAAGAGTCAGGAGCAGGTTTTCTTAATTGAACGAAGTTCTCTATTGAGGTATTTTTTTCTTCTCAAACACTCCAACACAATCAGATGATCAACCAAGGAAAATACAAATCATCTTTACAAGAACAAGGAACACAAGGTGAGTATCTTTACACTACAACATAAATCACGGGTGTGTCACCGCCTTAACGATCTGTTCGTGGACAACCCTCTTCGGGTGGTGGTCCGGATCCGTGGTGGCCATTCCCAAGAGGTCATGTGTCCTCTTCTTCTTCCTTCCGAAAGGTATGTCCTCTCCTTTGGAGAAGCAAACACACTTTTCTTTCTCCAGCTCCTCTCTGCTGGTTCCCTCCTCTCTCTTGTAGGGGAAAGAGAATAGGTCATTAGTACCGTCAGCTGTGCTTAATTGCCTCTGATCACCTTGACTCACATGCCAGGCTGGGCTACTATCCGTGGGACCAGCCTGCCCTCTGGTGGTCCTTCCACATACCTCCCCCCTCAGGACCGGACTGGAGGGCCGGGCGCCAGACGCGCCGTCTTGGTTGCGTTGGGACAGCGCGTCCGCATTCCCGTTCCTCGGTCCGGCCCTGTGGATAACATGGAAAGAGTGGTTGTAAAGCAAGAAACCATCTGACTATTCTGTTGTTATTTTTTTGTCTTACCGGCCATCCACGTGAGGGGAGGATGGTCAGTAACGAGGTAGTACCGGAGATAAGCGAGGGCCCACTTAATGGCTATGGCCTCTTTCTCTACGGTAGCATATCTCTGTTCCCGATCAATGACCTTCCTACTTATGAAGAGAATAGGCCTATCTGCTTTGCCTTCACCCTGAGCTAGGACGGCCTGAGCCCCGTATCTGAGGCGTCTACCTGCACAATGAACTCATGGAAGAAACCAGGAGCCTGCAGGGCGTGATCAGAGGACAGGCTATCTTTTAGCAACTGGAAGGCGTCTTCCGTCTTGTCCTTCCACGCTACACGGTTTGGCAGGTTTTTCTTGGCTTGTGAGAGGGGTGGCAATGGTTGCATATCCAGAGATGAAACGGCGATAATATCCCGTTATCCCCAAGAAGGCTCGGACGTCCCACTTCGTCTGGGGCCGAGGCCAGTCCCGAATTGCCTTAGTCTTGCCCTGGTATTTTTCCGTTCCCCACGGTGTATCCCAGGTATTCCGCTTCGGACAGACCCAGGCAGCATTTGTTTGGATTTGCCGTCAGCCCTGTAGCCTCCAGGCTCACGAGCACCTCCCGCAGACACAGGAGGTGGCTATCCCAGTCCTCGCTGTGAATGACCACATCGTCTATGTACGCCGCTGCGTACTCTTGATGGGGTTGTAGAATGGCATCCATGAGGTGTTGGAAAGTTGCCACAGCACCATGCAGTCCGAAGGGCATTCTCACATACTGAAAAAGCCCCTCCGGTGTGGTGAAGGCAGTCTTTGGGCGGTCCTCTGGAGCCACTGGCACTTGCCAATATCCTTTCATCAAATCCAGGGTGGTGATGAACTTGGCCTTTCCTAAACGCTCCAAGAGTTCATCCACGCGGGGCATGGGATACGCGTCGAAAGTAGAGATGGCGTTTACACCTCTAAAGTCGTTGCAGAGCCTCATACTACCGTCAGGTTTGGGGACCAGGACTATGGGACTGGACCACTCATTCGTAGATGGCTCGATCACCCTCATCCTCAGCATTTCCCTCACCTCGTTCTTAGCGATGACTTGGCGGTCCTCAGGAATCCTGTAAGGCCGGATATGCACCTTCTTGCCGGGTTCAGTGTGGATATGGTGAACCAGAACATCTGTTTGTCCTGGGAAGGGAGAGAATACCCTGCCCGAATTGCATAATCAGCTTGTCTAGCTGTCTAGTCTGCTCCAGCAGGGGAGTTCGGCCATGGCGCACCTGTAGCAGGCTCTTTTTCCTTGTCCTCCATGTCCATCAAAGCCACACCCTCCTCTCTTCCATGGTACTTCAGCAGGTTGATATGATAGAGTTGGACCTTCTTCCTCCTGTCAGGTTGCTTGATGAGGTAATTGACCGATGAGACCCTTTCTGTTACCTCGTAGGGCCCAACCCACTGCGCCATCAAGCGGTGTTCGGCCATGGGCACGAGTACCAGCACTTTCTCTCCCATGGTGAACTCCCTGGGTGTTGCTGACTTATCGTAGGCTCGGCCTTGAGTCTGATGCGCCTTCTCCATATGTTAATTTACTATGGGTCAGACTGCCGACAGGCGGTCCCTCATCAGGGTAACATGTTCTATCGTCGACCGGAATGGGCATCGTTGGGCATTCCAGGTCTCCTTGGCTAAGTCGATGATCCCTCGACATGGCCGGCCGTAGAGCAATTAGAATGGGGAGAACCCAGTGGACGCCTGGGGTACTTCTCGCAGGGCAAACATTAAGTGGGGCAGAAGCATGTCCCAGTTATTTCCATCTCTGAACACCACTCTTCTCAACATGATTTTAATTGTTTTGTTCAGGCGTTCGCACAAACTGTCTGTCTGCGGGTGGAATATGCTTGTGCGTATCTGTTGAACCTGGTATAACCGACACATGTCCTTCATCAATCGGGACATGAGGTGGGGCGGCAGGGTAGCCTAGTGGTTAGAGTGTTGGACTAGTAACCGGAAGGTTGCAAGTTCAAATCCCCGAGCTGACATGGTACAAATCTGTCGTTCTGCCCCTGAACAGGCAGTTAACCCTTAACTGACTTGCCTGGTTAAATAAAGGTAAAATTACAAATTAAAAAATGAATGGGGTTCCCTGGTCGGTTAGGATCGTCTTGGGAAGGCCCACCCGGGAGAACAGCATGAACAATTTCTTGGCGATTCCCTTTGATGACATGTTGCAAAGGGGTATGGCCTCTGGGAACTTAGTAGCGTAATCTACGACAACCAAGATGTACTCGTATCCTCTGGCGGATTTCGGGAGGGGTCCCACGAGATCCATAGCTATGCGTTCGAAGGGGGTCTCTATAATGGGGAGAGGAATCAAAGGACTGCGCAGGTGTGGCCGTACGCTGACATTGATCACACGTCCTACAATACCTGGCCACATCTAGGGTGACACGGGGCCAATAGAACCTCTGCATGATTCTGTTGATCGTTTCGCCCTGTGCCAGGTGTCCTCCTAGGACGTGGGAATGGGCTAGCTGTAGGACAGTATCCCTGTATGGTCTAGGCACCATTAGTAATTCCTGTTTTCCCCCCCTTCATTGCACAACCCAATGCAAGAGACCCTGCCTGATTGCATAGTTGGGAAGAGAGGGCTCACCTGATCCGTCAACATTTCCTCATGACATCCCGTAGGTCTGGGTCTCTATGCTGAGAGGTGCCGAACTGTCCCTAAAATTCTTGGGGCAGGTAGACCTCGGTAGAGGGGTGGGGTGGTTGTTCCCCATCCCCGTCGGTGGTGCCCGAGGGGAATCTCTTCCATGTTCCCTTCTCTGATGGGGCTTCAAATATAGCCATTAGCCTCTGGTTGCTCCTTCCTTCCTCCGTCGTATATAACCCTTCGCAGGTGTCTTCATCGGAGGTTTCCTGGAATAGCTGTCGGAGACATTGGGTCTGTATTCTTCCTCTGCTCCAGAGGACGAGGCCGAGGCTACGTTTCCTTGTAGGGCTACCACCTCGGGCTTGGACTTGTTTTTTTTCTTTCTCTGCTTTCCTGCCCCCCTGCAGTAGCCCGGCTGTTGGCATGTGATAGAGAGACCTGATCCCCTTTGTCCGGTGCATAACGTCCTCTGCTGAAGCTCCTTATATAGGGGACAGTCTCTCCCGATCAATAATGGCACCTTCAGCTGGGGTACTTTCCCCACCCTGACTGTACACCTTCCTTTCGGGGTGAGAATGGACAGACTCATGGTGGGGTAATAGTGGGTGTCTCCATGGATACAGGACACAGCTACTTTGTCTGGTAGCAGTGTTGCTGTGGTCACCATCTGCTCCTCCACGATCGTAACCATACTTCCAGAATCGAGAATGGCTACCACGTCTCGTCCTTCTATTCAAACCGGAATCTCTGGGACTGGGGATATTTTTGCTAACCAACAGAGGTGATCCTGCCCATCTCAGACTGGGATGCGTGGGGAAGGGCAGCAATGACTTGGTGGCCATGGACTTGTCCTTTCTGGGACATTGTGGGGCGTAATGGTCCGGAGACTGGCATTTATAGCACCGACCCTGTTGTGTGGGTGATGACTTCTCCCACGTCCGGAGCGGATTTGGTCGTTTCGGTGGCGGACGTGCCGGTGTCAAACAGGCTTGGCAGAGTTCTTCCGGTCCTCCTTTTTACAACTCCCATGTAGATCGGTACGTTTCCACAGCCTCAGCTATGGGTTTGCTTGCCCCACGACCCTTTCTAAGTCCCTGGGTAATTCCCTCAAAATCTTGTCCACTACGAGCGTCTCTACGACATATCCTACTCCTTTTCCGGTCTCCAGCTATTGTTTCGTTAGGCGTAGGAGTGTGAATATCTGGGCACGGATGGGTTGGTCGGCCATATAGGTCCATTGATGGAACTTTTCGTCTCTATCTCGGGCGGTCAGCTGGTACCGGGACAGAATCTCGGTTTTTAGTCGCACGTAGTCGGCAGCTTCGCGGGGGTCCAGGTCATAGTAGGCTTCCTAGGCTATCTGGGTCAAAAGAGGCGCTAACGCACTCACCCATTCTGTGGGGGTCCACTCTTCCAAGGTGGCCGTCCATTCGAACATCATGATGAAAGCCTCAATATCATCCTTTGAGAGACGAGGTAAGATAGCGGCTTCACTCGGCTTAACTCTCGGTTCTTCTCGCCGGCTCAGCTGTTGTTGCATGAGTTCTATGGTTGTCTCCAGTGCTGTGATCAACTGTTGTAGTAGAGCGTTATCCATCCTTCTTGAATGGTTCCTCTGTGTCTACAGGTAGATTTTCGTTTTCCTCACTTATCCTTGTGTCACTCGTCCACATAATGCCCGCATTCTCCACCAACGGACCAAGTACTTTGAGGTTGCGGAAAGGTGGAATAAAAGAGTCAGGAGCAGGTTTTCTCAATTGAGGTATTTTTTTCTTCTCAAAACACTCCAACACAATCAAGGATGATCAACCAAGGAAAACACAAATCTTCTTCTTTACAAGAACAAGGAACACAAGATGAGTATCTTTAAACTATAACATAAATCACGGGTGTGTAACCACCTTAACAATCCGTTTGTGGAGAACCCTCTTTGGGTGGTGGTCCGGATCCGTGGTGGCCATTCCCAAGAAGTAATTTGTCCTTTTCTTCTTCCTTCCGAAAGGTATGTCCTCTCCTTTGGAGAAGCAAACACACTTTTCTTTCTCCAGCTCCGCTCTGCTGGTTCCCTCCTCTCTCTTGTAGGGGAAAGAGAATAGGTCATTAGTACCGTCAGCTGTGCTTAATTGCCTCTGATCACCTTGACTCACATGCCAGGCTGGGCTACTATCCGTGGGACCAGCCTGCCCTCTGGTGGTCCTTTCACAGAGATGACAAGAAAAACCTGTGCCACCCCTACTGCTTTCTCTTGTTAACATGGTTCTCCAGGGTCCCAGTCTGACCCTAGTGACATCCTGTCAAGACAATCTGACATTTAGAAAATAACAGGGTTGGGGTCAATTCCATTTAAATTCACATCAATTTAGAAAGCAAAACAAATTTATCTGGGAGTTTGTAGAAATTGTATTAATGAGACTTGATACGGCAAAAGTCCCACATTAAATATTGTAAATATACTTTAAATATGGTAAAATATTGTACAGTTATTATTCTTTGAAATACTATTTTTCATACACCGTTTAAGCTAGAAACGCCATTGAAATTTAAAACATGTAGACTCGTCAACTTTTTTTATAACATTAATACTTACAAACTATTAGTCTTTTTGTCCTCCCCCCAAAAATCTCATCCACTTTAATGCGATTTCTTCAACATTCTAAAGGTCCCATTGTTAAAAACTCACAGAATTCCAACATTCTATTCACAGTAAACAACTTTTGACAAAAATCAGCTTCTTTGCTTCTCTGCCATTCAAATCTGAAATCGGAACAGAAATATCTTCTACAAATCAAATGATACAAGCTGTTTTAGTAACCAGATCTGTTGTAACTTTCATGGGTTACAGAGTTCATGTTTATAGTTAATTCATTAAGATGTGTCTAAAGATATTATTTACAGTTATTTACATATGTAAAAGAGTAATTGTATTACATTTGAAGTGATGGAGAATGAGAACCTCAGTGGCTTGCGAAAGTACTCAATCCCTTGGCATTTTTACTATTTCGTTGCCTTTCAACCTGGAATTAAAATAGATTTTTGGGGGGTTTGTATAATTTGATTTACACAACATGCCTACCACTTTGAAGATGCAACATATTTTTTATTGTGAAACAAACAAGAAATAAGCTTGAGTGTGCATATCTATTAAACTTGAGTGTGCATATCTATTCACCCCCCCCAAAGTCAATACTTTGTAGAGCCACTTTTTTTGCAGCAATTACAGCTGCAAGTCTCTTGGAGTATGTCTCTATAAGCTTGGCACATCTAGCCACTGGGATTTTTGCCCATTCTTCAAGGCAAAACTGCTCCAGCTTCTTCAAGTTGGATGGGTTCCACTGGTGTACAGCAATCTTTAAGTCATACCACAGATTCTTAATTGGATTGAGGTCTTGGCTTTGACTAGGCCATTCCAAGACATTTAAATGTTTCCCCTTAAACCACTCGTGCTGCTTTAGCAGTATGCTTAGGGTCATTGTCCTGCTGGAAGGTGAACCTCCGTCCCAGTCTCAAATCTCTGGAAGACTGAAACAGGTTTCTCAAAAGAATTTCCCTGTATTTAGTACCATCCATCATTCCTTCAATTCTGATCAGTTTCCCAGTCCCTGCCGATGAAAAACATACCATGCATGCTTCACTGTGGGGATATGTTCTCGGGGTGATGAGAGGTGTTGGGTTTGCGCCAGACATAGCGTTTTCCTTGATTGACAAAAAGCTCAATTTCAGTCTCATCTGACCAGCGTACCTTCTTCCATATGTTTGTGGAGTCTCCCACATGCCTTTTGGTGAACACCAAATGTGTTTTCTTTTGTTTCTCTTTTTTCTGGCCACTCTTCCATAAAGCCCAGCTCTGTGAAGTGTACGGCTTAAAGTGGTCCGATGTACAGATACTCCAATCTCCGCTGTGGAGCTTTGCAGCTCCTTCAGGGTTATCTTTGGTCTCTTTGTTGCCTGTCTGACTAATGCCCTCCTTGTTTTGGTGGGCGGCCCTCTCTTGGCAGGTTTGTTGTGGTGCCATACTCTTTACATTTTTTAATAATGGGTTTAATGATGCTCCGTGGGAAGTTCAAAGTTTCGGATCTGTACTTCTCCACAACTTTGTCCCTGACCTGTTTGGAGAGCTCCTTGGTCTTCATGGTGTCGCTTGCTTGGTGGTGCCCCTTGCTTAGTGATGTTGCAGAACCTGGGGCCTTTCAGAACAGGTATACTGAGATCATGTGACACTTAGATTGCACACAGGTGGACATTATTTAACTAATTATGTGACTTCTGAAGGTAATTGGTTGCACCAGATCTTATTTAGGGGCTTCATAGCAAAGGGGGTGAATACATATGCATGCACCACTTCCCCCCCCCCATGCACGCACCACTTCATTTCACTTCACCAATTTGGAATATTTGGTGAATTTCCATTACATGAAATCCAAATAAAAATCAATTTAAATTACAGGTTGTAATACAACAAAATAGGAAAAACACCAAGGGGAATGAATACTTTTGTTAAGCACTGTATGTGCAAGTGTTGGTCCCATGTTTCATGAGCTGAAATAAAATATCCCAGAAATGTTCCATACACACAATAAGCGTATTTCTCTCAAGTTTTGTGCACAAATTTGTTTACATCCCTGTTAGTGAGTATTTCACCAATATATACAAAAAAGACAAAAAATACAAAAAGTAAACGAGAGGACAACAAACCACGTCTGCACTGCTACGCCATCTTGGATGGCATCGTGTGGGCGAGCGGTTTGCTGATGTCAACATTGTGAACAAAGTGCCCCATGGTGGTGGTGGGGTTATGGTATGGGCATGCATTTTATCGATTGGCAATTTGAATGCACAGAGATATCGTGATGAGATTCTGAGGCCCATTGTCGTGCCATTCATCCGCCACTGTCACCTCATGTTTCAGCATGATAACGCACGGCCCCATGTCACAAGGATCTGTACACAATTCCTGGAAGCTGAACATGTCCCAGTTCTTCCATGGCCTGCATACTCATCAGACATGTCACCAATTAAGCACATTTGGGATGCTCTGGATCAACGTGTAGGACAGTGTGTTCCAGTTCCTGCCAATATCCAGCAACTTCGCAGAGCCATTGTAGAGGAGTGGGACAACATTCCACAGGCCACAATCAACAGCCTGATCAACTCTATGTGAAGGAGATGTGCCGCGCTGCATAAGGCAAATAGTGGTCACACCAGATACTGACAGGTTTTCTGATCCAAGCGCCTACCTTTTTTTAAGGTGTCTGTGACCAGGCCTAATGAACTGATTTAAATGGACTGATTTCCTTATATGAACTGTAACTCAGTAATATCTTTGAAATTGTTGCATGTTGCGATTTATATTTTTGTTCAGTGTACATCTTTCTGTTCCATTGATTAGTATTGGATTACGCTATTGACTGCAAGTACCAGAATGCTTGGCGACAGAAAGTGGAAGTAGAACAAGAACGCTGCAATTATGAAGAAGTGACAAGTGATTAGCCTGGCTTTTGCTAGAAACATTATTTTGTTGTTTTGTAGAATTTAAAGTTGTAAAATGTAACATGAACAAGTATTGTTATTAAAAGAAGCTTTCATTTTATAAGAAAAGTCCTGAGTAATTACTTTGAAGATAGTTATTCTATAGCATCAACTACATTTTCTCTCAACATTTACAAACTGACATTATGACCACTTTCCTAGCAAATTAGACAAAAACTCTACTTATCTGCTTTACAAATCAGCAATCAGAATAGAAATATAATCTACCAATCAGGAGATACAGCTGTTTTAGTATATATTTTAGTAATCTTGCTCTCTCTTTTTATGAAACCTTTATTTCCTCATATCTCTCAACAATACATGTTATTTTTTACCCTTAACACCTTGAATATATTTTTTGTGTTTCATTTCTCTGTTGGAAAGCAGCATCGTGTGTGGGTGTGGGCACACAGCAATCAGAGTACTGAATTTCCCATCATGTTGGCCGCTCTGATGAACCCTCATTCTGCCACTGACTCATTACTTAAGAACTACATATGCATCATGTAAATCAAGTCGTAACTGCATGTGAAAATTTCCTCCATTGTACATTTTTTTGATGGTGATCCAGTTAAGGAATTTAGCTTTCAACACAAGCTCCACAAACCCCGCTGGCTTGCCAGCTTCAGCATGCCATCACCCTGCTTCCTCCATTCCCGAAGAGGGTGGCTCTAAGCATCATAATCACAAGCTCCAACCCTGCTAGTGCAGGGAAGCCCAACCCCAGAAGTAACTCTTCTTATCAACAGTATGCAAGAATTTGATATGTGTTGTCCTAAGAATTTAACATTCTCTGTGTTGGTCTTGCCAAACCCCATTGTCACACCTCTGAGAAGTAGAAGTTACGTCATGTAGGTCTGATATCTGATTGCAGGTTAACTTAACTCAGGTTTTGAATCCAAACAATTCAGATGCTTATAAAAGGGTTTAAGATTCAAAGCTCTTTCTCTTATTTGTTCCTGACCTGCTGTGGTGAGATACTATTTATTTCCACATGCACTGAATACAACAGGTATACCTTACCGTGAAATTCTTACTTACAAGCCCTTAACCAACAATGCAGTTCAAGAAAAAGAGTTATGAATATATTTACTAAATAAAAAATAACAATAACAAGGCTATATACAGGGGGTACCGGTACCGAGTCAATGTGTGGTTAGTTGAGGTCATTTGTACATGTAGATAGGGGTAAAATGACAATGCATAGATAATAAACAGCGAGTAGCAGCAGTGTAAATAGTCCGGGTGGCCATTTGATTAATTGTTCAGCAGTCTTATGTCTTGGGGATAGAAGCTGTTAAGGAGCCTTTTGGACCTAGACTTGGCGCTCTGGTACCGCTTGCCGTGCGGTAGCAGAGAGAACAGTCTATGACTTTGGTGACTGGAGTCTTTGACAATTTTTGGGGCCTTCCTCTCTCCACCCCATGGACTTTTGGGGCATGGCCTTTCAGGCTATGATTTCTTTCTCCCTGACCATGCTTAGAATAATGCCTTGTAATCCTTGTTAATGGCTTGTAAACTTAAGCTTTATGCCTTGTATGTGATTCCATTAGTTTTACAAAGTAATTAAATACACTTATATTTAGAATCCATTCTCAGACATTTCTTCATTGCCTATTACTGTAACTCAACCATAGTCTCTTGCATATTGCTAATTATCTTTATGTCAGATAAACATTTTAATAGGATAATTGCTTAGTCTTATTTTGAGTCACGTGATATATTTAGAATATACACATATCAAAAATGATTGCCCACTACACTGGCTTACCAACTTCAATAGATACTGTTGTGGGAATCTTCCTCTCCCTTGTTATAGACCTTTGTTTCCTCATATCGCTCAGAACATGAATGTCTTTAAAGACTAACAGAACATTGTGGCTTTGTGCTAGGACCCCAAAATGCTGATCCAGCTTTAAATAGGGGTTCTAGCACTGGTCCGAGCACATTTTTACGAAACAGTATGTTGTAAATCATATGTAGTATGATTAGTACACCGTGTGTAGTTTAAGTAAGCAATAGGCAAGACAGATATCGAACACAGCCTCTGTAGTAGTCTAAAGACAGCTTGTGAATTGTCATTGCGTTCCAAAATGGCCACTCCACCTAGGGCTATAATGGCCATTTCCACTTTGTCAAATTTAATGAAACTCAGCAGGATTGTAGAACCCACCAACAGGGGGTGGCAGGTAGCCTAGTGGTTAGAGCATTGGCCAGTAACTGAAAGGTTGCTGGATTGAATCCCCAAACTGACAAGGTAAAAATAAATATTGGTCATTCTGCCCTGAGCAATGCTGTTCCCCGGGTGCCGAAGATGTGAATGTCGATTATGGCAGCATCTCTCTGATTCAGAGGGGTTGGGTTAAATGTGGAAGACACATTTCAGTTGAAGGCATCCCCCCTTAACCCCCTTAATGATGGACTGTTGTTTCTCTTTGCTTATTTCAGCTGTTCTTGCCATAATATGGCCGTGGTCTTTTACCAAATAGGGTTATCTTCTGTATACCACCCCTACCTTGTCACAACACAACTGATTGGCTCAAACTAATTAAGAACAAAATAAATCCCACAAATTAACTTTTACAATGCACACCTGTTTAATGCATTCCAGGTGACTACCTCATGAAGCTGGTTGAGAGAATGCCAAGAGTGTGCAAAGCTGTCATCAAGGCAAATGGTGGCTACTTTGAAAAATCTCAAATATAAAATATATTTCACAAACTCAACTATTATTATGCTTAGTCACCCCACTAACAGAAAATGCATAATTCAATAAGATAATATTGATAATTCCAAGGTGGCATCCTGAAAGATCACGAGAAAGAATACAAAACACTCAATGCACACAGTCACTAACTCCTAATCCTGCTCCCAGTCTGTTACGTGACTGGTGTGTCAGAGGGTTGGGTACTGTGGCAGTATAAATACACATTTCCACTGTTAAATAATTGTATAATTACAATTTTATTTTATTTAACCTTTATTTAACTAGTCAAGTCAGTTAAGAACAAAGTATTATTTACAATGATGGCCTACCCAGTGATAATCCAATGATACAAAAATATGATGTTGTTTGAATGTTGAATAAATTTGTTAAATGTGAAAAAGTTTGTAACTGAGGATGCTGCAACACTCCTAAAGGTGACTGGTTTCACAAATGTGTTATGAATGCCTTAGTTATAGCCACTACAAGTAAAGTGTTAACAACATCTAAGTATTTTATTATTTATTTCAAAATTGAGCTAGCGTACAGATGTGCTGAAATATTTCGTAACTGTGGTACCTTCTGACAGGTCTCAATGAACTCGTCAATGGTCACCACTCCATCTCGGTTTCTGTCCATTTTCTAAAGAAAGAAGAAAGGGAGGGAGGGGTAAGGGAGAGACAGAAAGGAAGGAAGTAAGGAGAGAGGAAGAGAGTAAGTTTAGTGGGTATCAAAAGCTTTTTTTGGTGTGTGTATGAACAGTGTTTGCGTGTGTGTGTGTTTGTGCGCACAGCGCAGCACACACCTGGAAGAACTTATCCACATGTTCAGAGGGTGCCTCGTCCCGTACACTGGGGTAGGTGTACCTGCCCATCATATCATAGATGGACTTCATAATAGCCAGCATCTCCTGAGAAAGAGAGTGAGAGTCAGTTTACCGTGATGTATCTAAAACTAGTCAATCATTTAGATATGCAATGTTTCTATAGTAGCCAATCACAGAGTACCTCTTTAGTGATGTATCCGTCCTTGTTGATGTCATACAGGTTGAAGGCCCAGTTGAGTTTCTCTGTGACTGTCCCTCTCAGAAGAACAGACAGGCCGATCACAAAGTCTTCAAAACGAATAGAGCCGTTTCTGTCCATATCAAACGCATTGAACAGGAAATGTGCATAGGTGGTGGCGTCTGTAGGATAGAAGGAGGGAGGGAATGAGAGAGGGGTGAGGAGACGAGGGAGAGGGAAGGGTAGAGTGTTAGTGGTAGGAAGACATTCAAATAATCAGCAACCATAAGCTTTTCCTGGCATTCTTCATATAAATCTGTCAGAGTCGGGTGTACTATTATCATATTCCAGGCACATGGAAACAGAGAGTCAATGGAGATAAAGTAGCACTCTCCTCTCACCTCCTTGGGGAAAGAACTGAGAATAGATGGTCTTGAACGTCTCTTCATCAACCAAACCACTGGGACACTCCTACCAGAGAGAGAGGGGGGGAGAGAGGGAGGGGTGTACAGGGAAAAGCCATGTGTCTATTATTATTAAAGTACGTACACTCCAATCTACTCGATCACATTTATTCATCATTCTCATGTAAAACTCCAAACTGCCCAGAAATAGAGATCCAAGCTCAACCTCTAAGATGGCGCCAAAGAGGATGACTGACGTTTTACACGTTCCGAACCAAATGTGCTATTTTGTTAGTTTTTTTTGCATTGTTTGTAACTTATTTTTTTACTTATTTTGCACATAATGTTGCTGCACTGTCTCTTATGATCGAAAAGCTTCTGGACATCCGAACAGCGATTACTCACCACAAACTGGAAAAAGCTTTTTCCTCTAACGAGTCCGACGAGAAGGATATACTGCTCTCCTGGGAACAGGCCCAAATCCCTGTCATTTGTGTTAAAAAAAGATGGAGGAAAAGAGGACGCAGATTGGGCTGCTGTCTGAGAATCCGTAGGCAAGCGAGTAAACTCACACTGCCTTCCGTTCTACTTGCTAACATACAATCATTGGAAAATAAAATTGATGACCTATAATTACGATTATCCTACCAACAGGGCATTAAGAACTGTAACATCTTATGTTTCACCGAGTCGTGGCTGAACAACGACACGGATAATATAGCTGGCAGGATTTTCCATGCACCGGCAGAACAGAGATGCTACGTCTGGTAAGACGAGGGGTGGGGGTGTGTGTCTTTTTGTCAATAACAGCTGGTGTGCGATGTCTAATATTAAAGAAGTCTTGAGGTATCGCTCGCGTGAGGTAGAGTACCTTATGATAAGCTGTAGACCACACTATCTACCAAGAGAGTTCCCATCTATATTATTTGTAGCCGTCTATTTACCACCACAGACCGATGCTGGCACTAAGACCGCACTCAACCAACTCTATAAGGCCATAAGCAAACAAGAAGCACTAGTGCTCCTAGTGGCCGGGGACTTTAATGCAGGCAAACTTAAATCAGTTTTACCAAATGTTTACCAGCATGTCACATGTGCAACCAGAGGATTCCTGCTTACAAGCAAAAACTAAAACAGGAAGTACCAGTGACTCGCTCAATACGGAAGTGGTCAGATGACGCGGATGCTACGCTATAGGACTGTTTTGCTAGCATAGACTGGAATATGTTCCGGGGTTCACCCAATGGCATTGAGGAGTATACCACCTCAGTCATCGCCTTCATCAATAAGTGAATCGACGACTGCGTCCCCACAGTGACCGTACGCACATACCCCAACCAGAAGCCATGGAATACAGGCAACATCCGCATCGAGCTAAAGGCCAGAGCTGATGCTTTCAAGGAGCGGGACACTAATCCGGACGCTTATAAGAAATCCCGCTATGCCCTCAGATGAACCATCAAACAAGCAAAGAGTCAATACAGGATTAAGATTGAATCCTACTACACCGCCTCTGACGCTCGTCGGATGTGGCAGGGCTTGAAAACTATTACGTACTACAAAGGGAAACCCAGACACGAGCTGCGCAGTGACGGGAGCCTACCAGATGAGCTAAATGCCTTTTACGCTCGCTACGAGGCAAGCAACACTGAAGCATGCACGAGAGCACCAGCTGTTCTGGATGACTGTGTGATAATGCTCTCGGTAGCCGATGTGAGCAAGACCTTTAAACAGGTCAACATTCACAAAGCTGCCGGGCCAGATGGATTACTAGGATGTGTACTCAAAGCATGCGGGGACCAACTGGTAAGTGTCTTCACTTACATTTTCAACCTCTCCCTGACTGAGTCTGTAATACCTACATGTTTCAAACAGACCACCATAGTCCCTGTGCTCAAGGAAGTGATGGTAACCTGCCTAAATGATTACAGCCCCGTAGCACTAAAGTCGGTAGCCATGAAGTGCTTTGAAAGGCTAGTCATGGCTCACATCAACAGCATACTCCCGGATACTCTAGACCCACTCCAATTCACATACCACCCCAACAGATCCACAATCTCAATCACACTCCACACTGCCCTTTCCCACTTGGAAAAAAGGAACACCTATGTGAGAATGCTGTTCATTGACTTCAGATCAGTGTTCAACACCATAGTGCCCAAAAAGCTCATCACTAAGCTAAGGACCCTGGGACTAAACTCCTCCCTCTGCACCTGGATCCTGGACTTCCTGATGGGCCACCTCGAAGGGGGTAAGGGTAGGCAACAACACATCTGCCACGCTGATCCTCAACACTGGGGCCCCTTGGGGGGATGTACTTAGTCCCCTCCTGTACTCCCTGTTCGCCCACGACTGCGTGGCCAAACACGACTTCAATCAACACCATCATTGAGTTTGCTGACGACACAACAATGGCAGGCCTGATCACCGACAACAATCGGGAGGAGGTCAGAGAACTGGCAGTGTATTGTCAGGACATCAACCTCTCCCTCAATGTGAGCAAGACAAAGGAGCTGATCGTGGACAACAGGAAAAGGTGGGCCGAACAGGCCCCCATTAACATCAACAGGGCTGTAGTGGAGCGGGACGAGAGTTGTCCACATCACCAACAAACTATCATGGTCCAAACACAAAAAGACAGTTGTGAAAAGGGCGCAACAAAACCTTTTCTCCCTCAGGAGACTGAAAAGATTTGGCATGGGTCCCCAGATCCTCAAAAAGTTCTACAGCTGCACCATCGAGAGCATGACTGGTTGCATCACCGCCTGGTATGGAAACTGCTCAGCATCTGACCGTAAGGCGCTACAGAGGGTAGTGCGTATGGCCCAGTACATCACTGGGGCCAAGCTTCCTGCCATCCAGGACCTATATAACAGGCAGTGTCAGAGGAAAGTCATAGACTGTTTTCTCTGCTACCGCACGGCAAGCGGTGCCAGAGCACCAAGTCTAGGACCAAAAGGCTCCTTAACAGCTTCTACCCCCCAAGCCATAAGACTGCTGAACAATTAATCAAATGGCCACCGGACTATTACATTGTTTTTTAAAACTTTAGTCGTTTGGTAAATATTTTCTTAACTCTTCTTGAACTGCGCTGTTGGTTAAGGGCTTGTAAGTAAGTATTTCACGGTAAGGTCTACACTAATGTGACAAATAAAGTTTGATTTGATTTGCAGTCCCAGTCCCACAGCATCCCCAACCCATCCTCTCTGTTCCACTACGTACGTTCTTGAAGCCCCTGTATAGAGACTGGAGCTCCTTCTTGGTGAACTTGGTCTGAACCTGCAGCTGGTCCAAGCCTTCTGGCTGGTGACGAACCGTAGACAGCTCCAAATCACTCTCACTACTGTCTGTAAACAAGAGAAAAGTGGGAGAGACGGAGAGGGAAAGAGAGAGGGAAAGAGAGAGAGAGAGAGAGAAGGGGATAGAGAGGAGAGGGAAAGAGAGAGGAAAAGAGAGAGGGAAAGAGAGAGAGAGAGAGAAGGGGATAGAGAGGAGAGGGAAAGAGGGAGAGAGGAGGGAAAGAGGGAGAGAGAAAGGGGAAGACACAGAAATAGAGGGAGAGGGATGGGTAGAGGATGAGTGCATGGCAAGCAGAGTAAGAGAGGAGAAGGAGGGATAACATGTAAGGTGCGAGATCAAGAAAGAGAATAAAAGTCAAAAAGAGCGAGACAAAAACAAAGCGGGGACTCAAAATGAGAGGGAGGTACCTTCTTTTATAATGTGATCTTTGCAAAGAAACCCATTGATATGTTAGTGTTCACTGATTAGATTTGAGTGAACAGGTGCCAGATTAGTAAGAGTGAAAACTTGAATCCAATTAAAGCCATGACTAAGAATGTTGACTATAAGGCTGTTTGAGGTGTATTAGTCCTACTTGTTCAAACACAGTAAGAGAAAGCACTAAGACTGGGAGAAAGAAAAGCAAGACGTAGATCAAAAAGGACGTGGAGTTTCTAAAAACCATACTTACCATCTTTTAACACACAAAACAGAGATAGTGTGTGTGTGAGAGAAAGTAAGAGATAGAGATGTAAAGACAGTAAATGGAGTAAAGAGAGGTACGGAGAGACAGTGAGAAAAGGGAGGGAAAAAACAGAGAACATGGTCAAGTCAAGTCAGACATTGTGGAATACAAATACTGCCTAGGGAGAACAAAAGAGGAATAGACAGAATCTTCATAAATGCAGTTTGTTGCCCTCTCTCCCTCCACCCTCCCTCCAACCGCTCTCCCTTCCTCTCCCTCTATCTTACCTCTCTCCCTCCAACCTCTCTCCCTTCCTCTACCTCCATCTTACCTCTCTCCCTCCACCCTCCCTCCAACCTCTCTCCCTCCAACCTCTCTTCAAACTCTCTCCCTTCCTCTCCCTCCATCTTACCTCTCTCCCTCCCTTCCTCTCCCTCCATCCAACCTCTCCCCTCTCTCTCTCCCCTCAATCTCCCTCTCTCCCATCTACATCCAACCTCTCTCTCTCCCTCCACCCCCCTCTCTCACCGGTCTCTGTGATGTCGATGAGTCCCAGTAGGTGCATCAGTTTGAGGAACATTAATACAAGGCAGACGATCCCAACAGTCTGTAGCCCCTCCGACTCCCACCTGACACTCATCTCCCCTTCTTCCTCCGTCTTTCCGTCTTTTTGTTCCCCCAGCGTGAAAATTCTCTCTGTCCTCTCTCTCTCAGTTCTTTCTCCCTCTGTTCGCTCTTTCTCTCTGTCAGTCTTTCAATAAAATGCCATCTGTCTCTCAAACTAAAGACAGATATGGCTTTAGATCCTTGGGATGCTATAAAGTTCCTATAGAGTTCTACAGTTCTAGAGAGAATAGTTCCAACTGTGATGCAAAGCGATTTAAGTTGAAGCCATGAAAAGCGATTTGACCAGACTCATGCTCAATGATATTATAAAAGACTGAAAACAGTCTCTCAAATAAAACTGAAAGTAGAGGGAACAAGTAGAATCCTTCTTTCCATGACAAATCCCACACTGTTGTTTGTTTCCCCCAAAAATTATTCCAATTGTTTACTTATTGTCCCGTCCTTTAACTCCCAAGTCCTGGGACAGCCAGGTTAGAGGTTACTGATATCATCCCACTGAATCAAAACTCTGATGAACGAACAGACCTGCATCACTTAACCGTGAGAATTTACTCTCTGCCATCTCTCCTTCTTGGCTTCCCCTCCTCCTCTCATTCTCTTTATCCCATTAACCTGTGCACTCCTGTGAAAACTATCCACAGATACAGAAGGAACCTAACACATTTCTTTCAAATAATCGTGAAAAACCAACTATATTTAGGGACAGTTCCAGCGACAAAATAAATCCCTCCGTACCCCCTGCTTACACGACAAATCTGTAATAAGACGTCTGCATTCATTACAAAGATGTTTAACAAGGTATTTCCACAAAATTGATGCAGTGCTTGCCAGTATACCCATTTGCCTTTAAGGAGTCAGTGTATATGGCTGCATACCAACCGTTTAAAGTGGCTTCCTCTCCTCGTCTCCTTCATCTGCTCTGATCTGATAGAAAAAGACAGGTGAAAGCTGATACCCAATAGAAATTGCTTATACCAAGTCTATGTTTTCAGATTAGTGTAGATGATGAAGAGGAGAAAAGGAAAAGAAGACGCTTTAGTTTACAGTAATGAGACCCAGCCCATTTGTCCTAAATCCCATGTCCCCAGCAGGCTTTGTGATCCAGTTCAAGTCTAATTGTTCTTGTCTCTCCAGAGTTCATTAACACAGCTCTCAGCAGGCAGAGGCTTCACACCGGACGATTCCCAAATGGAAACATATTCTCTATATCGTGCACTACTTTTGACAAGAGCCCTGTGGGCCCTAGTCAAAAGTAGTGCACTATATAGGGAATATGGTGCCATTTGGGACGTAAAATAGTCAGACACAGTCAGATAGAGCAGATACAGTAATTCACTGGACAATAGTTCCCTCGAGGCCTGTGACACTTGCCAAAAGCCAATCTCTTTAATTCAAGGTCCTAATACTACTGTTTTTCGACAGACAGACAGACAGACAGACAGACAGACAGACAGACAGACAGACAGACAGACAGACAGACAGACAGACAGACAGACAGACAGACAGACAGACAGACAGACAGACACACAGACAGACACACAGACAGACACACACACAGACACACAGACAGACAGACAGACACTCACTCACTCACTCACTCACTCACTCACTCACTCACTCACTCACTCACTCACTCACTCACTCACTCACTCCATTGAAATAAAGGTGGTTATCATTACTGTCCTCTGGTGGCAGTAGTAAGGAAGTAGTTGGCAGAAGTCCAGACTGTATTGATCAGTCCACTGCCATTATAACATTAAAGGCCAGACTCATCTCACTGACGCCACACACAACCCAAAATACACAGCACCACCAGACATACCAGAAATACACCAAACAGACAAAACATATAACACACATTAGAACTGGTGAAACGTCTAAAATCTAAAGCAACAACTAGGGATTTGTGTGACACACATCCACCAAAACGCACAAACACACAAACAAACACAAACATGCACAAGCAGACACCCATACACAGTATTGGATAGTGGTGGTTAATGGACCTGTTGCTAAGTACTAGGTGGCTATAAATAATGTAGCTGGTAAAACAGATGGCCTTGTTTGACTGCTGATCGATTTGAAGGACCTGGGACTCAGGGCCATACTATGGGTATATGGCTATGTATCTATTATTATGGCTATGTACCTATTATTATGGCTATGTACCTATTATTATGGCTATGTACCTATTATTATGGCTATGTACCTATTATTATGGCTATGTACCTATTATTATGGTTATGTAGCTATTATTATGGCTATGTAACTATTATTATGGCTATGTAACTATTATTATGGCTATGTAACTATTATTATGGCTATGGGACTATTATTATGGCTATGTATCTATTATTATGGCTATGGGACTATTATTATGGCTATGTACAGTCGTATGAAAAAGTTTGGGCACCCCTGACAATTTCCATGATTTCCATTTATAAATAATTGGGTGTTTGGATCAGCAATTTCATTTTGATCTATCAAATAACTGATGGACACAGTAATATTTCAGTAGTGAAATTAGGTTTATTGGATTAACAGAAAATGTGCAATATGCTTCAAAACAAAATTAGACAGGTGCATAAATTTGGGCACCCCAATAGAAAAATCACATCAACGTTTAGTAGAGCCTCCTTTTGCTAAAATAACAGCCTCTAGACGCTTCCCATAGCCTCTAATGAGTTTCTGGATTCTGGATGAAGGTATTTTGGACCATTCTTCCTTACAAAACATCTCCAGTTCAGTTAGGTTTGATGGTTGCCGAGCATGGACAGCCCGCTTCAAATCATCCCACAGATTCTCAATGATATTCAGGTCTGGGGACTGGGATGGCCGGATGGCTTGTTCCTCTGCATACATGCCAGGGTAGATTTTGAGCAGTGTTTTGAGTCGTTGTCTTGTTGAAATATCCAGCCCCGGCATAACTTCAACTTTGTAACTGATTCTTCAACATTATTCCCAAGAATCTGCTGATATTGAGTGGAATCCATGCGACCCTCAACTTTAACAAGATTCCCAGTACCGGCACTGGCCACACAGCCCCACAGCATGATGGAACCCCCACCAAATTTTACTGTGGGTAGCAAGTGTTTTTCTTGGAACGCTGTGTTCTTTTGCCGCCATGCATAACGTCCCTTGTTATGACCAAATAACTCAATCTTTGTTTCATCAGTCCACAGCACCTTATTCCAAAATGAAGCTGGCTTGTCCAAATGTGCGTTTGCATACCTCAAGCGACTCTGTTTGTGGCGTGTGTGCAGAAAAGGCTTCTTCCGCATCACTCTCCCATACAGCTTCTCCTTGTGCAAAGTGCGCTGAATTGTTAAACGATGCACAGTGACACCATCTGCAGCAAGATGATGTTGTAGGTCTTTGGAGGTGGTCTGTGGGCTGTTTTTGACCGTTCTCACCATCCTTCGCCTTTGCCTCTCCGATATTTTTCTTGGCCTGCCACTTCTGGCCTTAACAAGAACTGTGCCTGTGGTCTTCCATTTCCTCACTATATTCCTCACAGTGGACACTGACAGCTTACATCTCTGCGATAGCTTTTTGTAGCCTTCCTCTAAACCATAATGTTGAACAATCTTTGTTTTCAGGTCATTTGAGAGTTGTTTTGAGGCCCCCATGTTGCCACGCTTCAGAGGAGAGTCAAAGAGAACAACAACGTGCAATTGGTCACCTTAAATACCTTTTCTCATGATTGGATGCACTTGTCTAAGAAGTTCAAGGATTAATGAGCTCACCAAACCAATTGTGTGTTCCAATTAATCAGTGCTAAGTAGTTACAGGTATTCAAATCAACAGAATGACAATGGTGCCCACATTTTTGCATAGCCTATTTTTCACATCTGATTTAATTTCATACAACTTAATATTGCTACACTAAAAATCTTTGTCTGGACAATACCCCAGTACTCAGCTTTTATTAGAAAATGAATGGCATGCCACTGTGATCATTTTCTGTGACGACAGAGTAAATTATTATGCAGCCTCAGAGGGGTGCCCAAACTTTTTCATACGACTGTATCTATTATTATGGCTATGGGACTATTATTATGGCTATGTATCTATTATTATGGCTATGTATCTATTATTATGGCTATGTATCTATTATTATGGCTATGTATCTATTATTATGGCTATGTATCTATTATTATGGCTATGTACCTATTATTATGGCTATGTACCTATTATTATGGCTATGTACCTATTATTATGGCTATGTATCTATTATTATGGCTATGTATCTATTATTATGGCTATGGGACTATTATTATGGCTATGTACCTATTATTATGGTTATGTAACTATTATTATGGCTATGTACCTATTATTATGGCTATGGGACTATTATTATGGCTATGGGACTATTATTATGGCTATGTGACTATTATTATGGTTATGTACCTATTATTATTATGGCTATATACCTATTATTATGGCTATGTAACTATAATTATGGTTATGTAACTATGTATTATGGCTATATAACTATGTATTATGGCTATATAACTATTATTATGGTATGTATTTCTCTATGTATATGTCTGCTGGGACTGAGTATATGTCAGAGAGTCACTTAAAAGAGAGAAAGTGAGAGAAAAAGAGGAGAGGAAAAGCTATTATGGGACACTACTGAACAGTGGGGGAGGATTTTGGGGGCCATTGCTGGATGGCCAGTGTCCTTCAGGGTCCTGGCGAAGGACTGCAGGCTCCATATTTAGGCGGTCTCAGAGAAAGCCTGTTCAATACTGCATGTATAATTAATGCTAGGTAATGCTAGACCTGGGTGTGGGCCCTGCCTATCTGAAGCTGTGAGAGAGGGAGATGGGAAATAGGGAGGAATAGGGAGGAGAAGAGAGAGAGAGAGAGAGAGAGAGAGAGAGAGAGAGAGAGAGAGAGAGATGCACTGCAGAGGAATTGATACAAGAAGAGAGGACAGAAGTTTGAGTTCAGTTGAACGGATTTAGTGAGAAAAATAGAATGAGAGAATGCAATGATTCATGGATGAGCCACTCCTTCACAATCAACTATCCACAGGAACACCAAATTTGTCAAATCATTATTTACCTGATTCCTAGATAAGAATGTAAAAGGTACACATAGCTATTACCATTACAGTATAATGCTCTCTAATGCTTATGATGCCTGTGATAAGCACTTCAATGTGAGGTTGAAGGCTTTCAACTATAATTGCTTTGGCACAGTGACTACAGGGCACTTTGACTGGCCTTTGGCCTAAAACGATGTATTCTTCAGGGAACAGTATATAATCAGATTGCTGATGTGATTCTTTACCCCCCCCCTGAATCTACACTTTACCTTTAGTGTACACTTGACTTTAATGCCCACTAAAACATATCTTTTTTATCTTGAGAAAGATTTCCTAATAGATACCATAATGCCCATCTCAGAATCCCCAGTGTCAAGAGGCATACTGCCCTACCCCAGCCTCAGAAGAGAGGAGCTTTATGTTTGGTTAGGGTTACACATTCAAGAGTGCATACAGTGTATACACTCTTAGAAAAAAAGGTGCTATCTAGAACCAAAAAGGGTTCTTTGGCTGTCCCCATAGGATAGCCCTTTGAAGAACCCTTTTACTTCCATGGGTTCCATGTAGAACACTTTCAACAGAGGGTTCTACGTGGAACCCAAAAGAGTTCTACCTGGAACAAAGAGGGTTCTACCTCTACCAGGAAGCAAAAATGGTTATCCTACAGTATGGGGACAGCCAAAGAACCCTTTTGGAACCCTTTTTTTCTAAGACTGTAGAGTGTGTGACTTGTTTTTGTACTCTCTTAGAATATATCCAATACCAAGACATCACACACCAAATGCCCCATCCCAGACACTAGATACCCAGATATGATCCAGGAATATCTACTGTGTAACCCCTAGGTACCACATACCCACTTTTCCTCCCAAATACCAGATACAGATTGAACACCCTATCTCAGATAGCAGATAGTTAATGCTGAAACGTCAACCTAAACGCCATGTCCACCTTTTTGAACCAGGAATAAAAAGATACAGACCACCAGGCATTTTGCCTCCCAGCCTCTTCACTGGATGTCCAGCTTCAGTTGGAATCCCCTCAGGGCTCTTACCTTCAAAGGAGGACATGGGCTCCAGGATGCCAAAGCCCTTGAGCACTGCCACAAACATTATCATGACCACGCCAATGGCAAACAGCTCCATACCCTGGATCTGGATCCCCATGGCTGGGAGAGGGCAAGGGAAGCCTGCTGAGGGCAAGCCCACACACAGAGGCCTTGCGTGAGAGACTCCAGCAGGTGCAAAGTTCGTGATAATAATAGTCTCTGTTGTTGAACAACAGATGCTAAGCTATGCAGCAGTCAGTAAGTTAGGCTAGGTACTTTGAGGCTTGGCTAAGCGTGTCAGGTTGTGCTAACATAAGGCACTGAGCAGCATGAGAGAATGGCCAACAAAATGGATATTAAATGTAAACGATTATGGAATGGAAAATATCCAAAAGTGGGTAGACACAGAAAAAAGCCCTCTTCAGATCTGATGCGTGGGAAAATAGAGGTTTAGTCAAAGGTCGCCTATTTTGATGTTGAGGAGGGATCTAAAGTTAAAGTTGAAGTCATTCTTCCAGAGTCGTTCTCAAAGATCCAGACATATAGCCAGTGATAGAGCATCACTACACAGCTTTACAGTCCAAAGAGTAAACATCAATCATCATAGGAGTTGTCATTTGTTGGACTGAATGATCTCTGGATAAAAACACATTTAGGAATTAGACAATTCCCATCAATCAGCTGTATCCATGTGATATCCAGTTCATGATGTGTCTTAAAACTCTGAATCATTGAAGTGAATCTGATTACTGACTTGCTGACACAGGAAAGTGTGTAGAAGGGAAGTGGTGAGAGTGAAATCACTTCACTGTGATCATCTCATCTTTCCCACGATATCAACAGAAATATAAGAACAACCAATTTAAAGACACGGATTCTCTGAACTTAAACTATTCCCACTCTGTGAATGAAACATAAAACCAACGTGCCTAAATAGAGGCCTTTACCTTCCTTATTTTAGATTTTGTCATAGTATATGTATAGATCTGTTAGCAAATCAATTAATCGATCAATCAATCCACCATATAATCAATACTATAACTGACAGACCTGACAGATACTGAAAGATCTGTTGTCACCACTTTCTAAGGCACTACGAACAATCTTCACACTTATTTCTCTTTTTTCCAACCATTCCTCCCTATTTCTCTCAGTAACAGATAGTCCAGTCCAGTTCAATCGAATCCAGTCCAGATCTGGTTTGGTTCAATCCAGGTATGAGCTGATTCAGGCTAATATGGTCCAGGCCTTGTTTGGTCCAATATTTCCAGTCCAGCTTAGTCCAGGTAGTGACCACAGAGTGGTCCAAAGGATTGGGTCCGTGTAGGGCTGAGAGAGATCCGATGGACTGAAGAGCGAGCACCGCCCTTCCCTTACCGCCAGGCGTGTTCCCTTCTCTCCTCTTCTGCTCTCTCTTTCTCGCTTTCTTTCTTTCTTTCTTTCTTTCTTTCTTTCGCTCTCTCTCTCCCTCTCACTGTCTTTCCAATGTCAGTACTGGGGGCTGCTATCGCTTTCAACTTGTTCACCCCACTCTCCTTCCGTCTCTCTCTCTCCTCTCTCCCACTTTCCTGTAAGAAACCGCAGATGATGAAGTTACAGTGGGCAGTCCGGTGAATCCCTCCATCCAGTCCACCCCTCCTCTCTTTCTGTCCATATTGCTGGTCCTCTCCCCCTCTCTCTCTCTCTTTCCAGCTGCCCTCCATCCCCCATATTCATTCCTTCACTCTTTCCAACCACAGGCTCAGTATCTCCTTCTGATCCCTCCTTTATTCTCTCTCTCTCCTTGACCTCCCCCTCTCTCTCTCTCTCTCTCTGCCCCCGCGGTCCCCCTCTCCCCTCTCCCCCTCTCTCTCTTGCTTGGGCACCACGGGTGAAGACATTTACAGACTGAAAAGAGAGAGAGGGATCAAACACACACACACACACACACACACACACACACACACACACACACACAGTCAAACACATATCACACTCACAGTCACACACAAAGATCAAATAGCAGACACCCCCACCCCATTCATACTCCCCCTCTCTCTTTCCTCTCCTAGAGACAGATAAACAGAAAGAAATAGAGACAAGATTTCTACTGCAATGCTACAGGTTTCATTTTAAAGTGCTTTTGAATCAAACTAACATAGACCACTGTTCTGTTAGTAAGCACACACACACACACACACACACACACACACACACACACGCACACACCCGTACACACACACACGCACACTGCAAGTGCTAAACAATGGTTGTTTTTTCTGTATGTGTGCATACACACATGAGTGTGCACTTGCGAATGCATTGAGTGTGAGATGGTGATAGAGACAGGTGTGTGTGTCTGTGTGTGTTTGTGTGTCTGTGTGTGTGGGTGTGTGCACTAATGCATTGATGGAGACTGGGAGAGGCCAGAGAGAGAGAGATAAATCGACCTGTGGTGAGCCTCTCCCCTCTCCTCTGTCCTCTGCTCCTACCTCCACAGCACTAACTATAATACTCCATGTCCTCATATTTACACACTACAATCATCACCCTGACATGTTAGGGAAGCCTACTTGCCATCCTGTGACCCAAAAAGTGTGTGTATGTGTGAAAGAAACTGATCCTTGTCCTAATCTTCATTTAATCTTGTGTACTATTCTTATTATGTTTTCTGCCCGCCCGCCCTCGCTCGACTTTCTTCATTAACTTTTTCACCCCGGACGCTTTATCTGAACATGGTTCTACAGGACCTCCATCAGCCGAAGCTAAGTATTAACATTAACATTATGCCTTCTAATTGCAGTCGCTGTACTCATAATATACTCATAAGATACAGGACAACAATCGCCTTATGGTGAGGATAGCCGTGCTGCAAGCCCGGCTTCAGATGCAACCGTTAGGCAGGGTAATGTGAAGGAACGGATGAAACAGCATCTGTGCCACCAATATGTACAGATAGTAGTATAAATCCCATTGCACAGTCCCCGCAGCCGGACAATTTTCTCATGGCTTCTGGAAGGAAATGCTGTAGGAATGCTCAACCGGTGTCGCTCTTTCAGCCAACAGCCGACACAAACTTTCAACCGGTCCTCCCCATTAAGCAACGAGTCGGAGTCAGAGGCGAAGCCTTCTCTGGTCTCTCCTCCACTCGTTACGGGGTCTGAGACGCCAAAGCCTCCCACCATTAGCTCTGATAAATTGAAAACCCTAGCCATTGGCGACTCCATTTCCCGCAGTATTAGACTTAAAACTAATCAACCAGCGATCATACACTGTTTACCAGGGGGCAGGGCTACGGACGTTAAGGCTAATCTGAAGATGGTGCTGGCTAATGCTAAAACTGTAGAGTGTAGAGAGTATAGGGATGTTGTTATCCACGTCGCCACCAACGATGTTAGGATGAAACAGTCAGAGGTCACCAAGGGCAACACAGCTTCAGCGTATAAATCAGCTAGAAAGATGTATCGGCATCTGGCCCCCTCCCAGTTAGGGGCAGTGATAAGCTCTACAGCAGAGTCTCACAATTCAATCACTGGTCGAAAACTATTTTCTGCCCCTCCCAAAAGATAGAATTTGTATATAATTGGCCCTCTTTCTGGGACTCACCCACAAACAGGACCAAGCCTGGCCTGTTGAGGAGTGATGGACTCCATCCTAGCTGGAGGGGTGCTCTCATCTTATCTATGAACATAGACAGGGCTCTAACTCCTCTAGCTCCACAATGAGATAGGGTGCAGGCCACGCAGCAGGCTGTTAGCCAGTCTGCCACTAGCACAGTCAGTGTAGTCAGCTCAGCTATCCTCATTGAGATCTAGGTTGGGCAAAACTAAACATGGCGGTGTTCGCTTCAGCAATCTCACTGGAATAAAGACCTCCTCCATTCCTGTCATTATTGAAAGAGATTGTGATACCTCACATCTCAAAATAGGGCTACTTAATGTTAGATCCCTCAATTCTAAGGCAGTTATAGTCAATGAACTAATCACTGATCATAATCTTAATGTGATTGGCCTGACTGAAACATGCCTTAAGCCTGATTTACTGTGTTATAAATGAAGCCTCTCCTCCTGGTTACACTAGTGATCATGTCCCCTGCACCACCCGCAAAACGCGGAGGTGTTGCTAACATTTACGATAGCCAATTTCAATTTACAAACAGAAAAATGACTGCGTTATCGTCTTTTGAGCTTCTATTCATGAAACCTATGCAGTCTACTCAATCACTTTTTTATAGCTACTGTTTACAGGCCTCCTGGGCCGTATACAGCTTTCCTCACTGAGTTCCCTGAATTCCTATCGGACCTTGTAGTCATGGCAGATAATATTCAAATTATTGGTGACTTTAATATTCACATGGAAAAGTCCACAGACCCACTCTGGGTTTTGTCCAAACTGTCTCTGGACCTACTCACTGCCACAGTCATACTCTGGACCTAGTTTTGTCCCGTGGAATAAATATTGTTGATCTTAATGTTTTTCCTCATAATGTTGGACTATCGGACCACCATTTTATTACATCTGCAATCACAACAAATAATCTGCTCAGACCCCAACCAAGGATCATCAAAAGCTGTGCTATAAATTCTCAGACAACCCAAAGATTCCTAGATGCCCTTCCAGACTCCCTCCAGCTACAAAAATCGGTTAACCACCTAACTGAGAAACTAAATGTAACCTTGCGTAATAACCTAAATGCAGTCGCACCTGAGCCCTGAAGCATGCTTCCAGAAAATACCTGAGCCCTGAAGCATATGCTTCCAGAAAATACCTGAGCCCTGAAGCATGCTTCCAGAAAATACCTGAGCCCTGAAGCATGCTTCCAGAAAATACCTGAGCCCTGAAGCATGCTTCCAGAAAATACCTGAGCCCTGAAGCATGCTTCCAGAAAATACCTGAGCCCTGAAGCATGCTTCCAGAAAATACCTGAGCCCTGAAGCATATGCTTCCAGAAAATACCTGAGCCCTGAAGCAGGCTTCCAGAAAATACCTGAGCTCTGAAGCATATGCTTCCAGAAAATACCTGAGCCCTGAAGCATATGCTTCCAGGAAATACCTGAGCCCTGAAGCATATGCTTCCAGAAAATACCTGAGCCCTGAAGCATATGCTTCCAGAAAATACCTGAGCCCTGAAGCATGCTTCCAGAAAATACCTGAGCCCTGAAGCATATGCTTCCAGAAAATACCTGAGCCCTGAAGCATGCTTCCAGAAAATACCTGAGCCCTGAAGCATGCTTCCAGAAAATACCTGAGTCCTGAAGCATATGCTTCCAGAAAATACCTGAGCCCTGAAGCATGCTTCCAGAAAATACCTGAGCCCTGAAGCATATGCTTCCAGAAAATACCTGAGCCCTGAAGCATATGCTTCCAGAAAATACCTGAGCCCTGAAGCTTCCAGAAAACTGGAACGGAAATGCTGTTACAGCAAATTGGAAGTCTTCCGACTAGCTTGGAGAGACGGTACCGTGCGGTATCGACGAGCCCTCACTGCTGCTCCATCATCCTACTTTTACAACTTGAGGAGAATAACAATCCAAAATGTATTTTTGACACTGTTGCAAAGCTAACTAAAAAGCAGCATTCCCTAAGAGAGGATTGTTTTCACTTCAGCAGTGATAATGAAAAGATCTTTGACGAAAAGATCATTAGAAAGCAAATAACGGACTCCTCTTTAAATCTGCGTATTTCTCCAAAGCTCAGTTGTCCTGAGTCTGCACAACACTGGCAGGACCTAGGATTGAGGGAGACACTCAAGTTTTTAAATACTTTATCTCTTGACACATTGATGAAAATAATCATGGCCTCTAAACCTTCAATCTGCATACTGGAC
Organism: Oncorhynchus tshawytscha; assembly: GCF_018296145.1. Taxonomy (NCBI): domain Eukaryota; kingdom Metazoa; phylum Chordata; class Actinopteri; order Salmoniformes; family Salmonidae; genus Oncorhynchus; species Oncorhynchus tshawytscha. The sequence goes on along the minus strand of NC_056440.1, from coordinate 24,082,994 downwards.
CCTATTCCAACTAAACTACTGAAAGAGCTGCTTCCTGTGCTTGGCCCTCCTATGTTGAACATAATAATCGGCTCTCTATCCACCGGATGTGTACCAAACTCACTAAAAGTGGCAGTAATAAAGCCTCTCTTGAAAAAGACAAACCTTGACCCAGAAAATATTTTTTTAAACTATCGACCTATATCGAATCTCCCATTCCTCTCAATTTCTTTAGAAAAAGCTGTTGCACAGCAACTCACTGCCTTCCCGAAGACAAACAATGTTTACGAAATTCTTCAGTCTGGTTTTAGACCCCATCATTGCACTGAGACTGCACTTGTGAAGGTGGTACATGAGCTTTTAATGGCTTCAGACCGAGGCTCTGCATCTGTCCTCGTGCTCCTAGACCTTAGTGCTGCTTTTGATACCATCGATCACCATATTCTTTTGGAGAGATTGAAAACCCAATTTGGTCTACACGGACAAGTTCTGGTCTGGTTTAGATCTTATCTGTCAGAAAGATATCAGTTTGTCTCTGTGAATGTTTTTTTCCTCTGACAAATCAACTGTACATTTCGGTTCTGTTTTAGTACCACTATTCTTTTCACTATATATTTTACCTCTTGGGGATGTCATTTGGAAACATAATGTTAACTTTCACTGCTATGCGGGCGATACACAGCTGTGCATTTCAATGAAACATGGTGAAGCCACAAAATTGCCCTCCCTGGAAGCCTGTGTTTCAGACATAAGGAAGTGGATGGCGGCAGATGTTTTACTTTTAAACTCGGACAAAACAGAGATGCTTGTTCTAGGTCCTAAGAAACAAAGAGATCTTTTGTTGGATCTGACAATTAATACTGATGGTTGTACAGTCGTCTCAAATAAAACTGCGATGGACCTCGGCGTTACTCTGGACCCTGATCTCCATCTTGCCAAACATATCAAGACTGTTTAAAAGACAGCTTTTTTCTATCTACGTAACATTGCAAAAATCTGAAACTTGCTTGTGTCACTTCTAGATTAGGCTACTGCAATGCTCTACTTTCCGGCTACCCGGATAAAGCACTAAATAAACTTCAGTTAGTACTAAACACAGCTGCTATAATCTTGACTAGAACCAAAAAAATGTGATCACATTACTCCAGTGCTAGCCTCTCTACACTGGCTTCCTGTTAAGGCTAGGGCTGATTTCAAGGTTTTATTGCTAACCTACAAAGCATTACATGGGCTTGCTCCTACCTATTTTTCCAATTTGGTCCTGCCGTACATACCTACACGTACGCTACGGTCACAATACACGTACGCTACGGTCACAATACACGTACGCTACGGTCACAATACACGTACGCTACGGTCACAAGACGCAGGCCTCCTTATTGTCCCTAGAATTTCTACACAAACAGCTGGAGGCAGGGCTTTCTCCTATAGAGCTCCATTTTTATGGAATGGTCTGCCTACCCATGTGAGAGACGCAGACTCGGTCTCAACCTTTAAGTCTTTACTGAAGACGCATCTCTTCAGTAGGTCCTATGATTGAGTGTAGTCTGGCCCAGGAGTGGGAAGGTGGCCGAAAAGGCACTGGAGCGACGAACCGTCCTTGCTGTCTCTGCCGGTTCCCCTCTCTCCACTGGGATTCTCTGCCTCTAACCCTATTACGGCGACTGAGTCACTGGCTTACTGGTGCTCTCCACGCCATCCCTAGGAGGGGTGGGTCACTTGAGTGGGTTGAGTCACTGACGTGATCTTCCTGTCTGGGTTGGCGCCCACCTCGGGTTCGTGCCGTGGCGGAGATCTTCGTGGGCTATACTCGGGCTTGTCTTAGGATGGTAAGTTGGTAGTTGAAGATATCCCTCTAGTGGTGTGTGGGCTGTGCTTTAGCAAAGTGGGTGGGGTTATATTTTGCCTGGTTGGCCCTGTCCGGTGGTATCGTCGGACGGGGCCACAGTGTCTCCCGACCCCTCCTGTCTCAACTTCCAGTATTTATGCTGCAATAGTTTATGAGTCGGGGGGCTAGGGTCAGTCTGTTATATCTGGAGTATTTCTCCTGTCTTATCTGGTGTTCTGTGTGAATTGAAATATGCTCCCTCTAATTCTCTGTATAGCACTTTATGACATTGGCTGATGTAAAAAGGGCTTTATAAATACATTTGATTGATTGATGTGTGCATGTGTGTGTCATCACAGCCAGCATCACTGCAGAGATTAGCTCATTATCTAATTTGCTGAACACAAAAAAACATACAGTTTGCAGTTTGCATTCAGAGCAGACTCGGATAAGATAGAGCTCAAAGTCTGGTATCTGGTCAGTGAGAGGAGCATCATTAGACCCACCCCCAGCTCCAGCCCCATCCCCAGCTCCAGCCCCATCCCCAGCTCCAGCTCCAGTCCCAGCTCCTACCACAGCCCCAGCTCCATCTCCACCTCCAGCTCCAGTCCCAGCTCCTACCACAGCCCCAGCCCCATCTCCACCTCCAGCTCCAGTCCCAGCTCCTACCACAGCCCCAGCCCCATCCCCATCTCCAGCTCCAGTCACCGCTCCTACCACAGCCCTAGGCCCATCCCCATCCCCATCCCCATCTCCAGCTCCAGTCCCAGCTCCTACCACAACCCCATCTCCAGCTCCAGTCCCAGCTCTTACCCCAGCCCCAGCCTCATCCCCATCTCCAGCTCCAGTCCCAGCTCCTACCACAGCCCCAGCCCCATCCCCATCTCCAGCTCCAGTCCCAGCTCCTACCACAGCCCCATCCCCATCTCCAGCTCCTACCACAGCCCTAGGCCCATCCCCATCCCCATCTCCAGCTCCAGTCCCAGCTCCTACCACAGCCCCAGCTCCAGCCCCATCCCCATCTCCAGATCTAGGCCCAGTTACAGCCCCAGACTCTGGACAGATGAGCCATAGATAGCCTGAGGATTGATCCATGCTATCCGTATCTGGCTGGTGAAAACAGTCATACTGTAGCAGCGTCACAGGGTCCAAAAAACAAACAGACAAGATACACAAACAGACAAGATACACAAACAGACGAGATACACAAACAGACAAGATACACAAACAGACAAGATACACAAACAGACAAGATATCCAAATGTCAATATGGACATGTCTAAATACTGCTTTTAAACACTGTAGATCCATCTTCAGAACATAAACAATGGTCACATGCTTCATAGACAACAACAGGTGGAGACTTAGAGGGATTGAGTGAGGGGGAGAGATAGAGAAAAGAAAGATTAAAAAAAGAAAATAGGAGAATTTAGGAAAAGTGTACAACTGATGGGTTCTTGAGAATATATTGAGGGAGTAGAGAGATAGAGTACATGTGATGGTGTACAGTAGCTGAGCAGTGGTATCTAGCAGCATTATGGTGACAGTCAGACAGAGAAAAGGAGATAAAATAAAGAGAAGTAGAGAGAGAAGTGAGAGCCTACCTGAGCGGTGGTAGCGTGCAGCACTATGGCGACAGTCAGACAGACAGCTGGGGCGAGACAGACGCCTCCTGGCCTCCAGGGAGAGAGCTGCCATCACAGCACCCATAGCAACCACACCAGATGAGACTCCACAAGACAACTAGAGCCTAGACTATACCACCCTAGACAAGACTAGACTCCAACTCGGAATAGAGTAGCAAACTGGATGACTAGAGACTCCAATGAGATGAGATTAGGCTAATCGATACAGGAGTCCTAGAAGAGACAGCTAACTATACACTAGACTCAACTAAAGAATCCTAGAAGACAAGATGAGACTTTGAGACACACTGCAGAGTGATCCACTCAGATTATAAACTAATAATAAAGTCAACTCTCAGATAATAACTATTCTACCTGTCATATCAAACTACAGCCCGATAGATCACAGAACAGATTGAACTGACGCTGACAATTGTGTGGAGAGGACAGACGATGTGTGTGTGTCACATTTTCTAGTCTGTTTGTAGTTTGTGAAGCTGGGCTTGAGTCAGACCCAGATGAAGAGAGAGCAAGAGAGAGCGAGCGAGAGCGAGAGCGAGAGCGAGAGCGAGAGAGAGAGAGAGAGAGAGAGAGAGAGAGAGAGAGAGAGAGAGAGAGAGAGAGAGAGAGAGAGAGAGAGAGAGAGAGAGAGAGAGATCAAAGAAGAGGCCAAAGAACCAAAGAGCCTGACCTTTCACAAACATCATGCACAGCCACCTCTTTCTTCTCTTCTTCTTTCTCTCTCACCACTGAGTCTCTCTGTCTGCTTCTCCCACTGTCCACATTCCTCATGTTTAACTTTCCCTCTCTCCTCTCCTGTTCCATGATCACGTGTAAAATAAATCAAATATACAACCTGTAACACGTGTACTTGAGGAACTGTAGAAACTGTTGGGTCTTAACTGGGTCTTAACTAAACAGCTACACGAAGTACAAAATTGGTCATATAACCATGCTCATGACAAAATCCAAGCTGTGTAATGACTTACAATACCCACTAGTGGGTGCTAGCACCACGTATGCAGCAGAGCCATGTTCACCAGTCTACAGTTCTGGTATACAGGAATGCTGACTGAGGTTAGTGATCTGATATCGTCAGTCATAATAATCAGCCATCAAATAATTCAGCCTATTTAAAGAATCACATGGAGCATTTACTCAGCTGTTCTAGAGAAACAGCCATGATCATTTAACATGGAGACGTCTCAGAGGAGGAAGGATCAGTGAATTCCATAAACATTTAAATAATGAAACATTTATTAAGCTATCCTTTTTAGTTAGCTATTAAGGTGACAAAGATGTAGGCTGTGTGTAGCGGTTAGCGGTTATGATATGAAAATTTGTCTTGGAAAGGTTTTTTCACCTGGTTACAGACAGCTGACGTTGTGCACTGAAGTCCACAAGCGAAGGGAAAAGGTGAGAGGAGGAGAGCGTGTAGATGCGAGAAGGAATTATGCAACGAGCAAAAGGATCATGCTGTTTGTATGTTTCTACTATGAAAGTGAACTGTGCTTGCGTGTGATCAGTGGTGTATTCGATTCTGTTGACAAACATAACGAAACAGGGATAAACATACCTGAATTTGACCAATAGAAACTATCGTTTGCAACTGTTGGACTACTGGTTACCCCCTAGATCAGCAGGCAAGAGTGTGCAAGGTGGTATTGAATGTGTCATTGTCTGTCACCTTGATTACTAAAATGTTTCTCTCGACCTGTGCACCTATGTTGTTCATTTCATTCATAGATCTAATCTTCCTCCAACCTCATGGTGGGCATAGGGAACATTAGAGTATCATATAGTAGCCTAAACATATCCATGTTACATTGCGCTGGGTGAATGGAGTATGAATGACAGTCATCCAATATGCTGTAATAGAAATAAGGCCATGCTCATTAAAAATGATATCGTCCTCCCTCATCCTAAACGTCACCGATCGCCACTGGTATAGACCTACAATGGGTCACATGGTTGGTTGTTCCTATATTCCTCTTTACTTTCACAGTGTCTCAAGGACGATATAAATTCAAAACAGGAACCCAAATGGAAACAAAATAAACTCATTTGATCACACAGATGTTACGAATGCTTCCACTACAGGCAACTCTATATATATTTTAACTTGGTCTAATAAAAAAAGTTTATGTATTTATTCATTCATTCATTCCAAAATAATAGTCTGGGACCCAATGCCCAGCCACTTTCTGGGTTGCAGCTAGAATTATGGAAGGTAAAGTTAATATGTTCATGCACAGGGAGGGTCACCAGGGTTACGGTTCAAGTGGGGTCATTTTACCGTAAAGATTAATCATGGGGGGTAAGTCCTCATATCTTACTTTATCTCTTGCCTCTCACCCTCTCACCCATCTTCATCTCAATTAAGTCTAACTCATACCAATCCCTCTTCTACTTATTACAATCACCCATTCATACACCACCTCAGCCTGCAGGCTTAGAGACAGCCACCGCTAGGCAATTAAAGAGAATAACTTTTTATTTAAGATTAACTCAGACTGACCTACAGTACACAACACAACACTCCTCCTTTTCTCTCATGAATCTCTTTCTCTCTCTCTCTCTATCACATTTCCCAGTGACCTCTCACTCTCTCCCTGTCTGTCTCCTCTCTATACCTGTCTCTCTCTCTCTCTCTCTCTCTCTGACCTCTCACTCTCTCCCTGTCTGTCTCCTCTCTATACCAGTCTCTCTCTCTCTCTCTGACCTCTCACTCTCTCCCTGTCTGTCTCCTCTCTATACCAGTCTCTCTCTCTCTCTCTCTCTCTCTCTCTCTCTCTCTCTGACCTCTCACTCTCTCCCTGTCTGTCTCCTCTCTATACCAGTCTCTCTCTCTCTCTCTCTCTCTGACCTCTCACTCTCTACCTGTCTGTCTCCTCTCTATACCAGTCTCTCTCTCTCTCTCTCTCTCTCTGACCTCTCACTCTCTCCCTGTCTGTCTCCTCTCTATACCAGTCTCTCTCTCTCTCTCTCTGACCTCTCACTCTCTCCCTGTCTGTCTCCTCTCTATACCAGTCTCTCTCTCTCTCTCTCTGACCTCTCACTCTCTCCCTGTCTGTCTCCTCTCTATACCAGTCTCTCTCTCTCTCTCTCTCTCTCTCTCTGACCTATTGCTCTCTCCCTGTCTGTCTCCTCTCTATACCTGTCTCTCTCTCTCTCTCTCTCTCTGACCTCTCACTCTCTCCCTGTCTGTCTCCTCTCTATACCAGTCTCTCTCTCTCTCTCTCTCTGACCTATTGCGCTCTCCCTGTCTGTCTCCTCTCTTATAAAGTGAAAAACAACAAAAATTAACAGTAAACATTACACATACAGACGTTTCAAAACAGTAAAGACATTACAAATGTCATATTATATATATATACAGTGTTCTAACAATGTACAAATGGCTAAAGGACACAAGATAAAATAAATAAGCATAAATATGGGTTGTATTTACAATGGTGTTTGTTCTTCACTGGTTGCCCTTTTCTCGTGGCAACAGGTCACAAATCTTGCTGCTGTGATGGCACACTGTGGAATTTCACCCAGTAGATATGGGAGTTTTTCAAAATTGGATTTGTTTTCAAATTCTTTGTGGATCTGTGTAATCTGAGGGAAATATGTCTCTCTAATATGGTCATACATTGGGCAGGAGGTTAGGAAGTGCAGCTCAGTTTCCACCTCATTTTGTGGGCAGTGAGCACATAGCCTGTCTTCTCTTGAGAGCCATGTCTGCCTACGGCGGCCTTTCTCAATAGCAAGGCTATGCTCACTGAGTCTGTACATAGTCAAGGCTTTCCTTAATTTTGGGTCAGTCACAGTGGTCAGGTATTCTGCCGCTGTGTACTCTCTGTGTAGGGCCAAATAGCATTCTAGTTTGCTCTGTTTTTTTGTTAATTCTTTCCAATGTGTTAAGTAGTTATCTTTTTGTTTTCTCATAATTTGGTTGGGTCTAATTGTGCTGCTGTCCTGGGGCTCTGTAGTGTGTGTTTGTGTTTGTGAACAGAGCCCCAGGACCAGCTTTGCTTAGGGGACTCTTCTCCAGGTTCATCTCTCTGTAGGTGATGGCTTTGTTATGGAAGGTTTGTGAATCGCTTCCTTTTAGGTGGTTGTAGAATTTAACAGCTCTTTTCTGGATTTTGATAATTAGTGGGTATCGGCCTAATTCTGCTCTGCATGCATTATTTGGTGTTCTACGTTGTACACGGAGGATATTTTTGCAGAATTCTGCGTGCAGAGTCTCAATTTGGTGTTTGTCCCATTTTGTGAAGTCTTGGTTGGTGAGCGGACCCCAGACCTCCCACAACCATAAAGGGCAATGGGCTCTATGACTGATTCAAGTATTTTTAGCCAGATCCTAATTGGTATGTTGAAATTTATGTTTCTTTTGATGGCATAGAATGCCCTTCTTGCCTTGTCTCTCAGATCGTTCACAGCTTTGTGGAAGTTACCTGTGGTGCTGATGTTTAGGCCAAGGTATGTATAGTTTTTGTGTGCTCTAGGGCAACAGTGTCTAGATGGAATTTGTATTTGTGGTCCTGGTGACTGGACCTTTTTGGAACACCATTATTTTGGTCTTACTGAGATTTACTGTCAGGGCCCAGGTCTGACAGAATCTGTGCATAAGATCTAGGTGCTGCTGTAGGCCCTCCTTGGTTGGTGACAGAAGCACCAGATCATCAGCAAACAGCAGACATTTGACTTCGGATTCTAGCAGGGGAGGCCGGGTGCTGCAGACTTTTCTAGTGCCCTCGCCAATTCGTTGATATATATGTTGAAGAGGGTGGGGCTTAAGCTGCATCCCTGTCTAACCCCACGACCCTGTGTGAAGAAATGTGTGTGTTTTTGCCAATTTTAACCGCACACTTGTTGTTTGTGTACATGGATTTTATAATGTCGTATGTTTTACCCCCAACACCACTTTCCATCAGTTTGTATAGCAGACCCTCATGCCAGATTGAGTCGAAGGCTTTTTTGAAATCAACAAAGCATGAGAAGACTTTGCCTTTGTTTTGGTTTGTTTGATTGTCAATTAGGGTGTGCAGGGTGAATACATGGTCTGTTGTACGGTAATTTGGTAAAAAGCCAATTTGACATTTGCTCAGTACATTGTTTTCATTGAGGAAATGTACGAGTCTGCTGTTAATAATAATGCAGAGGATTTTCCCAAGGTTACTGTTGACACATATTCCACGGTAGTTATTGGGGTCAAATTTGTCTCCACTTTTGTGGATTGGGGTGATCAGTCCTTGGTTCCAAATATTGGGGAAGATGCCAGAGCTAAGTATGATGTTAAAGAGTTTTAGTATAGCCAATTGGAATTTGTTGTCTGTATATTTGATCATTTCATTGAGGATACCATCAACACCACAGGCCTTTTTGGGTTGGAGGGTTTTTATTTTGTCCTGTAACTCGTTCAAGGTAATTGGAGAATCCAGTGGGTTCTGGTAGTCTTTAATAGTTGATTCTAAGATCTGTATTTGATCATGTATATGTTTTTGCTCTTTATTCTTTGTTATAGAGCCAAAGAGATTGGAGAAGTGGTTTACCCATACATCTCCATTTTGGATAGATAATTCTTCGTGTTGTTGTTTGTTTAGTGTTTTCCAATTTTCCCAGAAGTGGTTAGAGTCTATGGATTCTTCAATTGCATTGAGCTGATTTCTGACATGCTGTTCCTTCTTTTCCGTAGTGTATTTCTGTATTGTTTTAGTGATTCACCATAGTGAAGGCGTAGACTCAGGTTTTCCGGGTCTCTATGTTTTTGGTTGGACAGGTTTCTCAATTTCTTTCTTAGATTTTTGCATTCTTCATCAAACCATTTGTCATTATTGTTAATTTTCTTCGGTTTTCTATTTGAGATTTTTAGATTTGATAGGGAAGCTGAGAGGTCAAATATACTGTTAAGATTTTCTACTGCCAAGTTTACACCTTCACTATTACAGTGGAACGTTTTACCCAGGAAATTGTCTAAGAGGGATTGAATTTGTTGTTGCCTAATTGTTTTTTGGTAGGTTTCCAAACTGCATTCCTTCCATCTATAGCATTTCTTAATGTTACTCAGTTCCTTTGGCTTTGATGCCTCATGATTGAGTATTGCTCTGTTTAAGTAGACTGTGATTTTGCTGTGGTCTGATAGGGGTGTCAGTGGGCTGACTGTGAACGCTCTAAGAGACTCTGGGTTGAGGTCAGTGATAAAGTAGTCTACAGTACTACTGCCAAGAGATGAGCTATAGGTGTACCTACCATAGGAGTCCCCTCGAAGCCTACCGTTGACTATGTACATACCCAGCGTGCGACAGAGCTGCAGGAGTTGTGACCCGTTTTTGTTGGTTATGTTGTCATAGTTGTGCCTAGGGGGGCATATGGGGGAGGGAATGCTGTCACCTCCAGGCAGGTGTTTGTCCCCCTGTGTGCTGAGGGTGTCAGGTTCTTGTCCGGTTCTGGCATTTAGGTCACCACAGACTAGTACATGTCCCTGGGCCTGGAAATTATTGATTTCCCCCTCCAGGATGGAGAAGCTGTATTCTCTCTCTCTCTCTCTGACCTCTCACTCTCTCCCTGTCTGTCTCCTCTCTATACCAGTCTCTCTCTCTCTCTGACCTATTGCTCTCTCCTGTCTGTCTCCTCTCTATACCTGTCTCTCTCTCTCTCTCTGACCTCTCACTCTCTCCCTGTCTGTCTCCTCTCTATACCAGTCTCTCTCTCTCTCGCTCTGACCTATTGCTCTCTCCCTGTCTGTCTCCTCTCTATACCTCTCTCTCTCTCTCTCTCTCTGACCTCTCACTCTCTCCCTGTATGTCTCCTCTCTATACCAGTCTCTCTCTCTCTCTCTGACCTATTGCTCTCTCCCTGTCTGTCTCCTCTCTATACCTGTCTGTCTCTCTCTCTCTCTCTCTCTCTCTCTGACCTATTGCTCTCTCCTGTCTGTCTCCTCTCTATACCTGTCTCTCTCTCTCTCTCTCTCTCTCTCTGACCTATTGCGCTCTCCCTGTCTGTCTCCTCTCTATACCTGTCTCTCTCTCTCTCTCTCTCTCTGACCTCTCACTCTCTCCCTGTCTGTCTCCTCTCTATACCAGTCTCTCTCTCTCTCTGACCTATTGCTCTCTCCCTGTCTGTCTCCTCTCTATACCTGTCTCTCTCTCTCTCTCTCTCTGACCTCTCACTCTCTCCCTGTCTGTCTCCTCTCTATACCAGTCTCTCTCTCTCTCGCTCTGACCTATTGCTCTCTCCCTGTCTGCCTCCTCTCTATACCTCTCTCTCTCTCTCTCTCTCTGACCTCTCACTCTCTCCCTGTATGTCTCCTCTCTATACCAGTCTCTCTCTCTCTCTCTGACCTATTGCTCTCTCCCTGTCTGTCTCCTCTCTATACCTGTCTGTCTCTCTCTCTCTCTCTCTCTGACCTATTGCTCTCTCCCTGTCTGTCTCCTCTCTATACCTGTCTCTCTCTCTGACCTATTGCTCTCTCCCTGTCTGTCTCCTCTCTATACCTCTCTCTCTCTCTCTCTCTCTCTCTCTCTCTCTCTCTGACCTCTCACTCTCTCCCTGTCTGTCTCCTCTATATACCAGTCTCTCTCTCTCTCTGACCTATTGCTCTCTCCCTGTCTCTCTCCTCTCTATACCTGTCTCCCTCTCTCTCTCTGACCTCTCATTCTCTCCCTGTCTGTCTCCTCTCTATACCTGTCTCTCTCTCTCTGACCTATTGCTCTCTCCCTGTCTGTCTCCTCTCTATACCTGTCTCTCTCTCTCTCTCTCTCTCTCTCTCTCTCTCTGACCTCTCACTCTCTCCCTGTCTGTCTCCTCTCTGTCTCTCTCTCTCTCTCTCTCTCTGACCTCTCACTCTCTCCCTGTCTGTCTCCTCTCTATACCTCTCTCTCTCTCTCTCTGACCTATTGCTCTCTCCCTGTCTGTCTCCTCTCTATACCTGTCTCTCTCTCTCTCTCTCTCTCTGACCTATTGCTCTCTCCCTGTCTGTCTCCTCTATATACCTGTCTCTCTCTCTCTCTCTCTCTCTCTGACCTCTCACTCTCTCCCTGTCTGTCTCCTCTCTATACCTGTCTCTCTCTCTCTCTCTGACCTATTGCTCTCTCCCTGTCTGTCTCCTCTCTATACCCTGTCTCTCTCTCTCTCTCTGACCTCTCACTCTCTCCCTGTCTGTCTCCTCTCTATACCAATCTCTCTCTCTCTCTCTTTGACCTATTGCTCTCTCCCTGTCTGTCTCCTCTCTATACCTGTCTCTCTCTCTCTCTCTCTGACCTCTCACTCTCTCCCTGTCTGTGTCCTCTCTATACCAGTCTCTCTCTCTCTCTCTCTCTCTGACCTATTGCTCTCTCCCTGTCTGTCTCCTCTCTATACCTGTCTCTCTCTCTCTCTCTCTCTCTGACCTATTGCTCTCTCCCTGTCTGTCTCCTCTCTATACCAGTCTCTCTCTCTCTCTCTCTCTCTGACCTATTGCTCTCTCCCTGTCTGTCTCCTCTCTATACCTGTCTCTCTCTCTCTCTCTCTCTGACCTCTCACTCTCTCCCTGTCTGTCTCCTGTCTATACCAGTCTCTCTCTCTCTCTCTGACCTATTGTTCTCTCCCTGTCTGTCTCCTCTCTATACCTGTCTCTCTCTCTCTCTCTCTCTGACCTCTCACTCTCTCCCTGTCTGTCTCCTCTCTATACCTGTCTCTCTCTCTGAACTATTGCTCTCTCCCTGTCTCTCTCCTCTCTTTACCTGTCTCTCTCTCTCTCTCTCTCTCTCTCTGACCTCTCACTCTCTCCCTGTCTGTCTCCTCTCTATACCAGTCTCTCTCTCTCTCTCTCTCTGACCTATTGCTCTCTCCCTGTCTGTCTTCTCTCTATACCTGTCTCTCTCTCTCTCTGACCTCTCACTCTCTCCCTGTCTGTCTCCTCTCTATACCTGTATCTCTCTCTCTGACCTATTGCTCTCTCCCTGTCTGTCTCCTCTCTATACCTGTCTCTCTCTCTCTCTCTCTCTCTCTATGACCTATTGCGCTCTTATACCTGTCTCTCTCTCTCTCTCTCTGACCTATTGCTCTCTCCCTGTATGTCTCCTCTCTATACCTGTCTCTCTCTCTCTGACCTATTTCTCTCTCCCTGTCTGTCTCCTCTCTATACCTCTCTCTCTCTCTCTCTCTCTCTCTGACCTCTCACTCTCTCCCTGTCTGTCTCCTCTCTATACCTGTATCTCTCTCTCTGACCTCTCACTCTCTCCCTGTCTGTCTCCTCTCTATACCTGTCTCTCTCTCTCTGACCTATTTCTCTCTCCCTGTCTGTCTCCTCTCTATACCTCTCTCTCTCTCTCTCTCTCTCTGACCTCTCACTCTGTCCCTGTCTGTCTCCTCTCTATACCTGTCTCTCTCTCTCTCTCTGACCTATTGCTCTCTCCCTGACTGTCTCCTCTCTATACCTGTCTCTCTCTGTCTCTCTCTCTGACCTCTCACTCTCTCTCTGTCTGTCTCCTCTCTATACCAGTCTCTCTCTCTCTCTCTCTCTCTGACCTATTGCGCTCCTCCTGTCTGTCTCCTCTCTATACCTGTCTCTCTCTATCTCTCTCTCTCTGACCTCTCACTCTCTCCCTGTCTGTCTCCTCTCTATACCAGTCTCTCTCTCTCTCTCTCTCTCTCTCTCTGACCTCTCACTCTGTCCCTGTCTGTCTCCTCTCTATACCTGTCTCTCTCTCTCTGACCTATTTCTCTCTCCCTGTCTGTCTCCTCTCTATACCTCTCTCTCTCTCTCTCTCTCTCTCTGACCCCTCACTCTCTCCCTGTCTGTCTCCTCTCTATACCTGTATCTCTCTCTCTGACCTCTCACTCTCTCCTGTCTGTCTCCTCTCTATACCTGTCTCTCTCTCTCTGACCTATTTCTCTCTCCCTGTCTGTCTCCTCTCTATACCTCTCTCTCTCTCTCTCTCTCTCTCTGACCTCTCACTCTGTCCCTGTCTGTCTCCTCTCTATACCTGTCTCTCTCTCTCTCTCTGACCTATTGCTCTCTCCTGACTGTCTCCTCTCTATACCTGTCTCTCTCTGTCTCTCTCTGACCTCTCACTCTCTCTCTGTCTGTCTCCTCTCTATACCAGTCTCTCTCTCTCTCTCTCTCTCTGACCTATTGCTCCTCCTGTCTGTCTCCTCTCTATACCTGTCTCTCTCTATCTCTCTCTCTCTGACCTCTCACTCTCTCCCTGTCTGTCTCCTCTCTATACCAGTCTCTCTCTCTCTCTCTCTCTCTCTCTGACCTCTCACTCTGTCCCTGTCTGTCTCCTCTCTATACCTGTCTCTCTCTCTCTCTCTGACCTATTGCTCTCTCCCTGACTGTCTCCTCTCTATACCTGTCTCTCTCTGTCTCTCTCTCTGACCTCTCACTCTCTCCCTGTCTGTCTCCTCTCTATACCAGTCTCTCTCTCTCTCTCTCTGACCAATTGCTCTCTCCCTGTCTGTCTCCTCGCTATACCTGTCACTCTCTCTCTCTCTCTCTCTCTCTCTCTCTCTGACCTCTCACTCTCTCCCTGTCTGTCTCCTCTCTATACCTGTCTCTCTCTCTCTCTCTCTCTGACCTCTCACTCTCTCCCTGTCTGTCTCCTCTCTATACCTGTCTCTCTCTCTCTGACCTATTTCTCTCTCCCTGTCTGTCTCCTCTCTATACCTCTGTCTCTCTCTCTCTCTGACCTATTGCTCTCTCCCTGTCTGTCTCCTCTCTATACCTGTCTCTCTCTCTCTCTCTCTCTCTGACCTATTGCTCTCTCCCTGTCTGTCTCCTCTCTATACCTGTCTCTCTCTCTCTCTCTCTCTCTCTCTCTCTCTCTCTCTCTCTCTGACCTATTGCTCTCTCCCTGTCTGTCTCCTCTCTATACCTGTCTCGCTCTCTCTCTCTCTCTCTGACCTCTGCTCTCTCCCTGTCTGTCTCCTCTCTATACCAGTCTCTCTCTCTCTCTCTCTGACCTATTGCTCTCTCCTGTCTGTCTCCTCTCTATACCTGTCTCTCTCTCTCTGACCTATTGCTCTCTCTCCCTGTCTGTCTCCTCTCTATACCTGTCTCTCTCTCTCTCTCTCTCTCTCTCTCTCTCTCTCTCTGACCTCTCACTCTCTCCCTGTCTGTCTCCTCTCTATACCTGTTTCTCTCCTCTCTCTCTCTGACCTATTGTTCTCCTGTCTGTCTCCTCTCTATACCTGTCTCTCTCTCTCTCTCTCTGACCTCTCTCCTCTCTCCCTGTCTGTCTCCTCTCTATACCTGTCTCTCTCTCTCTGACCTATTGCTCTCTCCCTGTCTGTCTCCTCTCTATACCTGTCTCTCTCTCTCTCTCTCTCTCTCTCTGACCTATTGCGCTCTCCCTGTCTGTCTCCTCTCTATACCTCTCTCTCTCTCTCTCTCTCTCTCTCTCTCTCTGACCTCTCTCCTCCCTGTCTGTCTCCTCTCTATACCGGTTTCTCTCTCTCTGACCTATTGCTCTCTCCCTGTCTGTCTCCTTTCTATACCTGTCTCTCTCTCTCTCTCTCTCTCTGACCTCTCACTCTGTCCCTGTCTGTCTCCTCTCTATACCTGTCTCTCTCTCTCTCTCTGACCTATTGCTCTCTCCTGACTGTCTCCTCTCTATACCTGTCTCTCCTCTCTCTCTCTCTGACCTCTCACTCTCTCCCTGTCTGTCTCCTCTCTATACCAGTCTCTCTCTCTCTCTCTCTCTGACCCTGCAGGATGCTCTCTCCCTGTCTGTCTCCTCTCTATACCTGTCAGGATCTCTTCTCTCTCTCTGTCTGTCTCCTCTGACCTCTCACTCTTCCCTGTCTGTCTCCTCTGGTGCCTCTCTCTATGACCTATTTCTCTCTCCCTGTCTGTCTCCTCTCTATACCTCTGTCTCTCTCTCTCTCTGACCTCTCTCTCTCCCTGTCTGTCTCCTCTCTATACCAGTCTCTCTCTCTCTCTCTCTGACCTATTGCTCTCTCCTGTCTGTCTCCTCTCTATACCTGTCTCTCTCTCTCTGACCTATTGCTCTCTCCTGTCTGTCTCCTCTCCTGTCTCCTGTCTCTCTCTCTCTCTCTCTCTCTCTCTCTCTGACCTCTGACTCTCTCCCTGTCTGTCTCCTCTCTATACCTCTCTCTCTCTCTCTCTCTCTGACCTCTCTCTCTCCCTGTCTGTCTCCTCTCTGTCCCCTAGGATGCTCTCTTCCCTGTCTGTCTCCTCTCTGGTCCTCTCAGGATCTCTGTCTCCTCTCTGACCTCTGTCTGTCTCCTCTCTATACCTGTCTCTCTCTTCTCTCTCTCTGTCTCTCTCCTCTCTCTATGACCTCTCACTCTCTCCCTGTCTGTCTCCTCTCTAGGACCTGTCTCTCTCTCTCCCTGTTGTCTCTCTCTGTCTCCTCTCTATACCTGCTCTCTCTGACCTCTCTCTCTCTCCTCTGCCTATTGCTGTCCCTGTCTGTCTCCTCTCTATACCTGTCTCTCTCTCTCTCTCTCTGCTCCTGACCTATTGCTCTCTCCCTGTCTGTCTCCTCTCTATACCTGCTCTCTCTCTCTCTCTCTCTCTCTCTGACCTATTGCTCTCTCCCTGTCTGTCTCCCTCTATACCTGTCTCTCTCTCTCTCTCTCTCTCTCTCTGACCTCTCACTCTCTCCCTGTCTGTCTCCTCTCTATACCTGTCTCTCTCTCTCTCTCTCTCTCTGACCTATTGCCTCTCCTGTCTGTCTCCTCTCTATACCTGTCTCTCTCTCTCTGTCTCTCTCTCTCTCTGCTCTCTCTCTCCCTCTCCTATTGCTCTCTCCTGTCTGTCTCCTCTCTATACCTGTCTCTCTCTCTCTCTCTCTGACCTATTGCTCTCTCCTGTCTGTCTCCTCTCTATACCTGTCTCTCTCTCTCTCTCTCTCTCTCTGTCTGTCTCCTCTCTATACCTGTCTCTCTCTCTCTCTCTCTCTCTCTCTGACCTCTCTCTCTCCCTGTCTGTCTCCTCTCTATACCAGTCTCTCTCTCTCTCTCTCTCTGACCAATTGCTCTCTCCCTGTCTGTCTCCTCTCTATACCTGTCACTCTCTCTCTCTCTCTCTCTCTCTCTCTCTCTCTCTCTGTCTGACCTCTCACTCTCTCCTGTCTGTCTCCTCTCTATACCTGTCTCTCTCTCTGACCTATTGCTCTCTCCCTGTCTGTCTCCTCTCTATACCTGTCTCTCTCTCTCTCTCTCTGACCTCTCACTCTCTCCCTGTCTGTCTCCTCTCTATACCTGTCTCTCTCTCTATGACCTATTTCTCTCTCCCTGTCTGTCTCCTCTCTATACCTCTGTCTCTCTCTCTCTCTCTGACCTCTCACTCTCTCCCTGTCTGTCTCCTCTCTATACCAGTCTCTCTCTCTCTCTCTGACCTATTGCTCTCTCCCTGTCTGTCTCCTCTCTATACCTGTCTCTCTCTCTCTGACCTATTGCTCTCTCCTGTCTGTCTCCTCTCTATGCCTGTCTCTCTCTCTCTGTCTCTGACCTCTCACTCTCTCCCTGTCTGTCTCCTCTCTATACCTGTTTCTCTCTCTCTCTCTCTCTCTCTGACCTATTGCTCTCTCCCTGTCTGTCTCCTCTCTATACCTGTCTCTCTCTCTCTCTCTGACCTCTCACTCTCTCCCTGTCTGTCTCCTCTCTATACCTGTCTCTCTCTCTCTCTCTGACCTCTCTCTCCTGTCTGTCTCCTCTCTATACCTGTCTCTCTCTCTCTCTCTCTCTCTGACCTATTGCGCTCTCCTGTCTGTCTCCTCTCTATACCTGTCTCTCTCTCTCTCTCTCTCTCTCTGTCTCTCTCTCTCTGACCTCTCACTCTCTCCCTGTCTGTCTCCTCTCTATACCTGTCTCTCTCTCTCTCTCTCTCTCTGACCTATTGCTCTCTCCTGTCTGTCTCCTCTCTATACCTGTCTCTCTCTCTCTCTCTCTCTCTCTCTCTCTCTGCCTATTGCTCTCTCCCTGTCTGTCTCCTCTCTATACCTGTCTCTCTCTCTCTCTCTGACCTATTGCTCTCTCCCTGTCTGTCTCCTCTCTATACCTGTCTCTCTCTCTCTCTCTGACCTATTGCTCTCTCCCTGTCTGTCTCCTCTCTATACCCTCTCTCTCTCTCTCTCTCTCTCTCTATGACCTCTCACTCTCTCCCTGTCTGTCTCCTCTCTATACCTGTCTCTCTCTCTCTCTCTCTCTCTCTGACCTATTGCTCTCTCCCTGTCTGTCTCCTCTCTATACCTGTCTCTCTCTCTCTCTCTCTCTCTCTCTCTCTCTCTGACCTATTGCTCTCTCCCTGTCTGTCTCCTCTCTATACCTGTCTCTCTCTCTCTCTCTCTCTCTGACCTATTGCTCTCTCCCCTGTCTGTCTCTCTCCCTGTCTCTCTCTGTCTCTCTCTCTCTGACCTCTCCTCTCTCTGTCTGTCTCTCTCTATACCTGTCTCTCTCTCTCTCTCTCTCTCTGACCTCTCACTCTCTCCCTGTCTGTCTCCTCTCTATACCAGTCTCTCTCTCTCTCTCTCTCTGACCAATTGCTCTCTCCCTGTCTGTCTCCTCTCTATACCTGTCTCTCTCTCTCTCTCTCTCTCTCTCTCTCTCTCTCTCTCTCTCTGACCTCTCACTCTCTCCCTGTCTGTCTCCTCTCTATACTGTCTCTCTCTCTGACCTCTGTCTGTCTCCTCTCTATACCTGTCTCTCTCTCTCTCTCTCTGACCTCTCACTCTCTCCCTGTCTGTCTCCTCTCTATACCTGTCTCTCTCTCTATGACCTATTTCTCTCTCCCTGTCTGTCTCCTCTCTATACCTCTGTCTCTCTCTCTCTCTCTGACCTCTCACTCTCTCCCTGTCTGTCTCCTCTCTATACCAGTCTCTCTCTCTCTCTCTGACCTATTGCTCTCTCCTGTCTGTCTCCTCTCTATACCTGTCTCTCTCTCTCTGACCTATTGCTCTCTCCCTGTCTGTCTCCTCTCTATACCTGTCTCTCTCTCTCTCTCTCTCTCTGACCTCTCACTCTCTCCCTGTCTGTCTCCTCTCTATACCTGTTTCTCTCTCTCTCTCTCTCTCTGACCTATTGTGCTCTCCCTGTCTGTCTCCTCTCTATACCTGTCTCTCTCTCTCTCTCTGACCTCTCACTCTCTCCCTGTCTGTCTCCTCTCTATACCTGTCTCTCTCTCTCTCTCTGACCTATTGCTCTCGCCCTGTCTGTCTCCTCTCTATACCTGTCTCTCTCTCTCTCTCTCTGACCTATTGCGCTCTCCCTGTCTGTCTCCTCTCTATACCTGTCTCTCTCTCTCTCTCTCTATCTCTCTCTCTCTCTCTCTCTGACCTCTCACTCTCTCCCTGTCTGTCTCCTCTCTATACCTGTCTCTCTCTCTCTCTCTCTCTGACCTATTGCGCTCTCCCTGTCTGTCTCCTCTCTATACCTGTCTCTCTCTCTCTCTCTCTCTCTCTCTCTCTCTCTCTCTCTGACCTGTTGCTCTCTCCCTGTCTGTCTCCTCTCTATACCTGTCTCTCTCTCTCTCTCTGACCTATTGCTCTCTCCCTGTCTGTCTCCTCTCTATACCTGTCTCTCTCTCTCTCTCTCTCTCTGACCTCTCACTCTCTCCCTGTCTGTCTCCTCTCTATACCAGTCTCTCTCTCTCTCTCTCTGACCTATTGCGCTCTCCCTGTCTGTCTCCTCTCTATACCTGTCTCTCTCTCTCTGACCTCTCACTCTCTCCCTGTCTGTCTCCTCTCTATACCAGTCTCTCTCTCTCTGACCTATTGCTCTCTCCCTGTCTGTCTCCTCTCTATACCTCTCTCTCTCTCTCTCTCTCTGACCTCTCACTCTCTCCCTGTCTGTTTCCACTCTATACCTGTCTCTCTCTCTCTCTCTCTCTCTCTGACCTATTGCTCTCACCCTGTCTGTCTCCTCTCTATACCTCTCTCTCTCTCTCTCTCTCTCTCTCTCTGACCTATTGCTATCTCCCTGTCTGTTTCCACTCTCTCTCCTTATCTCTGTTGATATTGAACACAGTGTCTTACCCTGTCTTGATCATTCTCATCAACCCTCTCCCCAACCTCTAAGTCTCTCTCTCTCTTTCCCTCTGGTACATACAGTAATGCATCTCTGTTTATAGCTGCTGCTCATTAGCTGGGGCCTAGGTGAAGGCTAACTCAACAGTGTGTAATATCACAAACCCCAGGGCTTTCCTGTGTACCCTCCTCCCCTTTCCCCCTCTTTCTCTGTCCCCTCTCTACCTCTCTCTTTCTCTCCCAGTCTCCATCTCTAGCTGTCTCTTCCTCCCCCTCTCTATCTCTCTCTTCCTCTGCCGCTATATCTTTCTCTTCCTCCCCCTCTCTATCTCTCTCTTCCTCTGCCGCTATATCTTTCTCTTCCTCCCCCCCTCTATCTCTCTTTCCTCTGCCGCTATATCTTTCTCTTCCTCCCCCTCTCTATCTCTCTCTTCCTCTGCAGCTATATCTTTCTCTTCCTCCCCTCTCTCTCTCTCTTCCTCTGCCGCTATATCTTTCTCTTCCTCCCCTCTCTATCTTTCTCTTCCTCCCCCTCTCTCTCTCTCTTCCTCTGCTGTAATATCTTTCTCTTCCTCCTATCTTTCTCTTCCTCCCCCTCTCTATCTCTCTCTTCCTCTGCCGCTATATCTTTCTCTTCCTCCCCCTCTCTATCTCTCTCTTCCTCTGGTGCTATATCTTTCTCTTCCTCCCCCTCTCTATCTCTCTCTTCCTCTGCCGCTATATCTTTCTCTTCCTCGCCCTCTCTATCTCTCTCTTCCTCGCCCTCTCTATCTCTCTCTTCCTCTGCCGATATATCTTTCTCTTCCTCGCCCTCTCTATCTCTCTCTTCCTCGCCCTCTCTATCTCTCTCTTCCTCTGCCGCTATATCTTTCTCTTCTTCGCCCTCTCTATCTCTCTCTTCCTCTGCCGCTATATCTTTCTCTTCCTCCCCCTCTCTATCTCTCTCTTCCTCTGCCGCTATATCTTTCTCTTCCTCCCCCTCTCTATCAATTCAATTTCAATATAAGGGGCTTTATTGGTATGGGAAACATATGTTCACATTGCCAAAGCTAGTGAAATAGATAATAAACAAAAGTGAAATAAATAATAAAAAATTAACAGTAAACATTACACTCACAAAAGTTCTAAAGAATAAAGACATGTAACATGTCACATTATGTATAATGTTGTAATGATGTGCAAATAGTTAAAGTACAAAAGGAAAATAAATAAATAAATACAAGTTGTATTTACAATGGTGTTTGTTCTTCACTGTTTGCCCTTTTCTTGTGGCAACAGGTCACAAATACTGCTGCAGTGATGGCACACTGTGGTATTTCACCCAGTAGATATGGGAGTTTATCAAAATCGGGTTTGTTTTTGAAGTCTTTGTGGGTCTGTGTAATCTGAGGGAAATATGTGTCTCTAATATGGTCATACATTTGGCAGGAGGTTAGGAAGTGCAGCTCAGTTTCCACCTCATTTCGTGGGCAGTGAGCACATAGCCTGTCTTCTCTTGAGAGCCAGGCCTGCCTTTTCAGCCTTTCTCAATAGCAAGGCCATGCTCACTGAGTCTCTTTCCCCCTCTATCTCTGTCCCCTCTCTACCTCTCTCTTTCTCTCCCAGTCTCCATCTCTAGCTGTCTCTTCCTCCCCCTCTCTATCTCTCTTCCTCTGCTATATCTTTCTCTTCCTCCCCCTCTCTATCTCTCTCTTCCTCTGCCGCTATATCTTTCTCTTCCTCCCCCTCTCTATCTCTCTCTTCCTCTGCCGCTATATCTTTCTTCCTCCCCTTTTTTCTTCCTCCCCCTCTCTATCTCTCTCTTCCTCTGCCGCTATATCTTTCTCTTCCTCCCCTCTCTATCTCTCTTTCCTCTGCCGCTATATCTTTCTCTTCCTCCCCCTCTCTATCTCTCTTTCCTCTGCCGCTATATCTTTCTCTTCCTCCCCTCTCTATCTTTCTCTTCCTCCCCTCTCTATCTCTCTCTTCCTCTGCCGCTATAGCTTTCTCTTCCTCGCCCTCTCTATCTCTCTCTTCCTCGCCCTCTCTATCTCTCTTCCTCTGCCGATATATCTTTCTCTTCCTCCCCCTCTCTATCTCTCTATTCCTCCCTCTCTATCTCTCTCTTCCTCGCCCTCTCTATCTCTCTCTTCCTCGCCCTCTCTATCTCTCTCTTCCTCTGCCGCTATATCTTCTTTCCTCCCCCTCTCTATCTCTCTCTTCCCCCCCTCTCTATCTCTCTCTTCCTCCCCCTCTCTATCTTTCTCTTCCTCGCCCTCTCTCTCTCTCTTCCTCCCCTCTCTCTCTTTTCCTCTGCCGCTATATCTTTCTCTTCCTCGCCCTCTCTATCTCTTCCTCCTCTGCCGCTATATCTTTCTCTTCCTCCCCTCTCTATCTCTCTCTTCCTCCCCCTCTATTCTCTCTTCCTCCCCCTCTCTATCTTTCTCTTCCTCCCCCTCTCTATCTCTCTCTTCCTCTGCCGATATATCTTTCTCTTCCTCCCCCTCTCTCTTCTCTTCTTCCCCCTCTCTCTCTCTCTCTTCCTCCCCCTCTCTCTCTCTCTCTTCCTCCCCTCTCTATCTTTCTCTTCCTCGCCCTCTCTATCTCTCTTCCTCCCCCTCTCTATCTCTCTCTTCCTCTGCCGCTATATCTTTCTCTTCCTCCCCCTCTCTATCTCTCTCTTCCTCTGCCGCTATATCTTTCTCTTCCTCCCCCTCTCTATCAATTCAATTTCAATATAAGGGGCTTTATTGGTATGGGAAACATATGTTCACATTGCCAAAGCTAGTGAAATAGATAATAAACAAAAGTGAAATAAATAATAAAAAATTAACAGTAAACATTACACTCACAAAAGTTCCAAAAGAATAAAGACATGTAACATGTCACATTATGTATAATGTTGTAATGATGTGCAAATAGTTAAAGTACAAAAAGGAAAATAAATAAATAAATAAATACAAGTTGTATTTACAATGGTGTTTGTTCTTCACTGTTTGCCCTTTTCTTGTGGCAACAGGTCACAAATATTGCTGCAGTGATGGCACACTGTGGTATTTCACCCAGTAGATATGGGAGTTTATCAAAATCGGGTTTGTTTTTGAAGTCTTTGTGGGTCTGTGTAATCTGAGGGAAATATGTGTCTCTAATATGGTCATACATTTGGCAGGAGGTTAGGAAGTGCAGCTCAGTTTCCACCTCATTTCGTGGGCAGTGAGCACATAGCCTGTCTTCTCTTGAGAGCCAGGCCTGCCTTTTTCAGCCTTTCTCAATAGCAAGGCTATGCTCACTGAGTCTCTTTCCCCCTCTATCTCTGTCCCCTCTCTACCTCTCTCTTTCTCTCCCAGTCTCCATCTCTAGCTGTCTCTTCCTCCCCCTCTCTATCTCTCTCTTCCTCTGCCGCTATATCTTTCTCTTCCTCCCCCTCTCTATCTCTCTCTTCCTCTGCCGCTATATCTTTCTCTTCCTCCCTCTCTATCTCTCTCTTCCTCTGCCGCTATATCTTTCTCTTCCTCCCCCCTCTTTTTCTTCCTCCCCCTCTCTATCTCTCTCTCCTCTGCCGCTATATCTTTCTCTTCCTCCCCTCTCTATCTCTCTCTTCCTCTGCCGCTATATCTTTCTCTTCCTCCCCTCTCTATCTCTCTCTTCCTCTGCCGCTATATCTTTCTCTTCCTCCCCCTCTCTATCTTTCTTTCCTCCCCTCTCTATCTCTCTCTTCCTCTGCCGCTATAGCTTTCTCTTCCTCGCCCTCTCTATCTCTCTCTTCCTCGCCCTCTCTATCTCTCTTCCTCTGCCGATATATCTTTCTCTTCCTCCCCTCTCTATCTCTCTATTCCTCTCTATCTCTCTATTCCTCCCTCTCTATCTCTCTTTCCTCGCCCTCTTATCTCTCTCTTCCTCCCCTCTCTATCTCTCTCTTCCTCTGCCGCTATATCTTTCTCTTCCTCCCCCTCTCTATCTCTCTCTTCCTCCCCCTCTCTATCTCTCTCTTCCTCGCCCTCTCTATCTCTCTCTTCCTCCCCCTCTCTATCTCTCTCTTCCTCTGCCGCTATATCTTTCTCTTCCTCCCCTCTCTATCTCTCTCTTCCTCTGCCGCTATATCTTTCTCTTCCTCCCCCTCTCTCTCTCTCTTCCTCTGCCACTATATCTTTCTCTTCCTCCCCCTCTCTATCTCTCTCTTCCTCTGCCGCTATATCTTTCTCTTCCTCCCCCTCTCTATCTTTCTCTTCCTCCCCCTCTCTATCTCTCTCTCCTCTGCCGATATATCTTTCTCTTCCTCCCCCTCTCTATCTCTCTCTTCCTCTGCCGATATATCTTTCTCTTCCTCCCCTCTCTATCTTTCTCTTCCTCCCCCTCTCTATCTCTCTCTTCCTCCCCCTCTCTCTCTCTCTTCCTCTGCCGCTATATCTTTCTCTTCCTCGCCCTCTCTATCTCTCTCTTCCTCTGTCGCTATATCTTTCTCTTCCTCCCCCTCTCTATCTTTCTCTTCTCCCCCTCTCTATCTTTCTCTTCCTCCCCCTCTCTATCTCTCTCTTCCTCCCCCTCTCTCTCTCTCTTCCTCTGCCGCTATATCTTTCTCTTCCTCGCCCTCTCTATCTCTCTCTTCCTCTGCCGCTATATCTTTCTCTTCCTCCCCCTCTCTATCTTTCTCTTCCTCCCCCTCTCTATCTTTCTCTTCCTCCCCTCTCTATCTCTCTCTTCCTCCCCCTCTCTATTTCTCTCTTCCTCCCCCTCTCTATCTTTCTCTTCCTCGCCCTCTCTATCTCTCTCTTCCTCGCCCTCTATATCTCTCTTCCTCTGCCGCTATATCTTTCTCTTCCTCCCCCTCTCTATCAATTCAATTTCAATATAAGGGGCTTTATTGGTATGGGAAACATATGTTCACATTGCCAAAGCTAGTGAAATAGATAATAAACAAAAGTGAAATAAATAATAAAAAATTAACAATAAACATTACACTCACAAAAGTTCCAAAAGAATAAAGACATTTAACATGTCACATTATGTATAATGTTGTAATGATGTGCAAATAGTTAAAGTACAAAAAGGAAAATAAATAAATAAATAAATACAAGTTGTATTTACAATGGTGTTTGTTCTTCACTGTTTGCCCTTTTCTTGTGGCAACAGGTCACAAATATTGCTGCAGTGATGGCACGCTGTGGTATTTCACCCAGTAGATATGGGAGTTTATCAAAATCGGGTTTGTTTTTGAAGTCTTTGTGGGTCTGTGTAATCTGAGGGAAATATGTGTCTCTAATATGGTCATACATTTGGCAGGAGGTTAGGAAGTGCAGCTCAGTTTCCACCTCATTTCGTGGGCAGTGAGCACATAGCCTGTCTTCTCTTGAGAGCCAGGCCTGCCTTTTTCAGCCTTTCTCAATAGCAAGGCTATGCTCACTGAGTCTCTTTCCCCCTCTATCTCTTTCCCCTCTCTACCTCTCTCTTTCTCTCCCAGTCTCCATCTCTAGCTGTCTCTTCCTCCCCCTCTCTATCTCTCTCTTCCTCTGCCGCTATATCTTTCTCTTCCTCCCCCTCTCTATCTTTCTCTTCCTCCCCCTCTCTATCTCTCTCTTCCTCTGCCGCTATATCTTTCTCTTCCTCCCCCTCTCTATCTCTCTCTTCCTCTGCCGCTATATCTTTCTCTTCTCCCCCTCTCTCTCTCTCTCTTCCTCTGCCACTATATCTTTCTCTTCCCCCCCTCTCTATCTCTCTCTTCCTCTGCCGCTATATCTTTCTCTTCCTCCCCCCTCTCTATCTTTCTCTTCCTCCCCCTCTCTCTCTCTCTTCCTCTGCCGTAATATCTTTCTCTTCCTCCCCTCTCTATCTTTCTCTTCCTCCCCCTCACTATCTCTCTCTTCCTCTGCCGCTATATCTTTCTCTTCCTCCCCCTCTCTATCTTTCTCTTCCTCCCCTCTCTATCTCTCTCTTCCTCTGCCGCTATATCTTTCTCTTCCTCCCCCTCACTATCTCTCTCTTCTTCTCTGCCGCTATATCTTTCTCTTCCTCCCCCTCTCTATCTTTCTCTTCCTCCCCTCTCTATCTCTCTCTTCCTCTGCCGCTATATCTTTCTCTTCCTCCCCCTCTCTATCTCTCTCTTCCTCCCTCTCTATCTCTCTCTTCCTCTGCCGATATATCTTTCTCTTCCTCCCCCTCTCTATCTCTCTCTTCCTCGCCCTCTCTATCTCTCTCTTCCTCTGCCGCTATATCTTTCTCTTCCTCCCCCTCTCTATCTCTCTCTCTCTCTCTCTCTCTCTCTCTCTCTCTCTGACCTCTCACTCTCTCCCTGTCTGTCTCCTCTCTATACCTGTCTCTCTCTCTCTGACCTATTGCTCTCTCCCTGTCTGTTTCCACTCTATACCTGTCTCTCTCTCTCTCTCTCTCTCTGACCTATTGCTCTCTCCCTGTCTGTTTCCACTCTCTCTCCTTATCTCTGTTGATATTGAACACAGTGTCTTACCCTGTCTTGATCATTCTCATCAACCCTCTCCCCAACCTCTAAGTCTCTCTCTCTCTTTCCCTCTGGTACATACAGTAATGCATCTCTGTTTATAGCTGCTGCTCATTAGCTGGGGCCTAGGTGAAGGCTAACTCAACAGTGTGTAATATCACAAACCCCAGGGCTTTCCTGTGTACCCTCCTCCCCTTTCCCCCTCTATCTCTGTCCCCTCTCTACCTCTCTCTTTCTCTCCCAGTCTCCATCTCTAGCTGTCTCTTCCTCCCCCTCTCTATCTCTCTCTTCCTCTGCCGCTATATCTTTCTCTTCCTCCCCCTCTCTATCTCTCTTCCTCTGCCGCTATATCTTTCTCTTCCTCCCCCTCTCTATCTCTCTCTTCCTCTGCCACTATATCTTTCTCTTCCTCCCCCTCTCTATCTTTCTCTTCCTCCCCCTCTCTATCTCTCTCTCTCCTCTGCCGTAATATCTTTCTCTTCCTCCCTATCTTTCTCTTCCTCCCCCTCTCTATCTCTCTCTTCCTCTGCCGCTATATCTTTCTCTTCCTCCCCCTCTCTATCTCTCTCTTCCTCTGCCGATATATCTTTCTCTTCCTCCCCCTCTCTATCTCTCTCTTCCTCCCCGTCTATCTCTCTCTTCCTCCCCCTCTCTATCTCTCTCTTCCTCCCCCTCTCTATCTTTCTCTTCCTCGCCCTCTCTATCTCTCTCTTCCTCTGCCGATATATCTTTCTCTTCCTCCCCCTCTCTCTCTCTCTTCCTCCCCTCTCTATCTCTCTCTTCCTCCCCTCTCTATCTCTCTCTTCCTCCCCCTCTCTATCTTTCTCTTCCTCGCCCTCTCTATCTCTCTCTTCCTCCCCCTCTCTATCTCTCTCTTCCTCTGCCGCTATATCTTTCTCTTCCTCCCCCTCTCTATCTCTCTCTTCCTCTGCCGCTATATCTTTCTCTTCCTCCCCCTCTCTATCAATTCAATTTCAATATAAGGGGCTTTATTGGTATGGGAAACATATGTTCACATTGCCAAAGCTAGTGAAATAGATAATAAACAAAAGTGAAATAAATAATAAAAAATGAACAGTAAACATTACACTCACAAAAGTTCTAAAAGAATAAAGACATGTAACATGTCACATTATGTATAATGTTGTAATGATGTGCAAATAGTTAAAGTACAAAAAGGAAAATAAATAAATAAATACAAGTTGTATTTACAATGGTGTTTGTTCTTCACTGTTTGCCCTTTTCTTGTGGCAACAGGTCACAAATATTGCTGCAGTGATGGCACGCTGTGGTATTTCACCCAGTAGATATGGGAGTTTATCAAAATCGGGTTTGTTTTTGAAGTCTTTGTGGGTCTGTGTAATCTGAGGGAAATATGTGTCTCTAATATGGTCATACATTTGGCAGGAGGTTAGGAAGTGCAGCTCAGTTTCCACCTCATTTCGTGGGCAGTGAGCACATAGCCTGTCTTCTCTTGAGAGCCAGGCCTGCCTTTTTCAGCCTTTCTCAATAGCAAGGCTATGCTCACTGAGTCTCTTTCCCCCTCTCTATCTCTGTCCCCTCTCTACCTCTCTCTTTCTCTCCCAGTCTCCATCTCTAGCTGTCTCTTCCTCCCCCTCTCTATCTCTCTCTTCCTCTGCCGCTATATCTTTCTCTTCCTCCCCCTCTCTATCTCTCTCTTCCTCTGCCGCTATATCTTTCTCTTCCTCCCCCTCTCTATCTCTCTCTTCCTCTGCCGCTATATCTTTCTCTTCCTCCCCCTCTCTATCTCTCTCTTCCTCTGCCGCTATATCTTTCTCTTCCTCCCCCTCTCTCTCTCTCTTCCTCTGCCGCTATATCTTTCTCTTCCTCCCCCTCTCTATCTCTCTCTTCCTCTGCCGTAATATCTTTCTCTTCCTCCCCCTCTCTATCTTTCTCTTCCTCCCCCTCTCTATCTCTCTCTTCCTCTGCCGCTATATCTTTCTCTTCCTCCCCCTCTCTATCAATTCAATTTCAATATAAGGGGCTTTATTGGTATGGGAAACATATGTTCACATTGCCAAAGCTAGTGAAATAGATAATAAACAAAAGTGAAATAAATAATAAAAAATTAACAGTAAACATTACACTCACAAAAGTTCCAAAAGAATAAAGACATTTAACATGTCACATTATGTATAATGTTGTAATGATGTGCAAATAGTTAAAGTACAAAAAGGAAAATAAATAAATAAATACAAGTTGTATTTACAATGGTGTTTGTTCTTCACTGTTTGCCCTTTTCTTGTGGCAACAGGTCACAAATATTGCTGCAGTGATGGCACGCTGTGGTATTTCACCCAGTAGATATGGGAGTTTATCAAAATCGGGTTTGTTTTTGAAGTCTTTGTGGGTCTGTGTAATCTGAGGGAAATATGTGTCTCTAATATGGTCATACATTTGGCAGGAGGTTAGGAAGTGCAGCTCAGTTTCCACCTCATTTCGTGGGCAGTGAGCACATAGCCTGTCTTCTCTTGAGAGCCAGGCCTGCCTTTTTCAGCCTTTCTCAATAGCAAGGCTATGCTCACTGAGTCTCTTTACCTCTCTATCTCTGTCCCCTCTCTACCTCTCTCTTTCTCTCCCAGTCTCCATCTCTAGCCATCTCACTCTACCCCCCCCCGTGCTTTTCAATTGAGATTTTTCAACCTCTCCCTGACCCAGTCTGTACTGCCTACATGTTTCAAGCAGACTACCATAGTCCCTGTGTCCCATATGGCCCCAACAGACCCACAGATGATGCAATCTCTATTGCACTCCACGCTGCCCTTTCCCACTTAGGCAAAAGGAACACCTATGTGAGAATGCTGTTCATTGACTACAGAACTGAATTCAACACAATAGCGCCCTCCAAGCTCATCACTAAGCTAAGCACTCTGGAACTAAACACCTCTCTCTGCAACTGGATCCTGGACTTCCTGACGGGACACCCCCAGGTGGTAAGGGTAGGCAACAACATATCTGCCACGCTCACCCTCAACACAGGAACCCCTCAGGGGTGTGTGCTTAGTCCCCTCCTGTACTCAATGTTTACCCACAACTGCTTGGCTGTGCATGACTCCAACACCATCATTAAGTTTGCAGATGACACGACGGTTGTAGGCCTGATAACAGATGACGATGAGACAGCCTATAGAGAGGAGGTCAGATACCTGGCAATGTGGTGCCAGGACAACAACCCTCCCTCAACATCAGCTCAAAGGAGCTGATCGTGGACTATAGGAAACGGAGGGCTGAGCACGCCCCCATCCACATCGACAGGGCTGAAGTGGAACGGATCAGGAGCTTCAAGTTCCTGGGTGTCCACATCACCAAGGGTCTATCATGGTCCAAACACAACAACACAGTCGTGAAGAGGGCACGACAATGCCTCTTCCCCTTAGGAGGCTGAAAATATTTGGCATGGGCCCTCAGATCCTCAAATATTTATACAGCTGCACCATTGGGAGCATCTTGACTGACTACATCACCACTTGGTATGGCAACAGCTTGGCATCCAACAGCAAGGTGCTACAGAGGGTAGTGTGTATGGCCCAGTAAATCACTGGGGCCAAGCTCCCTGCATCAAGGACCTCTATACCAGGTGGTGTCAGAGGAAGGCCCTAAAAAACGTTCAAGACCCCAACAACCCAAGTCATAGACTGTTCTTTCTGCTACCGCACGACAAGCAGTACCGATGCACCAAAATCTCCAGCTACAATAAATGCGGCCTCAGGATATGTGGTTTCCAGTTTGCCCAAAGCCCAGTACAGTTCCTTGAGGGCCGTTGTGGTGTTGGCTTGAGGGGGACTATACACTGCTGTTACTATAACCAAAGAGAATTCTCTTGGGAGGTAATCGGGTCAACATTTGATTGTGAGATATTCTAGTTCAGGTGAACAAAAGGACTTGAGTTCCTGTACGTTAATCATAAAGCATACACCACACCTTTCTTCTTCCTGGAGAGGTCTTTGTTCCTGTCTGCACGATGTACTGAGAACACTGCTGGCTGTATGGACTGAGACAATATATCCGGAGAGAGTCCTGATTCCGTGAAACAGAGTATGTTACAGTCCCTGATGTCTCTCTGGAAGGAGATCCTCGCCATGAGCTTGTTTACTTTATTGTCCAAGGACTGAACATTAGCGGGTAAAATACATGGAAGTGGTGGATGGTGTGCACGCCTCCCGAGTCGGACTAGAATTCTACTCCAAATATCTCTTCTCCATTGGCGGCATCTTGGAGCAGCCTCTGGGATAAGTTTAATTGCCCTGGATCAGTCGTATTTCTGGCTGTAATTCTGGTAAGTTACCGCCGCTCTGATATCCACAAGTTATTTCTGGCTCTATGTAATAACACAAAATACATTCTGTGCTAATAATGTAAGAAATAACACACACACAAAAAAAATGTGCTGGGACAATAAAAGGTCACTCTAAAATGTGCAGTTTTGTCACACATCACAATGCCACAGAGTTTTGAGGGAGTGTGCAATTGGCATGCTGTCTGCAGGAATGTCCACCAGAGCTGTTGCCTGATAATTGAATGTTAATTCTACCATAAGCTGCCTCCAATGTAATTTTAGGAAATTTGACAGTACATCCAACTGGCCTCATAATCATGTGTAACCACGCTAGCCCAGGACCTCCACATCCGGCTTCTTCACCTGTGGGATCTGAGACCAGCCACCCGGACAGCTGAGGAGTAATTCTATCTTTAATAAACCCCTTTTGTCTGGAAAAACTCATTCTGATTGGCTGGGCCTGGCTCCCCAGTGGGTGGGCCAATGCCCTCCCAGGCACCCCTGCCCAGTCATGTAAAATCAATAGATTAGGGCCTAATGAATTTATTTCAATTGACTGATTACCTTATTAAACTGTAACTAAACTGTAACTTATTAAACTGTTATTAAAATCATTGAAATTGTTGCATGTTGTGTTTATATTTTTGTTCAGTATAATTTAAGAAATCTGTTCCCAAGTATTCCCACATATAATAGAGAGACACGTGATCGTAGACAAATGTAACCAAGGTTTGAAATGATTATGTTTTATTCAAACATTACATCTGTTTGGGATTCTTGCGGTCAATTTGAAGTCTGCAAATGATTTGTAATTATGTTCTGGACCCCCGACCATCAGGTCCATAAAAATCGTTCTACAGCTGAATCTAGTTGATGATCCCTGGTCTAATGGAACAGTATGATGTGAACACTGTATATTTAGAGACACGAAGAAGGAGAGGGACACAACCAGTTGATGTTTTTTTAGCTGCTGTCTGTTCAATCTGCAATCGGACACAGAAGTTTAACTAAGAGCTCCAAAATAATGAGCAAAGGAAAGGCCATTGATGCATCAAATATAGTGTGTGTGTAGGTGTGTAGGTGTGTGTGTGTGTGTGTGTGTGTGTGTGTGTGTGTGAGAACTCTGACCCCTTGGTGAATGTACCGCCCACTAAATGTGTATGCTCACCCACAGGGACCAGCAGAGGTCAGGCCAGTCCAGTCTTGAATCCATTCCAATTCATTTACTTACTGTTTACACATTCAACTCCACAAATGTGTCCCTTTCTCTCCACCACCTCTCTCCCCTCTCTCTCTCTGTCCTTTCCCCCTCTCTCCACCTTTCCCCCACTCATCCCTCACCTGCCACCCTCCCCCCACACCCAACCCAACCCCACCCTCTCCCCGTCTTCTCTCCTCACCTTTGTCTGGTGTTGTCCTGCTGGTGACGATCCATTTGACCAGACAGCTCATCAGGGCTTTGCGTGTGAACCGGGGCTTCTGCCATTTCCCAGACTCCTTCACTCTTCCTGGACTTGGCTCTACCCCGTTGGCATCACCCAACAGGCTGCCATCCACCACCTTACCATCCTCCTACACACAGAGAGAGAGAAAGAGAGAGAGAGGAAGTCATGAAGTTTAATTACAGACCTGTAGGGCACTAGGGAGACAGACAGTGAATGATTATTACTGCAGACACTGACTATACAAAGCATTGGGGCAAAGGTGAAGGAGAGATGTATAGAGAGGAGTGAGTGTGTGTGTGTGTGTGAGTGAGTGAGTGAGTGAGTGAGTGAGTGAGAGAGAGAGAGAGAGAGAGAGAGAGAGAAAGAGAGAAAGAGAGAGAGAGATGGATAGATGGACGGACAGGGTCATCAGATCACAGATTTAATTTGAGAACAGACATATGGGAGGGAACAGAAGGATGGGGGAATTATAGAAAGGAAAGGGGATCAAGAGAGGTCCAAGGGTGTGTCTCCACCACTAAACCTAAAGCATAGCAGAACAACATTATCTCTTTACATAAGGATGTTTCAACAATGTGCTTGAGCGGCCCAAGGGCATTGTAAAAGTCAGTGTGGATGGATGAGAGATCCGATAAGAGTGATACAGCTCATTTCCCTAAACTATCCTAAAACGTCTGTCTCGCCCCCCCCACCCGCATGCACACACACACACGGGATTGGCTAGGTCCCCTTGGTGATCGAGGGAAGGAGATGAAAGAGAGAAGATACAGGAGCTCTGTTTGCTCTCTGCTGTGTGGGAGGGATGCGAGGGATGGCAGGGGGAAAAAACACACAGTGGAGGAGTGTAAACGGCTGTGAGATCCTGGGGGAGTCTGACAACACAGGCACATCCCTCTCTTTATACTGAGAGAGAGAAGAGATAGAGAGAGGATGTAAAGGAGCTTGTTCTTGGAGTTTGTTCTTGGAAGAATTGAAGTCAATTATCCTAATGAATACTGGGCTATCTAAACAGGAGCACAGGACAAATAGAGGTTTAGGGGGGAGTACTGGCAGAGAGGGATGAGAGAGAGGAGGTAGTGGTGGGCTAGAGATAGAGAGAGGGGGATAAGGATGAGGGGAAGAGAATGGTGGAGGAATGTGGGAGAGAAAGGGATGGAGAGAAGACTGGAAAAGGGAGAGGGGTGGAGGGAAAGAAAAACGAAGGAGAGATGTATATGATATCAAATAAATGTTGCATGGCTATTTCTGTGTATTTCACAGGAGCATAAAGTGAGGAAGAAGAGGGTAGAGAGAGGGAGGTAGATAAGGTAGGAGAGAAATGAGGGAGAACAGAACGAGAGAGAGTGTATGTGTGTGTGTGTGTGTGTGTGTGTGTGTTCATGTCACATACATTTCCCATTGCATAATGACCACATAAGAAGATGAAGGAGTGACATATTGTATCCATCCTATTATCTGGCAATATTTTTATCGTTGCCAGATTAAGATTAAAAAGCACGCTCAGGGGGAAGGAAGGAGAACGCTCGGGGGAAAGAGCACGCTCGGGGGAAGGAGCACACTCGGGGGAAGGAGCACGCTCGGGGGAAGGAGAACGCTCGGGGGAAGGAGCACGCTCGGGGGAAGGTGAACGCTCGGGGGAAGGAGAACGCTCGGGGGAAGGAGCACGCTCGGGGGAAGGAGCACGCTCGGGGGAAGGAGAACGCTCGGGGAAAGGAGCACACTCGGGGGAAGGAGCACGCTCGGGGAAGGAGCACGCTCGGGGGAAGGAGCACGCTCGGGGGAAGGAGAACGCTCGGGGGAAGGAGCACGCTGGGGGAAGGAGAACGCTCGGGGGAAGGAGCACGCTCGGGGGAAAGGAGCACGCTCGGGGGAAAGGAGCACGCTGGGGAAAGGAGCACGCTCGGGGAAAGGAGCACGCTCGGGGGAAGGAGAACGCTCGGGGGAAGGAGCACGCTCGGGGGAAGGAGCACGCTCGGGGGAAGGAGCACGCTCGGGGGAAGGAGAACGCTCGGGGAAGGAGCACGCTCAGGGGAAGGAGAACGCTCGGGGGAAAGGAGAACGCTGGGGGAAAGGAGAACGCTCAGGGCAAAGGAGAACGTTCGGGGAAAGGAGAACGCTGGGGGAAGGAGAACGCTCGGGGGAAAGGAGAACGCTCGGGGAAAGGAGAACGCTCGGGGGAAGGAGCACGCTCGGGGAAGGAGCACGCTGGGGGAAGGAGCACGCTCGGGGAAAGGAGCACGCTCGGGGAAAGGAGAACGCTCGGGGGGAAGGAGAACGCTCGGGGGAAGGAGAACGCTCGGGGGGAAGGAGACGCTCGGGGAAGGAGCACGCTCGGGGGAAGGAGAACGCTCGGGGAAGGAGAACGCTTATTATTATTCATACAATAAGGCCAGTCTAATGTTCAAACTCAAACTCAAACACAAACACACACACACACACACACACACACACACACACACCAGGATTCTCTTCTCCTGTTCTCTCTTAATGTTCCAATTGGCTTTGGCCTGGGGCAGCACTTCACTGGATCACTCTGACATCACCACACACACGAGAGTATGCACACATACACACACACACACACACACACACACACACACACACACACACACACACACACACACACACACACACACACACACACACACACACACACACACACACACACACACACACACACACACACACACACACACACACACACACACACACACACACACACACACAGCACATCAGTATACTGCCATTTATTTAATATTAGTCATCATGTCTTTATCATGCAAGACATATGTTGTCATTACAATGCTAATGATTAAAGAGCAGCAGTAAATAACAATAGTGAAGTGTCAATGTGTCAATGTGTCAATGTGCCAATGTGTCAATGTGTCAATGTGCCAATGTGCCAATGTGTCAATGTGCCAATGTGTCAATGTGCCAATGTGTCAATGTGCCAATGTGTCAATGTGTCAATGTGCCAATGTGCCAATGTGTCAATGTGTCAATGTGTCAATGTGCCAATGTGTCAATGTGTCAATGTGTCAATGTGTCAAATGTGTCAATGTGCCAATGTGCCAATGTGTCCAATGTGCCAATGTGCCAATGTGTCAAATGTCAATGTGTCAATGTGTCAATGTGTCAATGTGTCCAATGTGCCAATGTGTCAATGTGTCAATGTGCCAATGTGCCAATGTGCCAATGTGTGCCAATGTGTCAATGTGTCAATGTGCCAATGTGCCAATGTGTCAATGTGCCAATGTGTCAATGTGTCAATGTGCCAATGTGTCAAGGTGTCAATGTGCCAATGTGTCAATGTGCCAATGTGCCAATGTGTCAATGTGCCAATGTGTCAATGTGTCAATGTGCGGTGTCGAGGTAGTTGAGGTAATTATGTACATGCAGGTAGGGTTATTAAAGTGGCTATGTATAGATGATAATAGAGAGTAGCAGCAGTGTGTGTGTGGGGGGGGGGTTGGCAAATACTCTGGGTAGTCATTAGATTAGATGTTCAGGAGTCTTATGGCTTGGGGGTAGAAGCTGTTTAGAAGCCTCTTGGACCTAGACTTGGCGCTCCGGTATCGATTGCCGTGTGGTATCAGAGAGAACAGTCTATGACGAGGGTGGCTGGAGTCTTTGACCATTTTTACACCGCCTGACACTGCCTGTTATAGAGGTCCTGGATGGCAGGAAGCTTGGCCCCGGTGATGTATGGGCCGTACGCACTACCCTCTATAGTGCCTTGCGGTCGGAGGTCAAGCAGTTGCCATACCAGGCCATGATGCAACCAGTGCTCATGCTCTTCTGAGGGAGAGGTTTTGTTGTACCCTCTTCACGACTGTCCTGGTGTGGCTGGGACCATGTTAGTTTGTTGGTGATCTGGACGCCAAGGAACTTGAAGCTCTCAACCTGCTCCACTACAGCCCGTCGATGGGAATGGGGGCGCGCTCGGTCCTCCTTTTCCTGTAGTCCAAAATCATCTCCTTTGTCTTGATCACGTTGAGGGAGAGGTTGTTGTCCTGGCATCACAAGGTCAGGTCTCTGACCTCCTCCAGATAGGCTGTCTCATTGTTGTCGCTGATCAGGCCTACCACTGCTGTGTCATCAGCAATACATTTATTCAGTGTTGTATATAGATATATGTTGCTGTCCTGGGGCTCTGTGGGGTCTGTTTGTGAACAGAGCACCAGGACCAGCTTGCTAAGGGGGCTCTTCTCCAGCTTCATCTCGCTGTAGGTGATGGCTTTGTTATGGATGGTTTCAGAATCACTTCCTTTTAGGTGGTTGTAGAATTTTACGTCTCTTTGCTGGATTTTGATAATTAGCGGGTATCGGCCTAATTCTGCTCTGCATGCATTATTTGTTTTACGTTGTACACTGAGGATATTTTTGTAGAATCCTGCATGCAGTCTCAATTTGGTGTTTGTCCCATTTTGTAAAGGGCAATGGGTTCTATGACTGATTCAAGTATTTCTAGCCAGATCCTAATTGGGATGTCGAATTTAATGTTCATTTTGATGGCATAGAAGGCCCTTCTTGCCTTGTCTCTCAGATGTTCACAGCTTTGTGGAAGTTACCTGTGGTGCTGATGTTTAGGCCAAGGTATGTATAGTTTTTTGTGTGCTCTAGGGCAATGGTGTCTAGATGGAATTTGTATTTGTGGTCCTGGCAACTGGACCTTTTTTGGAACACCATTATTTTGTCTAACTGATATTTACTGTCAGAAACTGTACAGAAAATCTAGATGCTACTGTAGGCCCTCCTTGGTTCTCTCTCTCTCTCTCTCTCTCTCTCTCTCTCTCTCTCTCCATCTCTCTCTCTCTCTCTCTCTCTCTCTCTCTCTCTATCTCTCTCTCTCTCCCCATATCTCTCTCTCTCCATCTCTCTCTCTCCATATCTCTCTCTCTCCATCCATCTCTCTCTCTCTCTCTCTCTCTCTCTCTCTCTCTCTCTCTCTCTCTCTCTCTCTCTCTCTTCAATTCTCATTCATTGAATAGCTTTATTGGCATGGGAAACATATGTTTACATTGCCAAAGCAAGGGAAATAGATAATAAACAAAATATATACAGTGGTGTAATGATGTGCAAATAGTTACAGTCTCTCCCTCTCTCTCTCTTTTCACTACTTCTCCCTGAGAGGAGAGAGATAGAGAGATGAAGGGATGAGGAATAAGAGGAAATGCTGAGTCATTATAGACCCATCACTAATGAAGGAGAGGAGAGCGAGGAGCAGAGGACAGGAGAGAGGGATGAGGAGGGGAGCAGAGGGGAGTGGAGGGGGAGTGATGAGCAGAATAAAGAAGAGAGGGATGAGGAGGGGGATCAGAGGCGAGTGGAGGGGGACTGAGGAGCAGAGGACAGGAGAGAGGGATGAGGAGGGGGATCAGAGGGGAGTGGAGGGGGACTGAGGAGCAGAGGACAGGAGAGAGGGATGAGGAGGGGGAGCAGAGGGAGTGGAGGGGGAGGAGGAAAAAATAAAGAAGAGAGGGATGAGGAGGGGGAGCAGATGGGAGTGGAGGGGGAGTGAGGAGCAGAATAAAGAAGAGAGGGATTAGGAGGGGGACCAGATGGGAGTGGAGGGGGAGTGAGGAGCAGAGGACAGGAGAGAGGGATGAGGAGGGGGAGCAGAGGGGGAGTGGAGGGGGAGTGAGGAGCAGAGGACAGGAGAGAGGGATGAGGAGGGGGAGCAGAGGGGAGTGGAGGGGGAGTGAGGAGCAGAGGACAGGAGAGAGGGATGAGGGGGAGCAGAGGGGAGTGGAGGGGGAGTGAGGAGCAGAGGACAGGAGAGAGGGATGGGGAGGGGGAGCAGAGGGAAGTGGAGGGGGAGTGAGGAGCAGAATAAAGAAGAGAGGGATGAGGAGGGGGAGCAGAGGGGAGTGGAGGGGGAGTGAGGAGCAGAATAAAGAAGAGAGGGATGAGGAGGGGGAGCAGAGGGGAGTGGAGGGGGAGTGAGGAGCAGAATAAAGAAGAGAGGGATTAGGAGGGGGACCAGATGGGAGTGGAGGGGGAGTGAGGAGCAGAGGACAGGAGAGAGGGATGAGGAGGAGGAGCAGAGGGGAGTGGAGGGGGAGGAGGAGCAGAGGACAGGAGAGAGGGATGAGGAGGGGGAGCAGAGGGGAGTGGAGGGGGAGTGAGGAGTAGAGGACAGGAGAGAGGGATGAGGGGGGAGCAGAGGGGAGTGGAGGGGGAGTGAGGAGCAGAGGACAGGAGAGAGGGATGAGGAGGGGGAGCAGAGGGGGAGTGGAGGGGGAGTGAGGAGCAGAGGACAGTAGAGAGGGATTAGGAGGGGGAGCAGAGGGGAGTGGAGGGGGAGTGAGGAGAAGAATTTAGAAGAGAGGGATGAGGAGGGGGAGAAGAGGGGAGTGGAGGGGGAGTGAGGAGCAGAATAAAGAAGAGAGGGATTGGGAGGGGGAGTAGATGGGAGTGGAGGGGGAGTGAGGAGCAGAGGACAGGAGAGAGGGATGACAAGGGGGAGCAGAGGGGAGTGGAGGGGGAGGAGGAGCAGAGGACAGGAGAGAGGGATGAGAAGGGGGAGCAGAGGGGAGTGGAGGGGGGAGTGACGAGCAGAGGACAGGAGAGAGGGATTAGGAGGGGGAGCAGAGGGGAGTGGAGGGGGAGTGAGGAGCAGAGGACAGGAGAGAGGGATTAGGAGGGGGAGCAGAAGGGAGTGGAGGGGAAGTGAGGAGCAGAATAAAGAAGAGAGGGATGAGGAGGGGGAGCAGATGGGAGTTGAGGGGGAGTGAGGAGCAGAGGACAGGAGAGAGCGATTAGGAGGGGGGAGCAGAGGGGAGTGGAGGGGGAGTGAGGAGCAGAATAAAGAAAAGAGGGATGAGGAGGGGGAGCAGAAGGGAGTGGAGGGGGAGTGAGGATCAGAATAAAGAAGAGAGGGATAAGGAGGGGGAGCAGAGGGGAGTGGAGGGGAAGTGAGGAGCAGAGGACAGGAGAGAGGGATGAGGAGGGGGTACAGAGGGGAGTGGAGGGGGAGTGAGGAGCAGAATAAAGAAGAGAGGGATGAGGAGGGGGGCAGAGGGGAGTGGAGGGGGAGTGAGAGGCAAAATAAAGAAGAGAGGGATGAGGAGGGGGAGCAGATGGGGAGTGGAGGGGGAGTGAGGAGCAGAATAAAGAAGAGAGGGATGAGGAGGGGGAGCAGATGGGAGGGAGGGGGAGTGGGGAGCAGAGGGCAAGAGAGAGGGATTAGAGGGGGAGCAGAGGGGAGTGGAGGGGGAGTGAGGAGCAGAGGACAGGAGAGAGGGATGAGGAGGGGGAGCAGAGGGGAGTGGAGGGGAGTGACGAGCAGAGGACAGGAGAGAGAGATGAGGAGGGGGAGCAGAGGGGAGAGGAGGGGGAGGAGGGAGCAGGATAAAGAAGAGAGGGATGAGGAGGGGGAGCAGAGGAGAGTGGAGGGAGGGAGGGGGAGTGAGGAGCAGAGGACAGGAGAGAGGAATTAGGAGGGGGAGCAGGGGGGTGGAGGGGGAGTGAGGAGCAGAGGACAGGAGAGAGGGATGAGGAGGGGGACAGAGGGGAGTGGAGGGGGAGTGAGGAGCAGAGGACAGGAGAGAGGGATGAGGAGGGGGAGCAGAGGGGCGTGGAGGGTGAGTGAGGAGCAGAGGACAGGAGAGAGGGATGAGGAGGGGAGCAGAGGGGAGTGGAGGGGGAGTGAGGAGCAGAGGACAGTAGAGAGGGATTAGGAGGGGGAGCAGAGGGGAGTGGAGGGGAGGAGGAGGAGCAGAATTTAGAAGAGAGGGATGAGGAGGGGGAGCAGAGGGGGAGTGGAGGGGGTGTGAGGACAGAGGACAGGAGAGAGGGATTAGGAGGGGGAGCAGAAGGAGTGGAGGGGAAGTGAGGAGCAGAATAAAGAAGAGAGGGATGAGGAGGGGGAGCAGATGGGAGCTGAGGGGGAGTGAGGAGCAGAGGACAGGAGAGAGGGATTAGGAGGGGGAGCAGAGGGGAGTGGAGGGGGAGTGAGGAGCAGAATAAAGAAAAGAGGGATGAGGAGGGGGAGCAGAGGGGAGTGGAGGGGGAGTGAGGATCAGAATAAAGAAGAGAGGGATGAGGAGGGGGAGCAGAGGGGAGTGGAGGGGAAGTGAGGAGCAGAGGACAGGAGAGAGGGATGAGGAGGGGGCACAGAGGGGAGTGGAGGGGGAGTGAGGAGCAGAATAAAGAAGAGAGGGATGAGGAGGGGGACAGAGGAAGTGGAGGGGAGTGAGAGGCAAAATAAAGAAGAGAGGGATGAGGATGGGGCAGCAGATGGGAGGGATGGGATGAGGAGCAGAATAAAGAAGAGAGGGGATGAGGAGGGGGAGCAGAGGGGAGTGGAGGGGGAGTGAGGAGCAGAGGACAGGAGACAGGGATGAGGAGGGGAGCAGAGGGGAGTGGAGGGGGAGGAGCAGAGGACAGGAGAGAGGGATGAGGAGGGGGAGAGAGGGGAGTGGAGGGGGAGGAGGAGCAGAGGACAGGAGAGAGAGAGATGAGGAGGGGGAGCAGAGGGGAGTGGAGGGGGAGTGAGGAGCAGAATAAAGAAAAGAGGGATGAGGAGGGGGAGCAGAAGGAGTGGAGGGGGAGTGAGGAGCAGAATAAAGAAGAGAGGGATGAGGGAGGGGGAGCAGATGGGAGTGGAGGGGAGGGGGAGAGAGGGCAAGAGAGGGGATTAGGAGGGGGGAGAGGGGAGGAGGGGAGGAGGAGCAGAGGACAGGAGAGAGGGATGAGGAGGGGGAGCAGAGGGGAGGGAGGGAGTGAGGAGCAGAGGACAGGAGAGAGGGATGAGGAGGGGGAGCAGAGGGGAGTGGAGGGGGAGGAGGAGCAGGATAAAGAAGAGAGGGATGAGGAGGGGAAGCAGAGGAGAGGGAGTGGAGGGGAGTGAGGAGCAGAGGACAGGAGAGAGGAATTAGGAGGGGGAGCAGTGGGGGGGGGGAGGAGGAGCAGAGGACAGGAGAGGGATGAGGAGGGGGAGAGAGGGGAGGGAGGGGGAGGACAGCAGAGGACAGGAGAGAGGGATAATGAGGGGGAGGAGGGAGAGGGAGGGGAGTGAGGAGCAGAGGACAGGAGAGAGGGATGAGGAGGGGGAGCAGAGGGGAGTGGAGGGGGAGTGAGGAGCAGAATAAAGAAGAGAGGGATGAGGAGGGGGAGCAGAGGGAGTGAGGGGGAGGAGGAGGGAGGACAGAAGAGAGAGGGATTAGAGGGGGAGCAGAGGGGAGTGGAGGGGGAGTGAGGAGCAGAATAAAGAAAAGAGGGATGAGGAGGGGGAGCAGAGGGGAGTGGAGGGGGAGTGAGGAGCAGAATAAAGAAGAGAGGGATGAGGAGGGGGAGCAGAGGGGAGTGGAGGGGAGGTGAGGAGCAGAGGACAGGAGAGAGGGATGAGGAGGGGGACAGAGGGGAGTGGAGGGGGAGTGAGGAGCAGAATAAAGAAGAGAGGGATGAGGAGGGGGAGCAGAGGGGAGTGGAGGGGGAGTGAGGAGCAGAATTTAGAAGAGAGGGATGAGGAGGGGGAGCAGAGAGGAGTGGAGGGAGGGGGAGTGAGGAGCAGAATAAAGAAGAGAGGGATGAGGAGGGGGAGCAGAGGGGAGTGGAGGGGGAGCAGAGGACAGAGACAGGGATGAGGAGGGGGAGCAGAGGGGAGTGGAGGGGAGGAGGAGATAGAGGAAGAGAGGGATGAGGAGGGGGAGCAGAGGGGAGTGGAGGGGGAGTGAGGAGCAGAGATAGGAGAGAGAGATGAGGAGAGGGGGAGCAGAGGGGAGTGGAGGGGGAGTGAGGAGCAGAATAAAGAAAAGAGGGATGAGGAGGGGAGCAGAGGGGAGTGGAGGGGGAGTGAGGATCAGAATAAAGAAGAGAGGGATGAGGAGGGGGAGCAGAGGGGAGTGGAGGGAAGAGGAGCAGAGGACAGGAGAGAGGGATGAGGAGGGGGTACAGAGGGGAGTGGAGGGGGAGTGAGGAGCAGAATAAAGAAGAGAGGATGAGGAGGGGGGGGCAGAGGGGAGTGGAGGGGGAGTGAGAGGCAAAATAAAGAAGAGAGGGATGAGGAGGGGGAGCAGATGGGAGTGGAGGGGGAGGAGGAACAGAATAAAGAAGAGAGGGATGAGGAGGGGGAGCAGATGGGAGTGGAGGGGGAGTGGAGAGAGGGCAAGAGAGAGGGATTAGGAGGGGGAGCAGAGGGGAGTGGAGGGGGAGTGAGGAGCAGAGGACAGGAGAGAGGGATGAGGAGGGGGAGCAGAGGGGAGTGGAGGGGGAGTGACGAGCAGAGGACAGGAGAGAGAGATGAGGAGGGGGAGCAGAGGGGAGTGAGGGGGAGGAGGAGCAGAGGACAGGAGAGAGGGATGAGGAGGGGGAGCAGAGGGAGTGGAGGGCAGTGAGGAGCAGAGGACAGGAGAGAGGGATGAGGAGGGGGAGTAGAGGGGAGGGAGGGGGAGTGAGGAGCAGAGGACAGTGAGAGGGATTAAGAGGGGGAGCAGAGGGGAGTGGAGGGGGAGGAGGAGCAGAATTTAGAAGAGAGGGATGAGGAGGGGGAGCAGAGGGGAGTGGAGGGGGTGGAGGAGCAGAGGACAGGAGAGAGGGATTAGGAGGGGGAGCAGAAGGGAGTGGATGGGAAGTGAGGAGCAGAATAAAGAAGAGAGGGATGAGGAGGGGGGAGCAGATGGGAGTGGAGGGGGAGTGAGGAGCAGAGGACAGGAGAGAGGGATTGGGAGGGGGAGCAGAGGGGAGTGGAGGGGGAGTGAGGAGCAGAATAAAGAAAAGAGGGATGAGGAGGGGGAGAGAGGGGAGTGGAGGGGAGTGAGGATCAGAATAAAGAAGAGAGGGATGAGGAGGGGGAGCAGAGGGGAGTGGAGGGGGAAGTGAGGAGCAGAGGACAGGAGAGAGGGATGAGGAGGGGGTACAGAGGGGAGTGGAGGGGGAGTGAGGAGCAGAATAAAGAAGAGAGGGATGAGGAGGGGGGGCAGAGGGAAGTGGAGGGGGAGTGAGAGGCAAAATAAAGAAGAGAGGGATGAGGAGGGGGAGCAGATGGGGAGTGGAGGGGGAGGAGGAGCAGAATAAAGAAGAGAGGGATGAGGAGGGGGAGCAGATGGGAGAGTGGAGGGGGGAGGGGAGCAGAGGGCAAGAGAGAGGGATTAGGAGGGGGAGCAGAGGGGAGGGAGGGGGAGTGAGGAGCAGAGGACAGGAGAGAGGGATGAGGAGGGGGGAGCAGAGGGGAGTGGAGGGGGAGTGAGGAGCAGAGGACAGGAGAGAGGGATGAGGAGGGGGGAGCAGAGGGGGAGTGGAGGGGGAGGAGGAGCAGGATAAAGAAGAGGGATGAGGAGGGGAAGCAGAGGAGAGTGGAGCGGAGGGGGAGGGAGGAGCAGAGGACAGAGAGAGGAATTAGGAGGGGGAGCAGATGGGGGGAGGGGGAGTGAGGAGCAGAGGACAGGAGAGAGGGATGAGGAGGGGGAGCAGAGGGGAGTGGAGGGGAGGACGAGCAGAGGACAGGAGAGAGGGACGGAGGAGGGAGTGGAGGGAGAGTGGAGGGGGAGGAGGAGCAGAGGACAGAGAGAGAGGATGAGGAGGGGGGAGCAGAGGGGAGTGGAGGGGGAGTGAGGAGCAGAATAAAGAAGAGAGGGATGAGGAGGGGGAGCAGATGGGAGTGAGGGGGAGTGAGGAGCAGAGGACAGAGAGAGGGATTAGGGGGGGGGGAGCAGAGGGGAGTGGAGGGGGAGTGAGGGAGCAGAATAAAGAAAAGAGGGATGAGGAGGGGGAGCAGAGGGGAGTGGAGGGGGAGTGAGGAGCAGAATAAAGAAGAGAGGGATGAGGAGGGGGAGCAGAGGGGAGTGGAGGGGGAGGTGAGGAGCAGAGGACAGGAGAGA
The DNA here is from genome assembly GCF_018296145.1 of Oncorhynchus tshawytscha. Classification (NCBI taxonomy): domain Eukaryota; kingdom Metazoa; phylum Chordata; class Actinopteri; order Salmoniformes; family Salmonidae; genus Oncorhynchus; species Oncorhynchus tshawytscha. Next base: position 24,039,606 of record NC_056440.1, on the reverse strand, counting down.
GGGATGAGGAGGCGGCACAGAGGGGAGTGGAGGGGGAGTGAGGAGCAGAATAAAGAAGAGAGGGATGAGGAGGGGGAGCAGAGGGAAGTGGAGGGGGAGGAGGAGCAGAATTTAGAAGAGAGGGATGAGGAGGGGGAGCAGAGGGAGTGGAGGGGGAGTGAGGAGCAGAATAAAGAAGAGAGGGATGAGGAGGGGGACAGAGGGGAGTGGAGGGGGAGTGAGGAGCAGAGGACAGGAGAGAGGGATGAGGAGGGGGAGCAGAGGGAGAGTGGAGGGGGACTGAGGAGCAGAGGACAGGAGAGAGGGATTAGGAGGGGAGCAGAGGGAGTGGAGGGGGAGTGAGGAGCAGAGGACAGGAGAGAGGGATGACGAGGGGAGCAGAGGGAGTGGAGGGGGGGGGAGCAGAGGACAGGAGAGAGGGATGGGGAGGGGACAGAGGAAGTGGAGGGGGATTGAGGAGCAGAATAAAGAAGAGAGGGATGAGGAGGGGGAGCAGAGGGGAGTGGAGGGGGAGTGAGGAGCAGAATAAAGAAGAGAGGGATGAGGAGGGGGAGCAGAGGGGAGGGAGGGGGAGTGAGGAGCAGAATAAAGAAGAGAGGGATGAGGAGGGGGGACAGAGGGGAGTGGAGGGGGAGAGAGGAGCAGAATAAAGAAGAGAGGGATGAGGAGGGGGAGCAGATGGGAGTTGAGGGGGAGGAGGAGCAGAGGACAGGAGAGAGGGATTAGGAGGGGGAGCAGAGGGGAGTGGAGGGGGAGTGAGGAGCAGAATAAAGAAAAGAAGGATGAGGAGGGGGAGCAGAGGGGAGTGGAGGGGGAGTGAGGGGCAAATAAAGAAGAGAGGGATGAGGAGGGGGAGCAGATGGGGAGTGGAGGGGGAGGACGAGCAGAGGACAGGAGAGAGAGATGAGGAGGGGGAGCAGAGGGGAGGGAGGGGGAGTGAGGAGCAGAGGACAGGAGAGAGGGGATGAGGAGGGGGAGCAGAGGGGAGTGGAGGGGGAGTGAGGAGCAGGCTAAAGAAGAGAGGGATGAGGAGGGGGAGCAGAGGAGAGTGGAGGGGGAGGAGGAGCAGAGGACAGGAGAGGGGATTAGGGAGGGGGAGCAGAGGGGAGTGGAGGGGGAGTGAGGAGCAGAGGACAGAGAGAGGGATGAGAAGAGGGGGAGCAGAGGGGAGTGGAGGGGAGGACGAGCAGAGGACAGGAGAGAGAGATGAGGAGGGGGAGCAGAGGGGAGTGGAGGGGGAGTGAGGAGCAGAGGACAGGAGAGAGGGATGAGGAGGGGGAGCAGAGGGGAGTGGAGGGGGAGTGGAGGGAGCAGGGTAAAGAAGAGAGGGATGAGGAGGGGGAGCAGAGGAGAGTGGAGGGGGAGTGAGGAGCAGAGGACAGGAGAGAGGGATTAGGAGGGGGAGCAGAGGGGAGTGGAGGGGGAGGAGGAGCAGAGGACAGGAGAGCGGATGATGGGGGAGCAGAGGGGAGTGGAGGGGAGTGAGGAGCAGAGGACAGGAGAGAGGGATGGGGAGGGGGAGCAGAGGGAAGTGGAGGGGGAGTGAGGAGCAGAATAAAGAAGAGAGGGATGAGGAGGGGGAGCAGAGGGGAGTGGAGGGGGAGTGAGGAGCAGAATAAAGAAGAGAGGGATGAGGAGGGGGAGCAGAGGGGAGTGGAGGGGGAGTGAGGAGCAGAATAAAGAAGAGAGGGATGAGGAGGGGGACAGAGGGGAGTGGAGGGGGAGTGAGGAGCAGAATTTAGAAGAGAGGGATGAGGAGGGGGAGCAGAGGGAGAGTGGAGGGGGAGTGAGGAGCAGAATAAAGAAGAGAGGGATGAGGAGGGGGAGCAGAGGGGGAGTGGAGGGGGAGTGAGGAGCAGAATAAAGAAGAGAGGGATGGGAGGGGGAGCAGAGGGGAGTGGAGGGGGAGTGAGGAGCAGAGGACAGGAGAGAGGGATTAGGAGGGGGAGCAGAGGGGAGTGGAGGGGAGTGAGGAGGAATAAAGAAGAGAGGGATGAGGAGGGGGAGCAGATGGGAGTGGAGGGGGAGTGAGGAGCAGAGGACAGGAGAGAGGGATGAGGAGGGGGAGAGAGGAGAGGGAGGGGGAGGGGGAGCAGAGGGGAGAGAGAGGGATGGGAGGGGGAGCAGAGGGAAGTGGAGGGGGATTGAGGAGCAGAATAAAGAAGAGAGGGATGAGGAGGGGGAGCAGAGGGGAGTGGAGGGGGAGGAGGAGCAGAATAAAGAAGAGAGGGATGAGGAGGGGGAGCAGAGGGGAGTGGAGGGGGAGGAGGAGCAGAATAAAGAAGAGAGGGATGAGGAGGGGGAGCAGAGGGGAGTGGAGGGGAGGAGGAGCAGAATAAAGAAGAGAGGGATGAGGAGGGGGAGCAGATGGGAGTTGAGGGGGAGTGAGGAGCAGAGGACAGGAGAGAGGGATTAGGAGGGGGAGCAGAGGGGAGTGGAGGGGGAGGAGGAGCAGAATAAAGAAGAGAGGGATGAGGAGGGGGAGCAGAGGGGAGTGGAGGGGGAGTGAGGGGCAAAATAAAGAAGAGAGGGATGAGGAGGGGGAGCAGATGGGAGTGGAGGGGGAGGAGGAGCAGAGGAGGAGAGAGAGATGAGGAGGGGGAGCAGAGGGGAGTGGAGGGGGAGGGGGAGGACAGGAGAGGGGATGAGGAGGGGGAGCAGAGGGGAGTGGAGGGGGAGCAGAATAAAGAAGAGAGGGATGAGGAGGGGGAGCAGAGGAGAGGGAGGGGGAGGAGGAGCAGAGGACAGGAGAGAGGGATTAGAGGGGGAGCAGAGGGGAGTGGAGGGGGAGTGAGGAGCAGAGGACAGGAGAGAGGGATGAGGAGGGGGAGCAGAGGGAGTGGAGGGGGAGACGAGCAGAGGACAGGAGAGAGAGAGATGAGGAGGGGGAGCAGAGGGGAGAGGAGGGGGAGGGAGGAGGGGACAGGAGAGGGATGAGGAGGGGGAGCAGAGGGGAGTGGAGGGGGAGTGAGGAGCAGGGTAAAGAAGAGAGGGATGAGGAGGGGGAGCAGAGGGGAGTGGAGGGGGAGGAGGAGCAGAGGACAGAGAGAGGGATTAGGGAGGGGGAGCAGAGGGGGAGTGGAGGGGGAGGAGGAGCAGAGGACAGGAGAGAGGGATGATGGGGGAGCAGAGGGGAGTGGAGGGGGAGGAGGAGCAGAGGACAGGAGAGGGATGGGGAGGGGGAGCAGAGGGAGTGGAGGGGGAGTGAGGAGCAGAATAAAGAAGAGAGGGATGAGGAGGGGGAGCAGAGGGGAGTGAGGGGGAGGAGGAGCAGAGGGAGAGGGATGAGGAGGGGGAGCAGAGGGGGAGTGGAGGGGGAGTGAGGAGCAGAATAAAGAAGAAGGGAGAGGGGGAGAGCATGAGGAGGGGGGGATGAGGACAGAATTTAGAAGAGAGGGAGGGGAAGGGGAGTGGAGGGGGAGCAGAGGAATAAAGAAGAGAGGGATGAGGAGGGGGAGCAGAGGGGAGAGTGAGGAGGGAAGAGAGGGATGGGGAGGGGGAGCAGAGGGGAGTGGGGGGAGAGGAGCAGAGGACAGAGAGAGGGATTAGAGGGGGAGCAGAGGGGAGTGGAGGGGGAGGAGGAGCAGAGGACAGGAGAGAGGGATGAGGAGGGGGAGCAGAGGGGAGTGGAGGGGGAGTGAGGAGCAGAGGACAGGAGAGAGGGATGAGGAGGGGGAGCAGAGGGGAGTGGAGGGGAGTGAGGAGCAGGATAAAGAAGAGAGGGATGAGGAGGGGAAGCAGAGGAGGGGAGTGGAGGGGGAGGAGGAGCAGAGGACAGGAGAGAGGAATTAGGAGGGGGAGCAGAGGGGGGGAGGGGGAGTGAGGAGCAGAGGACAGAAGAGAGGGATGAGGAGGGGGAGAGAGGGGAGTGGAGGGGGAGGGGGGAGAGGAGAGAGAGGGATACGGAGGGGAGGAGGGAGAGGAGGGGGAGAGGAGCAGAGGACAGAGAGAGGGATGAGGAGGGGGAGCAGAGGGGAGTGGAGGGGGAGGAGGAGCAGAATAAAGAAGAGAGATGGGATGAGGGGGAGGAGCAGAGGACAGGAGAGGGATTAGGAGGGGGAGAGGGGAGGGGAGGGGGAGTGAGGAGCAGAATAAAGAAAAGATGGGAGGGGGAGCAGAGGGGAGTGGGGAGTGAGGAGCAGAATAAAGAAGAGAGGGATGAGGAGGGGAGCAGAGGGGAGTGGAGGGAGGTGAGGAGCAGAGGACAGGAGAGAGGGATGAGGAGGTGCACAGAGGGGAGTGGAGGGGGAGTGAGGAGCAGAATAAAGAAGAGAGGGATGAGGAGGGGAGCAGAGGGAAGGGAGGGGGAGTGAGGAGCAGAATTTAGAAGAGAGGGATGAGGAGGGGGAGCAGAGAGGACAGAATAAAGAAGAGAGGGATGAGGAGGGGGAGCAGAGGGGAGTGGAGGGGGAGTGAGGAGCAGAGGACAGAGGAGGGATGAGGAGGGGGAGGGATGGAGGGGGACTAGGAGGGGAGCAGAGGGGAGTGGAGGGGGAGTGAGGGAGCAGAGGACAGAGAGAGGGATGATGGGGGAGCAGAGGGGAGTGGAGGGGGAGGAGGAGCAGAGGACAGGAGAGAGGGATGGGAGGGGGAGCAGAGGGAAGTGGAGGGGATTGAGGAGCAGAATAAAGAAGAGAGGGATGAGGAGGGGGAGCAGAGGGGAGTGGAGGGGGAGTGAGGAGCAGAATAAAGAAGAGAGGGATGAGGAGGGGGAGCAGAGGGGAGTGGAGGGGGAGTGAGGAGCAGAATAAAGAAGAGAGGGATGAGGAGGGGAGCAGAGGGGAGTGGAGGGGGAGTGAGGAGCAGAATAAAGAAGAGAGGGATGAGGAGGGGGAGCAGATGGGAGTTGAGGGGAGTGAGGAGCAGAGGACAGGAGAGAGGGATTAGGAGGGGGAGCAGAGGGGAGTGGAGGGGGAGGAGGAGCAGAATAAAGAAAAGAAGGATGAGGAGGGGGAGCAGAGGGGAGTGGAGGGGGAGTGAGGGGCAGAATAAAGAAGAGAGGGATGAGGAGGGGGGGATGGAGTGGAGGGGAGTGACGAGCAGAGGACAGGAGAGAGAGATGAGGAGGGGGAGCAGAGGGGAGGGAGGGGAGTGAGGAGCAGAGGACAGGAGAGAGGGATGAGGAGGGGGAGCAGAGGGGAGTGGAGGGGGAGTGAGGAGCAGAATAAAGAAGAGAGGGATGAGGAGGGGGAGCAGAGGGAGTGGAGGGGGAGTGAGGAGCAGAGGACAGGAGAGAGGGATTAGGAGGGAGCAGAGGGAGTGGAGGGGGAGTGAGGAGCAGAATAAAGAGAGAGGATGAGGAGGGGAGCAGAGGGGAGTGGAGGGGGAGTGAGAAGAGAGGGAGGGAGGGAGCAGAGAGAGAGAGGGATGAGGAGGGGGAGAGGGGGTGGAGGGGAGAGGATCAGGAAAGAAGAGGGATGAGGGGGGGAGCAGAGGAGGGAGGGGAGTGAGGAGCAGAGGACAGGAGAGAGGGATGAGGAGGGGGAGCAGAGGGGAGTGGAGGGGGAGTGAGGAGCAGAATAAAGAAGAGAGGGATGAGGAGGGGGCAGAGGAAGTGGAGGGGGAGTGAGGAGCAGAGAGGAGAGAGGGATGAGGAGGGGGAGCAGAGGGAGTGGAGGGGGAGTGAGGAGCAGAATAAAGAAGAGAGGGATGAGGAGGGGGAGCAGAGGGAGTGGAGGGGGAGTGAGGAGCAGAATAGAGAGAGGGATGAGGAGGGGGAGAGAGGGGAGTGGAGGGGGGGGAGCAGAGGACAGAAGAGGGGATGAGGAGGGGGAGCAGAGGGGAGTGGAGGGGGAGTGAGGAGCAGAAAGGAGGGATGAAGAGAGGGATGAGGAGGGGGAGCAGAGGGGATGTGGAGGGGGAGTGAGGAGCAGAATAAAGAAGAGAGGGATGAGGAGGGGGGAGCAGAGGGGAGTGGAGGGGGAGTGAGGAGCAGAATAAAGAAGAGAGGGATGAGGAGGGGGAGCAGAGGGAGAGGGACAGAGAGGGATTAGGAGGGGGAGAGGGGAGGGAGGGGGAGGGAGCAGAATAAAGGAGGGAGAGGAGGGATGGGAGTGGAGGGGGAGAGGAGCAGAATAGAAGAGAGGGATGAGGGAGGGAGTGGAGGGGAGGTGAGGAGCAGAGGGACAGAGAGAGGGGATGGAGGGGGAGGAGGAGCAGGGGAGGAGGAGCAGAATAAAGAGGGATGGAGGGGAGGGGAGCAGAGGAAGGAAGAGAGGGATGAGGAGGGGGAGCAGAGGGAGTGGAGGGAGTGAGGAGCAGAATAAAGAAGAGAGGGATGAGGAGGGGGAGCAGAGGGGAGTGGAGGGATGAGGAGCAGAATAAAGAAGAGAGGGATGAGGAGGGGGAGCAGAGGGGAGTGGAGGGGGACTGAGGAGGAGGACAGAGAGAGGGATTAGAGGGGGGAGAGAGGGGAGGGAGGGGGAGGAGCAGAGGATAAAGAGAAAGAGGGATGAGGAGGGGGAGCAGAGGGGAGTGGAGGGGGAGTGAGGAGCAGAGGACAGGAGAGAGGGATGAGGAGGGGGAGCAGAGGGGAAGTGGAGGGGGAGTGGAGGGGGAGGGATGAGGAGGGGGAGCAGAGGGGAGGGAGGGGGAAGGAAGAGAGGGGATGAGGAGGGGGAGCAGAGGGGAGTGGAGGGGGAGTGAGGAGCAGAATAAAGAAGAGGGATGAGGAGGGGGAGCAGAGGAGTGGAGGGGGAGTGAGGAGCAGAATAAAGGGAGGGATTAGGAGGGGGAGCAGAGGGAGTGGAGGGGGAGTGAGGAGCAGAGGACAGGAGAGAGGGATGAGGAGGGGGAGCAGAGGGGAGTGGAGGGGGAGGAGGAGCAGAATAAAGAAGAAGGGAGGGAGGGGGAGCAGAGGGGAGTGAGGGAGCAGAATAAAGAAGAGAGGGGGAGCAGAGGGAGGGGGAGCAGAGGGAGAGGATGGAGGAGGGGAGTGGAGTGGAGGGGAGAGGACAGAAGAGAGGGATGAGGAGGGGGGGAGCAGAGGGGAGTGGAGGGGGAGTGGAGGGGGAGTGAGGAGCAGAGGACAGGAGAGAGGGATGAAGGGGAAGAGGGGATGAGGAGCAGAGGGGAGAGGGATGAGGAGGGGGAGCAGAGGGGAGGGGGGGAGGAGGAGCAGAGGACAGAGAGAGGGATGAGGAGGGGGAGCAGAGGGGAGTGGAGGGGAGTGGGAGGAATGAGGAGGGAGCAGAGGGGATGAGAGAGAGGAGAGGGGGAGGAGGGGAGCAGAGGGGAGTGGAGGGGAGTGAGGAGCAGAGGAAGGAGAGAGGGATGGAGGGGGAGGGGAGCAGAATAAAGAAGAGGGGATGAGGAGGGGGAGCAGAGGGGAGGGGAGGGGGAGTGAGGAGCAGAGAGAGGGATGAGGAGGGGGAGCAGAGGGGAGTGGAGGGGGAGTGAGGAGCAGAATAAAGAAGAGAGGGATGAGGAGGGGGAGCAGAGGGGAGTGGAGGGGGAGGAGGAGCAGAATAAAGAGAGAGGGATGAGGAGGGAGAGAGGGGGAGTGGAGGGGGAGTGAGGAGGGGGAGAGGGATTAGGAGGGGGAGCAGAGGGGAGTGGAGGGGGAGTGAGGAGCAGAATAAAGAAGAGAGGGATGAGGGGGGAGGGGGAGAATTTACAGATGGGAGGGGAGTTGGAGGGGGAGTGAGGAGCAGAGGACAGAGAGAGGGATTAGGAGGGGGAGCAGAGGGGAGTGGAGGGGGAGTGAGGAGCAGAATAAAGAAAAGAGGGATGAGGAGGGGGAGCAGAGGGGAGTGGAGGGGGAGTGAGGAGCAGAATAAAGAAGAGAGGGATGAGGAGGGGGAGCAGAGGGGAGTGGAGGGGGAGTGAGGAGCAGAATAAAGAAGAGGGGATGAGGAGGGGAGCAGATGGGAGTGAGGGGGAGGAGGAGCAGAGGACAGGAGAGGGGATTAGGAGGGGGAGCAGAGGGGAGTGGAGGGGGAGTGAGGAGCAGAATAAAGAAAAGAAGGATGAGGAGGGGGAGCAGAGGGGAGTGGAGGGGGAGTGAGGGGCAGAATAAAGAAGAGAGGGATGAGGAGGGGGAGCAGAGGGAGTGGAGGGGGAGTGAGGAGCAGAGGACAGAGAGAGGGATGAGGAGGGGGAGCAGAGGGGAGTGGAGGGGGAGTGAGGAGCAGAGGACAGGAGAGAGGGATGAGGAGGGGGAGCAGAGGGGAGTGGAGGGGGAGTGAGGAGCAGAATAAAGAAGAGAGGGATGAGGAGGGGGAGCAGAGGAGAGTGGAGGGGGAGTGAGGAGCAGAGGACAGGAGAGAGGGATTAGGAGGGGGAGCAGAGGGGAGTGGAGGGGGAGTGAGGAGCAGAGGACAGGAGAGAGGGATTAGGATGGGGAGCAGAGGGGAGTGGAGGGGGAGTGAGGAGCAGAGGACAGGAGAGGGGATGGAGGAGGGGGAGGAGGGAGAGAGGGATGGAGGGGGGGAGTGGAGGGGAGCAGAGGACAGGAAGAGAGGGATGAGGGGAGTGGAGGGGGAGCAGAGGACAGGAGGAGGGAGGAGGAGGAGCAGAGGGACAGGCTAAAGAAGAGAGGGATGAGGAGGGGGAGCAGAGGAGAGTGGAGGGGGAGGAGGAGCAGAGGACAGGAGAGAGGGATTAGAGGGGGGAGCAGAGGGGAGGGAGGGGGAGTGAGGAGCAGAGGACAGGAGAGAGGGATGAGGAGGGGGAGCAGAGGGGAGTGGAGGGGGAGTGAGGAGCAGAGAGAGAGATGAGGAGGGGGAGCAGAGGGGAGTGGAGGGGAGGGATGAGGACAGGGGGAGGAGGGGGAGCAGAGGGGAGTGGAGGGGGAGTGAGGAGCAGGGGAAAGAAGAGAGGGAT